>NC_045683.1:22808684-23111715 GCF_003331165.1 Xiphophorus hellerii | reverse complement strand
ACAAGCTGCTCATTTAAAGTGCCAAACCCGACAAAGTTGACTTGTACTAGAAGATATTTCCTCACCTTTCTTTAGTTGCAACTCACAGCAAAAATCAAAGTCTGCCAAGAGCTTCCCAAGCGTCAGAAAAATCAGATTGCCAAAAAGGTATCAGTCAGGAGAGAACTGCAAGGCACTAAATATACCACAAAACACGGTGAAGCCAGTCATCAAGTGGATAAATTGAAGTGTAAGTGTATTACTAAAAACTAGATGCCCTTCCAAAATAAATAAAATGATATGGAGACAAGTGGTCGGGAAGGAAGCAACATTAACTGCAAGAAATGCTCTTATATCAGGGTTGTGTTGTAATGTGGCAAGAAGGCAGCATTTTCTTTCAAAGATGAATTTGTATTGTATTGTTGCTAAATTTTGTAAAAATACATTTAATGTCCTCTAAAAGCGTGAGGATATATGCATTGGCACCAGATTAAGATAACTTTTTGTTCATAGTTCCGGCAAAAAAAACAACAACAAACAAAACAAAAACAGAACATCATTAATAGAATACAATATTCATAAGCCATCAGCAATACTACACGTTAATGTTTGTACAAACTCTTTGGACTTATATTACAAAGCTGAAGAGGAATAAGAACATCATCATTCGACACAGAAATGCTTAAATAGTAAAAGGTGCTTAAACAAAGTATTGGTTTCATTCGGCACCACATATTCAGCTGTACAAGAAGAATTTCAGAAATGATTTATCTCATGTCTTTACAGAAACAGAAATCTGACATTTTAACAGCAGTGTGTGGACTTTTTGTACGCGCTCTGTTTTCCATTAAAGGAGAGAGGTTTAAATGTGTAAACGTGTAAATATGAAGGTTTCATCTGCTGCATGGTTTCAAATGACATATTTGGAAAAAAAACAAAAGACGCTGGTGCTCCTGATGTTTCCAAAGTTTTCCTGAAGCTGCTCATCTTGTGAAAATGTTTGCGTCCACAGTACAAACCGAGGAACCTCACATGCTTCCGTGTCACAATAAATTCCTACGACATGTTTCCCACGGGAGGAGGATTTCTGAGGACGTTATTGAGCTCCTGTTGCTTGTTTCTCTGCTTTGTTTCTTCTTGTGGGTTAATTTACTACACAGATTTGTCTTTTTACTTTTTCCACCGCATTCCCACAGTGTGATGAATCTTGTGAGCGGGGCCAGATGGAGCCCTTAATGCACTGCTCTGGAATTTTAACTGACCTTGTGGTTTGCTGGCCTCAATCCTGACCAACCTCAAGCCTCTTAAAAAAAATCTGCCAGATTTAGAGATGTCAGGATAAACTCTCACACAGTCTCAGACATTCTTCTCTCAGGCCGCGCTCCCCTTTTCTATCGCTGTCAGTTCTGATAAGAGTCGACGGATTGCGATTCTGGCCCTGGGTGGGCCCCTCTTTCTCTTTCCCTATAAATCAAGTTCAAATCAGAGATTTACATACAAAGACAATTTGTTTCCTCACTGTCTGACATCAACTCAGACTCTCCCTGCTTTAGGTCAGCTAGGATCTCCACAATATTTTTATTTTGTTTAAATGCCAGAATAATAGCAGATTTCTGTAGAGAAATGTTTCTTTCTTCCTTTAACTCCAGAGCTTAACGTGTGTTTTATCAGTATCTGTGTGACTCCTGCAGCAGAAACACCCAAACCGCGTCATGCTCTCTCACCTCTGCACTTTAAAGCTGAGGTGATGTTTTTCAGGATCGCAAACATCAAACTGTTGTCCCGCCAAAATGTAGCAACGATATTAACGGCCAAAGTCTTGAATTTTATTTTTAATTAGAGAACGGAACATGTCTTGATAATTAAGGTCTTTGTCTTAGTGGTCATGTGTGAACTATAATGTTGATTTTTAGGTTGCTTTTGGAGTAATGGCTTCCTGCTCTCTGAGAAAATCCTTTATTCGATTATTCGCTGAAAGTCCTTTATTCGATTTTGCGGTACCTTGCCCTGAATCTATAGGCACAATGGAGCAACGTTGTCTCTGCTCACATTCATACGTTGCCAGTGCTTTCTCCGATCCGTCGCTTATCTGTCGCTCATGCTGAGCCCATTGTTGAAGCAGATGTGATATATTTATATGACACTAAAATAAAGAAAAACTACACCAGTGGAATTCTACGCAATTCCACGTTTTGTAATTATGTGAAGAAAACGGAAGCTTTCAGCATCTTCCATTAGATTAGAACGGTTTCTTTTTCATTCTTTATCTTGTCCGTTAGTAATTCTCGGTGCAACACCACAGACGAAAGAGGGGACATATGACTCTAAAGGTCCGGTTTGTTTGAGAAAGTGTATTGTGAATGTTGCGACTTGAACCGAGTCCCCACCGTAACGGCTCTATCAGATGACGAGGTGTGAAAACAAACCTGAGCGCTTATATTTCCCAGACAGCATAATTCTAGTGTATGCAAACGTCTGAATTTAAAGTACTGAAAAAAAAACACACACATTTGCTCATTTAGTTGATACAAGTAATTGTGAACCTAACTTATGTAAAAACAAAAGATGTTTAATGTGATCTAGCGTTTGAAGTTTTCACACTTGATCTTAAAAAAAGTTAGATAAGTTAAGGAAATAAATAATCTAACTTTATCTGCTATCTCAACAGAGTAAAACTTGAATTAATCTCCATTTTTACTTAATAAAATAAAAATAATAATAATAATAATAATTTTTTGCATCCTTTTACATCCCGGAAACGACGGCGCCGCCCTGGGCGGTGAGCCTCATTGCCGCGCCCTTATTTCAAACCGTCCACACACTGAAGCGCCGCCTTTTTTCCCCCCCGTGGCCTTCAGGCTTAGTGAAGAATAAAGGTGTGAAACTGAGAGTGTTTAAGTGCGATTCCGGGACTGCAAAGTGCCTCTGTTTACGCAGAAGCATCTAAAGGGCAGGAGGACAACCATTGCCAGCTGTATCGATTTATTTCCTCCTGGCTACTCCCCGCTCCCTGCAAGACGCGCTCCTTCTTGTCCGCGTGTAGGCGGAAAGACATGCAGTCGGCATCGTTAAGCCCGTCTCCCCTCACCTCTCTCTCTCTCTCTGTGTGTGTGTGTGGGGGGGGGGGGGGGGGGGGGGTGTGCGCGTGTGTGTGTGGGTGTGGGTGTGTGTGTGTGTGTGTGTGTGTGAGAGAGAGACTCTCTCTCCGTGTTAAGTTCATTCGCAGTAGAGTCGACAGTTTCCCCCACAGAGGAAGGAGTGGACACAGCAGCGAGAGTGCCTGCGAGTGCCCGTGTTGCCATTGATTGACATGGCTGTGAACCTGTAAATTACCCCCCCCAGCTCTGCGCGGACGCCATTAGGAGGGAAGCAACTGGCCGGGGCAATAAATTACAGCTGCCGCCACAGGTGACCCTAATTCACCCCCCTCACGTTATTATGGCTCCTTATGGAAAGTGGTGTGATTATGAACCCAGTCCTCCTCAGCCAACAAATACCTGTGTGCAGCGCGCTTCATAAAAAAAAATATCCATAATCTTCCGGACGTAATGGATGTAATGAACACCGTAGTTACATCCGCAGAGGTACAGAGCATCTTTTTTTTTTGCTTCATCAGCACCTGCATTGCCTTATTCTCCCCATAGTTTTATTTGTCCAATTGGATTAAATTACAGAGCTTCTAATCGGTGATTCTAACGGGGATGTTTTTAATACTTACAGTCTATTAACGTGGAAAACTCTGCGTGTCGTGGCAGGATCAATTATGGGAGGGAGCGCGCGGTCTTTTAATAGCAGCCTCTGCGCTTCACTGGATTGAAAGCATAGCAGCAAGTGCTGCCGGTGACTCATGTTCTCCCAAGAGGTTTTAGCCTGGTTAAAAAAAGATGTATCCTCCTGGTGTTTTCACCTTTTTTTTTTTCATACCCCTTTGAGTTTTAAAGTGAGTTAATTTTGATGTTATTATAATAGGAGTCTCCACGTCTTGGGTTTCATCCGTATGCGCTCGTCGTCTCCAGTCCTGTAAAATTGTTCAGCAGCCAAGAGGGGCGACACTTTATCTAACCATAAAACTTTGCTGTTCTCAACCTTCTGGTCGCTTTACTGAAACTGTCCCCCTCACCCCACGGTGGACGCAAGCAAATAAGAAGAAGCAAGATTATTTCTAAAAAAAAAAAAAGAAAAGAAAAAATGAGGGAATGCGTTTAGACTCAGCTTTACTACTCTGAGAAAGTCTCTGTGCCTCCACCTAGTGTCCTGCACTGAAACCCCTCCGTAGATAAAAAATAAGTTAAAATAACTTTTCTTCTTACTGGTTCGCAATATATCAAAAAAGTGTTTTATGCCAAAATTTTAGATGTACTTTCTTCATTCATTATAAATTTTAACAATAAATTTATTCACTTTCCTTTGCATTTTTATTTTATTTTATTTTATGCATGCTTTTTTATATATGGAAAATTTACTTTCTTCCATATTATTGCACTTATACACAAAATTAGATGTTATACGTTTGCTTTTATTTATTAATTTTCATTTGTCGGGGGCTGCATGGTGCACAAGAAGCTCCCCACTGTGTGAAGTTTACATGTTCTTTCCGAATAGAATAGAATAGAATAGAATAGAATAGAATAGAATAGAATAGAATAGGGTTAGTGTTGTCTTCTACTGTGTCGGGAAAGTCCCAGTGTACCAGCAACAAAGTGACAGTCAAATAAGCACCTAGATTAAAAGCACTAATCAGCATCATTAGCAGCATCAGAACTAATAACTTTATAAAAGCTCAACAGGCAATTAAGCAAGTCTCCCTCTACTCTGGGAGCTGCTCTGCAGCCTCTGATCGCTCAAAGGAGGAACCTTCATTAAAAAGAAGAAGAAGATGATGAAGGACATAATAGACTTCTTTGAGAATCCCTTTCACAAGACTGATTCAATAAGTCTTCACTCAAAAGTGTCTCAAGAAGTCATGTACAGTGACTCCTGTGGGTTTCTCTCTTCATCACTTATTGACCACTGATGATAGGCACCAGGTATGGATGAATAGATTTGTTGGCAGATTAACTAATCTATGAACGCTGTTCTGTGCTCCCTTATTAATTTGAGCCGTTTTAGTTCATCAGTCTGTGTCTCGCTGTTGGCATGAAGAGAGACTCATTTCAGTGATTTATCTTTAAAATTGAAGTCTGGGAATTCAGCATTTTAGACCCAGGTGCGATTCCCATTAATCAATCCTAATTCCTTGGATTTCCACCAAGAGAATATTTTAATAATAAAATAAGGAGAAATATTGGCATGCTGGGTGAAATTAATTAAAATAATTACTCATGGTCCGGAAAACAACCCGCATGAGCTTCGTCCTAAAGAGCCCTGGAAAAAAAAAGTTCTGCCTCCGTTATATGAGATGTATATAAAAGTTTGATTTTAAACTTTGGAGACATTAAATATACTGAAAAAATGCTTCTGGGTGGAGCTTTTCCTAGGAAGTTTGACTTGGGCATATCAAAACGTTCATGTAAAGAAATGCAGTACATAGCTGTCAGATGATACTGATTATTCTTATCAAACTTCTGTCTTTGTTGTTTGAATGGTAGACTTATTAAAACTGGCCCGTTTTAATAAGTTTAAAAGGTCTTTTTCAAGTTCTGAGTTTTTCTTAGATCACACTACTCTGTGCTGTACTTTAGAAATGAGAAAACCTGTTTTTAAAGCCATAAGTTAATACTAAGCCCGTTGAAACTGATTAGCACATAGCAGCAGAAATGCTTTCTAAATACTGGCAGATTTTAACAGGTTTCTTGGCTTTCTTTGTGCACACACTTTTTCTTATTTTTAATTACTTGTGCCACTCTTTAATACACATGATCTCATTTTCTTAAATGTGTGGATTACTTAACTTATGAGCGTCTGATATGAGTATCAACAGAAATATGATTACAAAGAAAAAGATAAAAGCTGACATATTTAACACTGACGTATGTTTTTAAAGGGACAGTAGACTGCAGTATATAGTTAGCACAATGACATGACAGTTGCTAAATGTTATTGTTTGTTTTAAATACGCAATTGTAACTTCCTTTTACATCGTTAATAAGCTACAGGGAAATGTCATTAGATTCTACAACGCTAGTTACTCAAAAAAAAAGAAAAAGTTAGAAAGCCAAGTTCGATTTTATTATTTTAATCCATTGAATTCAACACAGAGAAGGTCATACGCTGACAGGACCGATGGTTCCCTCCAAACTCTGGTACATCCAAGAAAAAAAATAAATAAAACGAGCAAACATGAGCAAGCGCGTCACAGTCGGTGGAAGAGGGCAAACAACAGTGCTCAACATTAAAACCCAACAACCCTTTCAAAGAAACTTCCCCAAATGCAAATCACTCCACAGTATAGCGTTGCATACAAAAACCTACACTTGACAAGGCAATGAAGAGAAATAATTCAACGTTTTGCCGAGGACCTGTAAGTGGGTGTGTCTGAGACCGAGTACAGTTATTAGCTCGAGTGAATCTGGTGTTAATAAAGTTGTGTAAATAGGAAGGTAAAGGGACAATATACAGCATCTTAAAACTTCTTCCACAACACTAACACCGAGAACAGAGGACACATCATCAGCACACTGTGAGGGACTTCGTATACACACACAGAAGATTTTTCATCAGGTCTCCAAAAAAAAAAAAAATTTTTTTAATCACCTTTTCACTTCTTTAAAGAGCCTTCATAGATACAGTGTGCTATCAATATCTTATAGAATAGGCAGGCAACATGTATCCTTAAAACATACAAATATATCCAATACAAAGTTGCAATCTCACATACACATTTACTATTTTTGGATTGTTGCAGGTGCAAATACATAAAAGAAACTGGGCGAATGATTAACTCTACCCTGGCTACTATACATACAGAGCTAACGGGACCGCTGCACGAATGTGGACGTCGTCTGCTGGTTAACAGCAAAACGGTCAGAAAGCACCAGGTGCAGAGAGGTCGTCAGCACAAGCCTCCAATCAAGCTTTCCCTTAGGGTTCATCTGTTTCCTGAACGACAGACGTCTGATGACCGGAGGCTTGTTGCCCTGACGACCCTCCAGGAAGAAAGGAAAATATTGGAGGGAGAGAAAAAAAACAAAAAAAAAAACAAAAGTTTCATATTTCTCATAGAAGACGACTCCAAGTTTCACAGCAACGTTGAGTGAGCGGTTTGACCTCGAAATACCTTTTTCCTTTTCCCTTTTGCTTTCAGTGCATTTAACATTTCACGACATGTACCATCCATTAAAAAAATAAATAAATAAAAGGAAGAAGAGAGTGCAACTGTAGCAAAACAGAAGAACACAACACCAAGAAACAAACATCAAACATACTGCAAGCTTAAGAAAAACTAAATCCACCATTGCTAGAAACTTAAAGAAGACGAAACACTGTCGATAAATCTTCCGGTCAGAGTCAGCAGTGGGCATGGACTGGTTACCGGCTAAATCTTTCTGTCATATCTGTTGCTGCCTACTGCTGGTCAGTTGGTTGGAAAAAAGCAAAAAACAAAACAAAAAAACCCTACTACAATTTTTCTTCGCTTACAAGGAAAAGCAAAACTTGCTGTTTGCAAATATTTAAGTCTGTGAGAAACACGATCAGTCATGGTGTGGAAGCTAAAGCAGCGTCATCCATCACTTTCATTAAGCTGACAGCGTTTTAAAGCTGCAGCGGAGTAGCATGTCAGTGAAGCGGCCTACTGCAGGTCGGCTATCGGAGCAGACCGCCCCACTAAGTAGAATCGCCCCTAATTTCAGGTTGTTCATTCAGTGTTAATCTTAAAAGACCAGAATAACAAAATTTAGTTTTTTTTGTCATTCTTTTCCTTTAATTTTTAAAAACTAAATAGTTCTTTAAATGTGTGACACTTTTGTCTTTTAGCGATAACATTTGGGGTTTTAATGTAATATTTTGAAGGAGAAATGTATTCTTTTATTTTAATCTGAAAAGGCAACAGCAGTCTTGTGTTGTTCCTGACTAAATAAGTACGTATTAATCGAGGTGTAATCATAATTAGAAAGTGCGCCTCAAAGCTAATGTTAAACAAGGGTTTATGTCGCATTTTTGTTTAAATAGATATATCAAAAAAGAAAAACATATGACACAGATATTGATTGTAATTGGGGGGGGGGGTTTCCCCGCACATAATCCAGATCTATTGTTAAATTTCAATTTTAATTAAAAATAAAAACAAAATAAATAATATTGCTGTACATTTTGCATTTCATTTATACTTTTATATGTACCAAATTATTTTGGTGAATTTTTTATCAAATGTCAAAAAAATCAGAGAAGTGTGTCACTTTTTGGACCGTGAGCGGTCCAGTACTGTTTAGCCAAAAGTGGTTCTGTAACACAACCATCAAAACTATCAACTATAAAAACACAAAAACTGAACATTCGCTGCCGTTAGAATGTCACAGAACTGCCTCTTAATTAGCGTTCTGATCTATTCTTGGAACAGCTTTTAACATAGAGCAGGGATCGTAAAACAATGTAAACAAATTACTTCCTCAATGAGCAAATGAATATAAAAAAATCTTTCCCTAAATTCACTTTCTCCTGCCTCGGTGCAGGAATGTGGCAGGAGATATTAAAACTACGTGAACTAGTGCTTGTTTTTTCTTGAATGAGGTGACATGGTGGAAATGTTAGAGTAAAAATGGATAGAAAGGGTGCAGGGGAGCCAGAAGTGAAGAGAGATCTGATGAGATGTGGTTACTCGTGGCGTCTGGTCCCATGATCCTCCTGCGGCTCAACTGAGGAGCCTAGCCGAGGCTGGTGATGTTTGCTTTTCCACCAGGGGGCGCCACAATGCGTTGAGTGGTACGACGTGGAACGTTGTCATCTATCTGGGCGCCTTAAAGGTAAAGCGAGCATGAAGTTGATTGGAAGATTTCAGATCGACTTGCATGAGATTCAAAGAGCAACTGTACTCATGCATCGACTGACCGGACAAGCTGAAGCCAGACTGGTGGAGGTTACGAACTGGCTGATGAGTGTACTGCTGTTGCTGCTGCTGCTGCTTGGCAGGGGAGGTCTTCATCGAAGAAACCGTGGACATCACCTTCGGAGTCACAGTCACCTCACACACTGGCCCGTCGTACTGGCCCCTGGGGACTCCTCGCAGCTCTGTGAGCTAAACAAGATGGGTAACTTCGTCAGAGAAAATGGTCTACAGCTAACACTCCACGGTGGCAGAAATGTCCTCAATTTGGGGCTTTAAATAATGCATTTGAAATGTTCTTCATCCCAGGGACTAATTATGTCACAAACAACTAAGAACAAGATTTGGGTGCACATGTTGGAATGTATTGAGAAGAATCAGCATCATGCTGAGGGTCCATTTCCCCATCATTGCACAAATATTGAATTATAAACAAGAACTACTTATAAAGTGTTTAACTTCGCATCAAATCAACAACCAGATGATTGAAACTTAAAAAAAAGTATTAATTGATTACTGAAATAATGTCAACTAATTTAACAATCGATTGATTGTTAACTAAACAGTACAGACTAAAAAAAAACAACTCGCTGAAAGAAAAAACACAATTAGAGCAGCAATTATGCAAAAACTGCACAATAAACACATATGTATTGCTTATAAGATGAAAAACCTTTATAAATTTCTATAAATATGCATCCTTTGCAAAAATAATTAAGTGTATGCTGAAGGAATGCCGTTACTGTATTTTAGGCCATAAAATGTTTATTTTCTCTTTTAAAAAAGGGATTAAATTGTTGCATTTAATCCCTTTTATTTTTTTTTTTATTGTTGCAAAATGTATGCATTTTGCATACAACTTTAATATTACAAAAAATAAGCCAGTGTTTAAATGAAAAATCTACGGAATGTGAAAATTCTTTATTAGATTAATAAAATTCCTTATTAGATTAATCGATTAATGAATAGAATAATCAATTACCCAAACAATCGCAAGCTGCAGCCGTGAACTTAAAACACAATGTTTTTCAGGCCATTGATCCACAACGTACATCAGAACCAGCCTTGCTTTGACAAGCTCTACCAATTCTGATAGAGTAGAAAAATATCCACCAAGAATTAAGCCGAAAACTTGTTGATTGCTACATAATACATGCGGTTTCTGTGCAACTTGCTAAGGTATCACTGAAATATCAGTCAAAAGCCTCAAATTAAAATAACATTCAATGTTTGTGAATACTGAAAGAACTTTCTCTACAGCATGAGCAGAGTGATTGTACAGAGGTGCTTGCGTGTTTAAATAAAAACCCACCCTGCTGCGGGCCTTTATCCTTTTGTACACGTGGTCTGAGAAAGGTTTGCGGCTGACGTAGCGCCCGCAGCCCTCGGTGGTGTGGAGCGTGCCCTCCTCCAACACAATCTTACCCTGGCTGATGACGACCAGAGGACCCCCACGCACTTCTGTCCCCTCAAAGATGTTGTACTCTACAGCCTGTGACATGAAGAGGTGTGATTAGCAACTAGCTGCCTTACAAGGCAATGCAACAGGTAGGAAACAAAGAAAGAGCAGGAGGAAGAAAAAACGACAGGCTAGTTAAGAGTCAGACCAGGTTGTGGCTCTTGGCCGAGATGATCTTTGTCAGATCTGGGTCCCACAGCACGAGGTCAGCATCCGAACCCACGTCGATGCGACCTTTACGGGGGTACAGGTTGAAGATCTTGGCTGCGTTTGTGCTGGTTACTGCCACAAACTGGTTCTCATCCATCTTTCCAGTCACCTTTTAAACACGGGGCGAGTAAAGCAAACATGGTGACAGCAGATGTTTTAAAGGACTGATTTTCTAGTTCTACGGTGCTATAAGATAAGATCCCCCTTACCACACATTTGTCCCAGACAAGAGACATCCTCTCCTCGGTGCCGTTGGTGCCTTCTGGAATCATGGTGAAGTTATCTTTGCCTACTGCACGCTGGGATGTATGGAAAGTGCAGTGAGCACTACCAGTTACCTGCAGGTCCCCACTGGAAACATATACAGAAACCAAAAAACAATCTATTTGCCTCATGTTGCAAGAAAAATATGCCTAATTTTTGAGGTATAACACTTGGAAAAATAGCTCTAATTATCAATGAATTACAAGTCCACAAAGGTTGCATCACTAACAATTTGGTTAAAAAAAGAAATTGTGAGTGAAAGCGAGGTGGAGTTCTGCACGTCGTGCCACTGAGCTCCAGCTTTTTTTAGGTCCTGGCTCTTCGTGCCTACCATGACAGCAGAGAGTTGAGGTAGTCGGGGGTGGTGGGATCGGGGCTGAGCGGTGGCGAGGTGACAAAGGCTGCTGCCTTGGCCCAGTTCTTACTCCAGTAATGAGTGCCATCTGTGCCCAAGCTGGCAGATATGGGCTCTCCGTAAACCACAGCACCTGCAGGACCAGACAGGTTGACGTCAGTGCAAAGAAAAAAGGATCGAAATCAGAGAGAAAGTTTCTCCTCTCCTCTTTTTTTTTTTTTTACCCTTTTTCCGAGCGAGAGCAATAACATCGGCCGCGCTCTTGCTCATCACCTTGGTGATGTACAGGGGGCAGTTGGTCTGATTGGCTATGGTGACCGAGCGGTTAACAGCCTCGGCCTCCACCTGTGGGTAATGACAGGCGCACGCAGAGGTCACACACATGGGTCTTGTGTTCTGAATTTAGAGCGTTTGCTGCTTTTATCCTCCAGCAGTACAATGAGCAGTCGTACCTCCTCTGGACGGCTCAGTACGTGGCCTTCAGGACCGGCGATCCCCAGCTCTAATATGCGTTTCTGCTCCTGAAACACCCGAGCGAGGCAGTTAGAAAAAGAAACGAGTTAATGTAGCAGAGACAAGACTTTATATGTCTTATTGTTTGTTTGTTTTTTTCTTTTGGCAAAAATGTCAATATATATATTTTTCAGTTTGCTTTACAAATAAATAAATAAAAAAATCAGAAAATGATCAATTTGTATTCAATAAATCCTTTGTAGAGCCACTTTTTACTGCAAGGTAAGAGTTTAGAGAAGCTTTGTAGATGTAGAGTGTGACATTTTTGGCCATTCTAGTGTGAAAACAGCTCAAGCTCACTTGGAGTGACTCTGAAGATTCATTTTCAAGTCACAGATTCTTTAATGGATTTTTGTCATTCCAACTATTTTTGTCTTTTTTGCAGCTTTTTACAAGATTTCTTCCAGGATTGACCTTCATCCATCTTTCTATCTGATTTGACCTGCTTGCCTGTCCAACATTATGAGACTTTCAATACCATGGGTCACTGTGGAGATGTTCGTATTCAGAGAACAGCTGGGATTAAAGAACATTTAGGTGACGTGTGCTTAGTAGTTGGGTGAATGCTTGAGCTGGTTGCACAAGATTTTATTTAGGGGTATTAAAGCAAAGGAGGCTGAATACAACTCTATGCAACTAGAGGTGCACCGGTTGCAGTTTTCTGGCTGGTCACCGGTCTGAAAGTCTAACTAGCTGATTACTATTTTGGCTGACAGATATTATTTTATAACTGGAACTATTGCCAAAATCTCCAATAATACAGAAAAACGTCTCTAGATTTGTCTCTAGTCGCTTTTTAAAAAAAAAGAAAGATGCAAGAGCGGTCTGAAAAGTTGCTAAGTTGGAAGCAGTGGGGTGACTATTGTTCACTCAAACATGTAGACATGACGTGGTGGGCGGGTCTGACAGTGAGCCCTCTATTACAGCAGAGAAAACTGTGATAGTGGCTTATTTTCAGACCTTGGTTGAGGAAGACATGATTAGTTTCACAGGTAAGTATCGGTTGATTACTCAGAATTAAAGAAATCGGTGCAGATTGAACGATTCACCCCTATATGCAGCTTCTCACATTAATATTTGTAAAAAGTTGCTGCTCTTTTCCTTTTACATAAAATCCTAATAAAATATATTAAAGTTTGTGGCTGCAAGAAGGCAAAATGTGAGACAATTCACAGAGTACCGACACTGCTGCAGGACACCGTAGTCGTCTTACCTCTGCAACAATGTCTCCATTCTCGGCGTGAACCTGAGCAATGGCTCCAAGGTCTCTGACGACACTGAACACCTCATAGATCTGCAAGAACAAGATGTGCATCAGTTAACCGAGAGGCGTCACCTACGCCCTAACCTACAAGCGACCTTTGAAGTGAAATGCTGCTACAGAAAGGTCAGCAGAGATCCCTCTGAGGTGGGCCACAATCAAAGCATACCTGAGAGTCAGAAAGCTGGAAAACATCCTTATAGGCCAAATAGACCAGGAAAGAGTTGACACCTGAAGATAGAAAGCTTTATGAGAGAAAACAGCCAAAAGGTGGAAAAGAGGGCAAAGGAGGGAAAACTGAGAGCAAACTGAAAAAAACCTAAGATAAAATAAAAGAAACAAGCAGCATTCAGTTAAGGCTGATCATTTAAAGGGTTGACCACAGTCAGAGGAGCAGCAGATGTTTGAGAGAAAGCAATCAGTGTGTCCTACATACCATGATCCTTCACTAGCGTCTCCATCTCCTCCTGGGTGCTGTTATTCCACTCAGTGATGTCCACATGCAGAGAGTAATCACAGCAGGACTTGCTGTCAGCCCACTCTCTCCACTGTTTGAAAGCAGTGACCAGGCTGACACCGGGCTCCGGTACCACATGGTCGACTAACGTGGTACCAAACAGAAAAACATGTTAGTTTTTTGCCTGTGGAACAACAACAAGCATCTAAAGGAAATCATGCGCTCGGCAGCATGGACGTCCGCACGTAACTGATCATGGTTGTGCCGCCAGCCAGCGCCGCTCGGGTGCCCTGGTAGAAGTCGTCCGCCGCCACCATGCCTCGGTCGGGCATCTGGAAGCGGGTGTGCACATCAATGCCCCCCGGCATCACCATTCTGCCATGGGCTTCTATGATCTTGACTCCACCCGGGACAATGAGGTTGTCTCCAATTTGCCTGAAGGAAACCACAAAACAAAGAACAGCGGGAACTTGAATCCCTGCAATAAGCTCACACTTGGGTCAATGGTAACCCCAAAGCACAACTTACTTAATGACTCCATCTTCCATGTAGATATCAGCCAAGAAGGACTGATCATCGTTCACTATCTTTGCTCCCTTGATGAGGAGACGGTCACTCTGAAACAAGATTTGTCTGTAAATCAAACATATTCTCTCTAAGAAGCCAAAACATCTAACAATATATTTGACTTTGGACCTGATAAACCAGTGAACAAATACATATTCAAGCACTTGAAGCCCTTGCATACTTAAAAATAAAATTCAAGCATTTTCAAGGACTTCAAGCACTCATAGGAATGACCTTTTTCAACCAAGCATTTTTCCTTCCATTAAACTTTCTGTCAATATGCTTTGATAAGCAGTATAAACACTGCTAGCTTCAGTGATGGTCTTCTCTTGTTTAAGCTCCTTTTAGAGATAGACAATAAATCAATAACAATATATATTGCGATAGAAACGTGATCAATGTTAATAGCCAATACGTCTGAAAGAATATTCAATACATAGAATGTTCACTCAATTCTGATCCACAACTGCACAGCATTCTGGGAGATGTAGGCAGAGAAAAGGCTCTAGCTGCTCAACGCTGGTGGCTTCAACTAACTCACTCGCTCTTTGGTTACTTAGCAACAACCTATTTGCAGCAGCAGTTTAAGGTATCGCTACCGTGAGTCATAGCTGCTTAATGTTAAAGATAAAAAAACAATGAGGAGTAAAAACTGTGGATAAAACAAGAAAGGCCACGCCAGCAGTTTGGAAGCAGTTCAGATATTAAAAAAAAAAAACGAATCAATAACTATCAACATCAACAATTATAGATATCGACTGATGTGAAATGCTTTTATCATGATAGGTTTTTCAGCCACATCGTCCAGCCAGCCCAACCTCGTTGTATAGCGAACATCCATGATTGTGTTGGAAAACCGTCAAGTCAGTAAACTATAATTTATCCTTTACACCATTAATTCTGAAAACAAACTATTCAACATTACTCTGCAGGAGACATCAGTCCTACCTCATTATACAAAGGAGGAGAAATCTTTGATCAAAACCATGAAGTAAGAGCAGACTCTCCTACATGCCACAATTAGCTCCAACTGAATGAGATGAAAGAAAAACGCAGCATGCTGCCCTACTTCTTCTACAGGCTTTCTGGGCCCTCTGAAGGAGGCATTTAAACCTAATGAAGGCGGTATATGTAGTCTCCAGGGCTCACAGCAGGAAATGTTTGGTTTTTCAAGGCTGTAGCCATGAGGAATACGGATGCATTAGGTATAGAAACCACAGATGTATTGTCGGGATTTGGGTTATACAACTTTAACGTTTTGGACTAAGTGGTCAGCATTAGGAACACAAAGTTTCACATTTAAAACTAAAGATTAAAGATGGTACATTCAAACTCTCCATAGATTTACAGCTATAAACTGAGCAGTTTATTATGACAACAGCCTACCAAGTAAAATGTCCAGGGTCAATAAAAACAGCCTGTGATTTTAATTTGAGCAAAAACTGCTAAATTTTCAACCTTACTTTAAACCAGAGTTTATCAAGTTGAGATGGATAAGGAAACCTAACATGACAGAAAAAAACCTGGTGATTACAAATGAATGACTTAAAAAGCAGGGAGCTTCATTACTACCTGATGCATATAGTGTTATTATTAGCACATCAAATTAGAAGACTGCACCAATCAATCTACCAGAGATAAGAAATGGATAATTACCTCTTAATTGGCAGGTTAAATACCAAAAAAATCTGCTTTCCTCCCAGTGCACTGAATGCATCAAAACTAATAATTCCCACAATTTCTGACCTGTACATCCAACAACCAGCACTTTTTTTTATAAAAAAAGAAAAAACTTAAGGGATTAGGGGAAATTGTGCAATTATTATTTTTTATTTTTGGTTTCAAAACTGTATCTGTGGAAGAATTTTTTTATGTACCATTAGAAAAAAAATATGATTTGGCAGAAAATTGAGTAATGGGTATTGTCTTTAATTTTAACTAAAAAATAATAGTTGCTATGGAAGATAAAGACTGCTACGGTCTAAACTTGGTGTTTCGTTCTTG
Organism: Xiphophorus hellerii; assembly: GCF_003331165.1. Classification (NCBI taxonomy): domain Eukaryota; kingdom Metazoa; phylum Chordata; class Actinopteri; order Cyprinodontiformes; family Poeciliidae; genus Xiphophorus; species Xiphophorus hellerii. Next base: position 23,095,666 of record NC_045683.1, on the reverse strand, counting down.
CCTTTGTCCTGACACCAGACCCTGAAGGCCTGACGCTCTAACACAGAGTATAGTTGTTGTCTTCAGACTTAGTCTGGGATTTTCCTGTTGTTTGCTTACAACCCTCAGCTGACCTGAAGATGTCTTCAAACTACCTCAATGAGCTGAGCAAATTAAAGCTACTATCCAGTGTTGCTGAAAAACACAGCTGGGTAACAAACTATAAACTGCGACAGCGAGATTTCACAAAATATTAAGATTTGAAAATGTAAATAAAACTAGTAACTGCTTCGGATGCGTTTAGGTTGATGACATCACAAGAGGCACCAGAATACAGCTGATCAAGTACCATTAGTAAACACTATGGCAGACGAGCAACCTTTAAAATAATTAAATCGACTCCGAGGCACTCATGTGGCATTTAAGCAAGGTGTTCAACCTTCTGTGATTGTCTCCGATAGCTACCAACCCATGATCAATACTGCTGTGGGTGGTGAAGCTAAAGCAAACGCTTCTGATTGTCTACAGAACTTGAAATGAGTAGATTTTACAAGAGTTCTGTTTGTATTGCCTTGCATTCGTGATTTGACAGTACAGTGACACTGCAAGCATCCTGAACACAAAAAAACTTTAGCTTACATTGAAATCTTACATATTTTAAAACTCATTTAAATGGAACAGGCCATGTAGTTTTTTCTTTCTTTTTTTTTTTTTTTTTTTACTGAAACAACTTGGTTCAAAACAGTCAGTGAAAATGAAATCTGACCTGGTGTACTTCACAAACTGATTCAAGTCAAAACCTTTAAAAGAAGGAACCCAAACTTGCAAGTATAATAATACAAAAAACATGAAGGGAAACATTGCCACAATCAGTAGACCTCTGATCTGCTGTCTCCTGCTGCTTGAGATGACAACCACAGGCATGTTCTGCATGCGACAGGCATCTAAAGTTTGACTGATTTTGCAGAAAAGTCTGGCCAGTAGTTCTATAGTCCACTGATCTCCAGGAGTCCCAGCGCTTTGACTGTGACAGCTACATAATGAAGACATGGCGTCTGCAGAGATGTTTTCTGCTGACCTACTTTACGAGGAGGGGTTAGTTCTCTTACAATTAAATACAGTGGAACCTCATTCACCTGATGTTAAGGATGAAGAAAAAAAATGTTAAATCTTACATTAAGAAGGCTAAATGTTGACAGTTTAACATAAATAGAAAGAAGATGAAGAATGACAGATGAAATGATAGCTGTGAAGGAATCTGGGTTTTTTAAACCTGGTAACTACACCAGAGGTTGAGGAGGAAGCTGCTGATGATGAGGAGGCTGGGAATAAGGGACACCTTCCCTTACACACACAGGTTGATTTTTAATAGAGGTAGCTTCAAGTGACGAATCCAGTGAATTATTCTTATTGTTCATCCCTGACCTGGAGCTGATGATGAGCTGTAGCACAGCTGCTGCTTCTGCTGATGACAGCGCCAATGTAAATGAACGGTCGCAGCAGCTAACAGCTAGCTTACAGCTGACTCTTATCCACGCCGCACGTAAAAGAGACAGATAAATAAAACAGACACGTATCACTCACTGTGATTTTGGGGATGTTCTTCTTTCCTTGGTAGCCGGACATGTTGAAATTCCCTCCAACACCGCTGCCCCCCTGGTTTTAGTTGAGGCTAACGACGCTAGTTGCCTATAAAAAAAGGATGAATGGATGCTCTGCCTCTCGGCCAGTCGACGCCCCGGCTCAACACTGTGTGTCCCGGACTATTTATAACGATAGCCAGCTAAATGTGCGTTGGGTAGCCAGGATAGTGCTGCAAATTGAGATTTGCCTTTGCCTAACAGCGGAGAATCTCTATATTTACGGCTAGACCAGGTCTCTGTAGACCATAAAGCCACCAAAAAGACAAGGGCCACAAAGAGGGACGGAGCATGCGCACTGCCCCGCCCTGAACATCTCACTGGTCCATGATCCGGATCCATGTTGCCGTCCCCATGACAACATTTAGGTTGAAATACAAATGGCATCAATCCTACTAAAACATCTGACAGTGATTACTTTATCCAGAAGAATGTTTGAGCTAAACTAGCCCTTTCAGTGGGTGTCATGTACAAGCATAATTACTTTTCAATGGGCTCACAACTCAATTAGTAAAAATAAACTAACTGACAAGTAGGTAATATGGGACAAAACCAGTTAGCAACATTTAACAGCAAAGATGAATCATGTAAATTATGTAAATCTCATGATTTACATTTCTGACATGGTTTTCAATTCAGTGTGTTTCCCAAGTTAGTATTTTAACTAATTTACTCTTGGTTGTTGGATTGAATTAAGTTTGTAAATCTTCATAGTATTGTAAATGCTTTTAATTTTGTTTTTCTTTTTATGTCATTTCTCTGTTTTCATATGGTTTAAAAGGAAATAGGATTATTTCATCTGTCAGACAGGAGCAGAAAAATATGTAATACCAGCATAAACAGTAAATATGACATGCAATGTAAACTATTAAAATGTGACAAAGTAAATTTTAAGAAATTCTGGCCAATAGCATAGGTCTGCGTCACTTCTACTCTTGTCTTGCTGTCTCCCTTTGTCTTCCTGCAACGGCTAATAAACAAAAATAGAAGCATAAGAAAAGATTGCAGTTGTGTTTCTGGCATTGTGTTCTTGCATGTCTGGATGTTCTCCAGTCAATCATGCTTTCTTACACTGTCCAAAAACATGCGCGTTAATGTAAATGGTCTCTCTAAAATGCTCACGTCTAAATGTGTGCTTGTGTGCTTTGCTTTCTGTCTTGCTTGTTTCAGTGTTGTCCACTTAAGTAAGCTGGGTTTCAAGCTATATCTAGCTCCTGTGTACTTTTCTTCCAAGATGCCACACTCTCAAGTATTTTATTTTTATCTTAATCACTATTTTTTCTTTGAATTTTTGCTTTTGCAATCTCTGGACCTAACCATGACAGCATGCTGTGCAGTGTGTGCTCTTACATAAAAAGGAAAGTAAACAAAACATGACAAAATGAGTCATGTTAGGTTATTATTGCAATCATAAAAATCTATATAGAACATAGCTGTTTTATTGCTTATATATCATACAGCCCAGGTCCACACAGGCTGTGGGTAGTAACCATATTGCATTTTGAGATTCAGGGTTATTGAGAAACCTCCAGCTTTCCCATTTGTGATATTCATTAAATATTAATTTATGATTACTGTATGAATCATATTTAAATTCCAAAATGCTCTTCACGCCACACAGACATACTGTACATAGATCTGTTAGGACCAACTTTGCAGTTTATAAGCTGGCAACCCAAATCACACATCACAGCTTAGAACTGAAACCAAAATGGACAATTTTGTACATTGTAGTTTATATTTTTATATGGTTATAATCCAACAGAGGAGCCATGCAATGAGCATCAACATACAGAAATGCATACCTTAATGAACAATTTCTATATCATCTTTAGATGGTCCACAGACACTGTACATAATATCATATATATTAGGTGAAATTATTGTACAGTGAAACCAAGATTAAACTTAGATAACATTTCTGAAATAGGCCCCAGAAAATATCTTCCTCAGTGGTGGTGATTTATGCAGCTAAAGCCCTAGCAACTGAGCAAAAACACAATACTCACATTGCCACAATGCATAAGATATACTATATATGCATGAATAATCAATGTATAAACAAGTTATACAATGTTGAGACGTGTACATAGCATGGGGAAGGTCACAGCTTAAATTAATCTTCACAAGTACATAATTAAATATATAAACATATAAGAAAACAAAAGAAACAAATCAGAACGCATAGGATAGGCCACCAATGTGCAGTGGTGAAAGGTAAATGTTTTGGCACGTTGCTACTGCTCCTATATGTTAAAAAAAGGGGATATGTCAGAAAAAAAAATACATAAAAGTAGCTTTTGGCCTGGTATATTATCTTCCACTCTAGATGCCACTATAATAAAGCATGCCAACTCTTCATAGTAACATTTTGGGGCAAGATAATAGGATAATGTTTATGCTTGGCAACTCAACAAAGTTTATATAGAAACCCTCTGGGGAACAACATGTTATGAATACCATCCTCAAAATTGTGTGAATTTTAAAAAAAAAAAGCAGTGCTGCAGCATTCAGCTCTGAACAGCAGTTCACTGCACCTTGAAAGTAAGGCCCTGTTCACAATAGACAGAGACGACACCCCAACATTAAATATCAACCAGAACATTCATCAGAAACCTCCAAATTCTGCAGACTGAGGAATCCTAGATCATATGAAGCACAAGGCAATAGTACTGGATAACAACCCAGCAGGAAAACCTATGTTCTAACTAGTAGGAACACATTAAAATGAGGTTTTCCATCTTTGCTGCGATCCACCAACATTCAAATGACCCTAAAACGCCTGGGGATTGTAGGGTGGCCTTAATCTGGTGTGAAGTGGGCCTTAAAGTCATAAACTTTCAAGCTATCAAAGTCTCTCTGGTTCCCCAAAGTCAATTAGTTCATAAAGCAGTTATGGCATAAATAACATACGTCTTCCTTTCTGCTTTTTACCTAAAAGAAAACCTGTAGCTCAGCAGAAATACCAGAATTGATATGTTCAATATCAAGACACAAAAGAAAACTTCAACTTGATGCCACCTGACATAAGGTCCGTGGCAAGTTAGATTTTGAGTTAGATTCAAGTCGGTGACTCGCATATACGATAAAGCCCCCTCTCTCTCTCCCCCCACTCAGTGTCAACAATCCGTTGGAGTGCAACCACATAATCAGCATGACTACATCTACAGTGTGACACCAGTTAATGCAGATTGGAAGAGAAAGACGTGGGTGTAGGACAGATGCACACAGTGAGAGCTTGACTTCAGGAGGCGTTTGGGAGGCTTGGAGACAGGAGAACACCCAGGCACTGCTTCATCTTCTGCTCAGTAGGAGCTGGTGGCGGCTGTGGCAATTCTTTTCCCAATGTACACCCTAAAATAAAATCATCAAACATGTGAAATACATCAACATTTTTTTATTAAAAATGAGAAAATACAGGACAAATAATTAAAACAAAGATAAGTAACTTTATTCATACAAGGTACCTTCCATATCTGATTTAAATGTTATTTTAAGGAATTTTCCTTCTCTAGTCCCTCTTTGTGAAGATAGACATAGAATTTGCATTGTTGTCCTGTTAGTAATTCCTACATCCATGCATAAGAATATGATTTTTGAGAAAGTATTAACTAAACAAGAAAAGCAATCTTTTCACAAAGAAAATCCCCGAAATATTTTAAAACTACTAACAGATGTCCCATCTTACCCAAGGCCAAGAGCCAGCATGTGTGAGATGAGCAGGGAAGGAATGAAAACTTTTAGGAATTCAGCAGAGAAGATGCCACCTTTCTTCATGACGCCACTCTTCCGCATACTCAAAGACACTGAACGTCGGGGATGTCTGAAGTGGAACTCCCTGAGAAGAACAATCACACAACCAGTTAACGTTGTTCCTGAGACCACTGAGGAAAATATGCCGATGGGCAGCTGATTCTGAGCCTGCCAGCATACTAACTTTGGGGGGATGTTTTCAGGCCTACTAGACCAATTGGCCACCCAATCAACTTCTTTGTTCATCAAGATGTCATCCTCTCTGTCCATGTCTGCAGTATCGTCCTCTGACTGGAAATATAAAGGGAAAAAGATGTGGAAAGAAATCCTCCCCCAAAAAGCTTTAGCAGAGTCTCTGTTCAACATATCATTTTAAAAGTTTGGCTTGCATTTGTATCCGTCTATCCTGAGTTAATACTTTGCAGAACCACCTTACCTTTTGCTAGAATTACAGCTGCATATCTTTTGAACTACATATGTAGCTTATACTTGGCATCAAGCAAACCGTGGCATGTTAGATTTTGAGTTAGATTCAAGTCGGTGACTCGCATTTGCAATAAAGCCCCTCCCCACCCCTCCACTCCGTGTCAACAATCCGGTGGAGTGCAACCACATAATCAGCATGACTACATATACAGTGTGACACCAGTTAATGCAGATATGTGGTTTGATGTTACAAAACTCATTAAAAAAAGTTCCACAGTTGTCAGTACTTTTGCCAGGTACTCTTGGTACCCCTACCTGACTGCCTCTTGGACTGGACATCTCCACATCAAATGTTATCTGGCCATCATCCTGTCCGGAACCTGGTGGTCTGTGAGGACTGTGAGTGTGTTGGCAACAGTGTATATTTAAAAAAAAAATCAATACTTAAGTTTTACTGAAAATAGTAAAGAAAATGAGTGGCCCACCTCTCACAGGATGAATTACTTGGGCTGGACTCATGCTGAGCATCCAGAAGTATTTTTTCCATGTCTCCGTTGTGGATAGAAGATGACGATGGCACATGTTCCAGTCCTCCAATCAGGGTTTCGTCACTTTCACCCTCTTCTAGAGGGTGGAGACTTTGACTCATGCCTGCATTTGCATTGATTTGGTCTTCATCAGGTGGTGTCAGCTGGCTGGTCTGCCTACTCTCTGCCCCTGTATTACCATTCAGCTCCAGCTCTACCCAGGAGCCTTTGCAACACAACGATAAACACACCGAAATTAAGGCAAAATAGGTTTAATGTGTGTAGATGCAACCCAATCAACAACACAGTTAACACTACAGTCATCTTTCACATGACAAATTGTTGACCTATAAGTGCATCTACAACAAATTGGAACATCATCAAAAAGTTACATTTGATAATGAGAATAAGGATTTAAAAAGTTTAAAACAAATTGTGTGCTATATTTCAAATATTTTATTTTGTTAAATTCAATGACAATGGTTAAAACTCAACACTCAGTTTCTCATAAAATTAGAATGTAGCATAGGACCAATAGTAAAAAAAACTTTTTTGTTCAGAAATGCTGTTGTGGTTTACGCAATCACGAGGAAGACTGCTGACTTGACAGTTCTCCAGCAGGACAAGCTAGAAAATGTCATTGTCAAAGTAGCTGGTTGTTCGCCAAGTGCTGTATTCGAACATTTAAAAGGAAAACTGAATATAGCACAGAAAAAGGTGCACAAGCACAGCTGCAAACACCATGGATCCCTGAATCATCACTGACTGTGGAAACTTTATCACTGGATCTTGGATTCTGTGCCTCTTCATTTTTTACCCAGACTCCGAGACCTTGATTTCCAAATAAAATGCAAGACTTACTTTTATCTGAAAAGAGAACCTTGAATCACTGGGCAACAGTCCAGTGCTTTCTCTCCTTAGCAGGTACTATACTTCTGATATTATCTCTGGTTCAGAAGTACCACAATGCAACAGTTACAGTCTCCGCCCTGAAAACGTCTGTGCATGGATGCTCAAGAAGAAGCCAATATGCATTACCAAGTACAAGGTCAGCAAAGTCATAAAGTTTTGCAGCACTTTATGCTTCCCTCTATTGGCAAACTTTATGGGGATGCGGATTTCCATTTTCCATCTGAATTTGACATCAGCCCACACTGCCTAAAGTACCAAAAAATGGTTTAATACATAGTATCACTGTACTTAATAGGGCAGTAAACTTTCCTGAATCAAACCTTCTAGATAATTTGCAAAGTATTGTCAAGTGGAAGACATGAAATGGCACATCAGCACAACCACAGAGGAGCCCTTAACAAAGTATTGAGTGCATACACTACACTGAAATACTTTCCAAAAAGCCAGTATTTTTTTTTAAATTAAAGATACTTTTTTCAAAATTGGTCTCATGCAGTATTTTACATTTTTGAACTTTTGAGTTTATATGTACCGTTAACTAAACTCAAACACTTGGATTGTGTCACTCTCTTTATAATGAACCCTAGGAGTTTTTGCTTTATGAGGAAAAACACCCAACTGTTTGTTGATTTCCTGATTTATACAAACGCACATTAAAAATACTGTTTCAACCATGGTGCATCCGGTGACCAGAAACCGTGGCAGCATGGAGGTCTTTGTGCCACTGCCCCACAAGCAGAGTCATGTAATCAGCTTGTCTGAGTACGGCATGTAAAACCTTGTGATGGCATGAGACACCTCTGTCCTGTTTTGAGCTGGTTGGAAATTATAGGTCTGAGGATGAACTAAAGCTGACTCGACGTCACATCTTCTGACCAATTTGACATCACTGCTCCTCTGGGGTCTTGCATAACTGTGGCGAGCAGCGGGAGCCAACCTGCCGAGTCGTGTCGCTGCTCCAGCTGCCTTCTGACACACAAAGCGAGTCCTAATACCCCGACTCATTAATAAGCCTCCACTCAAGGCTAAAGTTTCATATTTACATGCGTGTTATTTGTTTACCTTCAAGCAAAATGCGACCTCACTTTTTTTTCTTTTTTTTTTTTTACATTTTATGCTGCAAGATAACTGCATTTTGAAAGTACGGAGTTTTACATAATGAGTTTAAATATCTGCGATACATCTGTGCACATTTTAAAGAAAAAATATCTTAAAGGGAACAAACGTTACAATTAAATTCGCCTTTTGTACCAAACTTGTTTTCATTTTTTGGCTAAAGCTAAACCCACCCAGACCTCTAGCAATGATTGGCTGCTCCGGTGTCAACCAACGCTGTGCCGTGCTACGATTGGCTAATTTGTTGTGACGTACAGAATATGTTCTCCATCCCAACGCGAAGACAAGGAAATCCCATCCCCAATCTAACTTTTACCATTACACCTTTGTAACTATATTCTCACGCATTAGTAAGGAAGATACGAATAATTTTTTTTATGAAGGAAGACGTACCACGTACAATGACGACCTACCTTGCAGTCCGGGATCTTCGTTATTGTTTTGAGGAGCAGGAGCGGTAGACATGTTTGTTGACTATAGTTCTGACGCTTAACTAGGGTCTGCGCAGGCGCAACTTCGAGAATTCAACGACAGTCTCGGGATCAGTGAACATTTTTTTTAAATTGTTTACTAGAAAGTATAAATGTAATCTGTTAAAGAATGCACACAAACGTAAAATGTATCGCCGCCGTGCGAGGTAAATGTGTGGATTACAAAGTGCTTGTATGGAAAGGCTAATTTTGAGTTCAAAATGTATTTGTAATTTAGATGTTGCAGTCTGATGAGTAGGAGCAGTTTGATTATTGACAGCGACGGATGGCTTACAGCATCACAGATGGGGATGCTTTTTCCCCATCGTCAGCTAGGGAGGCTGATCAGAGTTAATTGGAAGATGAATTAAGCTACATTCAAGCTAACCTTAGAAAACAAAACATGTTTAGCTTCCATTATGACTTGAAAGCTGATGGGATGAATGGGCAAAAATGTAAATTCCTACATGTGCACTACTTCCTATTAAGTTAATCACAAATATTATTGTAATGGAGATGAAAGTTCCCCTCCCAAAAAACTCAAACAGTAATAATAAAGTAGCACAGTAATTTAATTATTCAAATGTGAAATTCCTTATTACATGTTATCTACACTGTACCTTATTTCATTTGACAAACAACTCTGCACAGTGAACAATATGTAGTTATTCCCAAACAGATCTCCAAAACTCTTCATCCCCTTGAAATAAAACACACACAAAAAATAATGAAATTCACAGAAAAGAAACAACGTGCGTTTTGTTTTACCATTCTTGTGATACATCAGACATGTTTTAATGCTCCTTCAAGTGGACGAAATCGTTTAACTCGACTCTAGCAAATGATATGCACAATCAATGTGCACACTGGGAAACTCTACTTAATAACCTGGGGTTGTGCATCAAAGCCATCTGTGGAGAGAAAGAAACACAAAGGTGATTTACAGCAAAATAGAAGTTTTTGTTTCAGTTCTGATAATCCCATTTTCTTGAAGGTGTAAGGTTTGGGACAGAGCAGCAGAAGATTCCCCTGAGCAGTCTGGGTGAACCAGAAAGTTTCACAAGTGTAACTGATTATTATCTTATTTATTGGTAATGCTCTAAAAAAAAAAATAATAATAATAATGGCAACAGGGTTCTTGTGAACATCTTTGCTGTTTTCATTAGAGCCTCGAAGGACAGCTTGCATTAAGACAACGTAGGGAGAATGATGAAGAGGTTTTTATTAATTGCTCGGATTAATACCAGTTTCTATTGGTAAGCAGTTTCTTGATGCATCATTATGCACAAGAATGTTATATCGCTTATTTTCTATTTTAAAACAAGATGGAGATTCGCTCAATAAATGGAAGAAAGGAGTTGAAATAGAAACGATTCATTTATCCAGAAAGAAAAAACAGGCAAAATACAAAGTTTGCATTACAAAAACAAAAGAAAGTTGCACAAAATAAAAATACTAGAAACTTATCTTGTTATCAAAAGACACAACCCAGAACCCTGAGAGACTGGAACTCAACATTAGTTAATAATCATACTGAGAACAGAGTGACACATTCACTTTCACAAATATGATCCAGTGGACGAAGAAGCTCAGTGCCCGAATAAAAACATCAACGTATTGTTTGTGAACTGGAAAAGATAACCTGTACCTTCTTTGTGACATTTTGACTGTTCATAGAAAATGTACAGTCGCAGTTCCATCAAGTTTTCTACGCAACATGGACCGTGAGCTGGAGCAGGCAACGCATGGCGCTTTAGCTTAAACTGGTGACCCTCTTTCTCTTGACGCCAAGCCGCACATGAAGTGCTTCACAGATTCTCTTTAAATAAGTCTGCAAAAGAGAGCTGCACGTGCCACATAGATCAACAATCATCGCTCCACGTAGTCAAGTGACCTGGCTAGCCGCAAAGAGGATGAAAATGCCGTTTCAATGTAGTCTTTCACAACCAGAGGAATTGTTCGTCAAGCAAAACTATGGCACATAAACCAAATATTAAGATTCACATGAAATGAAAATGCTGAACCCTCTAAATAAGTTAGATTGAAAAACAAAAAAAACATATTTGGCCAGGGTACAGTAATAGTGCTCATCATCAGGCAGGAGGTACTGACACCTGAAAATACTTCTCTTTGGGCACCCCGCTTCATACCTGATGCACTCCTTTGATGCGTCTACCTGTTATAACGGGCAAAAAGCAAAGGGAAACCTGACTTTCTAATGACCTGCCCTGCACAGTAAGCCTGAGGCAGATAGGTAAAGAAACTACAGTGATTAGACTGTAATGATATTGCCTTAATTTATACAAAAATAAATCAGCTATAGTGATTCTTCTTCTTCTTTTATCAGGTACAGTACAAAACATTTCATATATAGAAAAATCTACAAATAAAATCTAGATGCAGATGATAAACAATTTTTCTGCAACTACACAACATACACCGAAGGTGAGCTGGGAGCAGCACAACGTTTTGGTGCCACAGGCCACACAAGAGTAAAAATGGGGGCACAGGGAATCATCTTATATATTTATATATATATGTATAACACACAGGTTTTTGTCCTGAGTTAAGCATGGTTGCCCACACAACTGCAAGGCTGGACCTGCTGGATCAGGGGCACTTTGTCTGCAAGAGAGCTTCATCTTTGTTGTGTATAAAGACTAGATACTTTGGCATGATCAGCCATCATTTGATGCAACAAAAAACCTCCATGGCAAATTATGGTAGAGTGATATTTGTAATACTTTTCCCAAAAACATTATTTGGTAAGATCTAAGAGTTAGGTAAAGAATCACATCAAATAAGTGAGAGCAGTATCCAGACTTCTATGGAAAGCTTTTCTGTCTGAAACTTTTCCCTTCTGATCTTAAGTGGAAGTGATGGGAAACTTAAGATTAACAGAGATGGAATCAGAAAATGTTTTTCTTGATCGGTTCGGGTGGCGATTAGCAGGTCAAACACTGATAAAAACAGAACCCCGCCTCCCAAAATCAAACTCAGAATCCCAATTATTTTCAGTCTAAATAATGCATTAACCAACAGTACATACTGTGCTGCACTTAATTTTCTTTTGGATTAAAAACTGTTATATCTATCAAAAAAAACCCCAAAAAAACAAACTGCAACATTTTTCTGCTATTCAAAGTATAAAAAAAGAAATAAAAATAAAATAAAAAATAAAAACCTAAAGTCAAATAACATTTGTATCAGCAGTTCAGCTCATATCAGCCAGATAAGTGCACCTCTGCTGATCTTTCTACACTTTCTCTGTACAATACGCAACGCCATGAAAAAGGATGCTTTGACAGGCAGATGAAGCTTGGCCTGGGGAAATGGAAATCAAACAGTTTGAGAGCAGCATGACAAAACTGACACATGTAGAAAAGGAACATTTCACCTACTTCCATTTACTACAAACTCAACCACAGCAGAATTACAGTGATATAACACACTTCTGTAAGAAAACCTGTCATACATTTTGGTTTTACACCCATTTCTCTAGTGCTGTCCCATAACCTGAGTGAATAAAAATTTCAAGGACATCTCATGGCTCTGTCACCGATATGGGCACGCTTGCTTGAGAGTGCGGCGAACATTAAACTCGAATGACAGCCCGCTTTAACAGACTGCTCTTGGAGGAATCAAAGTTGTTTGCGGGATGTATCCTATATCGAAGCAAATGGCTAAAACACTCGATACAATGTGTTATAGAAATGTAAAATCATACCCAGGAGATTTTCTTAAAGAAGAGAGATGAATGTAAACAAGCAGCTGAGTCAACATTTAAAAAAAAACAAACAAACAAATCAGAAATATTTGTACTCTGTTAGCTTTGATATCATTTATCCAAAGTTTTTTTTTTAGACAATGAGCTAAACATAATGAAATGCTAAATTAGTCCATTAACAGTAATCATACAGTACATAGGGAAAGAACTTGGCAACTTGATACTTGTTGGGGAAATGAAAGACTTGACAGCTTTGTATTGATGAATCAGGGCAGTACAAAAATAAACTTGGTGACAGAAAGACTAAACCAAAAAGAACAGAAAGTTAACTAGTAGGAATAACAGACAAATGAATCATGTCAATATGGCACGAACAAGCAATAAAACGTAGATTTTCCCTTTGGTTTGGGATGTAGTGGAGTTACAAATGGAAGCTCGATGGATGGAGTGCTTCTAATGGAAGAAACTAACGGCCCACTATGATGCTTTTTTATGGCCTGACTGGATGTGTGGCACCATTTACAAAGCAAGTCTTCTCACATAATCAAAAGGACAGATCTGATCAAGTTTTAGGGGCTTGGCCTAAGACGGATTTTGTTTTAATCCGAGAGCAAAAGAGGGCAGAAGAAGAAATTGGGATCTGAGTGGGTTAATGGACTTTAGTTCAGTTTATCTTGGAATATGTACAGATTGTTGGTGGTGGCCACAGCAATGATGTTGTCCAGCGGATGCCAGGCAGTGTGGAGGATCTTCTTGTTAAAGTCCAGACTGTCTACACTGATCTCATCCTTTTTGCGCTTCCCACCTGTGCTTATTTTGCGAGGCTTCAGGACCGACCGCGGCTTGCTGTTTTCCCGTGACGCCTCGAAGGTCACGTCCTGTCGGTAGTCCCTGTCAAACATCCTGAAGAAGTTGTTGTAGGAACCAGTCATCACAACGCTGTGGAAACAGACAATCATGAGGAGCTGTTTAGGATCTAGTTTTAGTACTGATCTCAATAATAATCCATGGAAAAGGGGAAAAAGGGTATTATTTGTGAATGATTTTGCATTTCAGGAGATGAAAAATAATTTTTTGATTGTATCTGCAGTTCAGCTAATATCAGCTGAACTGCAGGTTCAGGTTGATGGACTAACCTGTCATTGCCATTCCAGCAGCATTCAAACTTGTCGAAAATGCAGTCGTTCTCATAAAGTGAACACAACTTACTCCTGAGATATTCATGCACCTGGAAAAATAGAACAGTGAATCACATGAAGCAAAAGGGAAAACAGCACATTGTGGGTTTTTTGTTCTCTTAAAAGGTAGAGAAATACAGGAAAATTAGTTAGTGGTTTGATTTAACCAGATTTCAGTTTTATTAGACCTGATCTGTCACAAGCAGGCTGGAAATTCAAAATTGCAATCTTTTTATTGATTAATAAAAGGATCTACGTTCTCTAGGTAATGCTCATGGAAATACCGTTCACATTTACTAATGCTAAACGTAAAATGCTAAAGACAAATTTAAATCTCTACACCTAATCATTTGGTGTTAGTTACCCCATTTTACAGTGACTTTTCTCTCAAACTCGGTGTGACGTTGCTACTGCTACTAATAAATGAATAATAAATTGTTCACACCTGAAGGGTCAGAGAAGAATTGACAGACAAATCGGAATGGCTAAAAATCTATATTGTTGGGTCAAATTCTTACAAAAAGCAAAAATCTGAAACTGGCCACAAATATCTGATTGGCGGATCTCCACCCAAAACATAAAAAATAAAAATAATATTTGCAGCGGCAAACCTGATATGTCTCTACTGGTCGGGTTTCCATGTTCAGATCCCAAATTTTGACGGACAGATAGTCTCGCGTCATCATGTAGCGCCCACTGTGGCTAAACTTGACATCGGAGATGGACGAGATGATTTCAGAAAAGAATGAACGGTTGTTTGGATCTTCTGGCTCCTCAAACACTTCAGATTTAAAAAAAAAAGAAAAGAATGCATGTTAAGATGTTATTCTGCTGATTTAATGCTGTAAGAGCCACAATTTAATAAAAATAAGATCCTAGGAGAAAAACTTAAAATGGGCTAAAGTGTGTGTCTTTTCCGAATAATTGTTAATGATTTAAAAACTACATAGTGGAAACAAGCTGTTCCATATATATAGCTTTAGTTTCATTCACTATGTTGCATCAGTAAAAAAAAACACAATACCAACGAAAACAAACATTTATAATCTGAAATGAAGATCAGGGCGTGCCGTGGTGGCGTAGCGGTTAGCACGACCCGTATTTGGAGGCCTTGAGTCCTCGACGCGGCCGTCGCGGGTTCAACTCCCGGACCCGACGACATTTGCCGCATGTCTTCCCCCCTCTCCTTCCCTGTTTCCTGTCAGTCTACTGTCACATAAGGGACACTAGAGCCCACAAAAGACCCCCTGGAGGGGTTAAAAAAAAAAAAAAATAATACAAAAAAATAAAATGAAGATCAACAACTTTAAAGCTCTTCAATATAGGACATCCAACAGAGAAGTAGATTCATGATAAAACTCAAGCAAAAAGTTAACACTTTAGTTCGAATGGTGTTAATTACAATGCATACTAAAAAATAATCCAGAACTTTTGCTCTCTGAACAAATTTTTGGGTCTTGTGAAGCATTAAGATATTTCTCATCCAAATACAACAAAATTGGGATGAAAGGAATATGGTGTATTCCTTTCCTTCTCTCAAACATGTATTTGTTGTAAGCGACTTACTTTTGGCATGCTGGTCACACAGTGCTGATGCCCTCATGTCACACAGGCGGATGGTTCCCTTGCTGCTGCTGTAAACAAAAGTGTTGCACTGGTCGGGGTGAAACTCTGCGGCCGTGATCACTTCTGTCAGCTCCTCCATATTAGATGGCTTTATGTCAACAATATCTGAAAAACAGAGGTCAAGGTCCAAAACGACAGCTACTCGAAAGAAGGACAAGACAAAAAGAAACAAGATGGCATAAAAAACAAACACAAACTTTTGTCTACTACAACAGCTATCCTGGCATCTTTTAGATCATTAGTGACCTCTTGTGGCAATATAAAGCATGGCATGACTTAGTTAAAAAAAAAAAAGGAAAAATGAATAGTAATTCTAGGCAAAAATCTGACTCATTGCTTCATGTAACTGCATATTGTTTTAGTGGTCATGTGTTTCACTGGGGACATTGAATGCAGTTACATAACATGCTTCTGTTTACATTAAGTGTGATTGAAGAGGAATACAGGAAATATTAAGAGGAAAATCTGAGAAATCAAGATGAAATACCACAAGTTTGGGACTACAATGGAAAAGAGATGTAGTGAATTAACCACCAGTAAACAGAGTCAGTATTGCACAACAGTGAACCATCAACCAAGCTTTATTTCCATCTCAGGATTTCTAAAAGGATTTCATCTTCCTTGATTTTAATCTGGTTTCAAATCAATGGTTTCAAAAAGCGTAGATAAACGTTAAAGATTATAATCTGGCATGCCGTTGAACTACGGCATGACAGTCTCTCTCCACAAGCACCTTGTGAAGATAAACTAAAGTCTGTAACATGGTGCTGCAGGCAACACCAAAATAATAAATGACAATTCATTCAAAACTAATTTTAGACAATGGGCTGGGATATGCACATATGCTTGAGCATGTACAGATCTGATTGAAAAACAGATCATAGATCTTAATGTGTATTTAAATAGTGAATTGCAAGAGATAAAAGTTAGAAATGCCTGCCGTAGGACGTACAGTATATATCTGATTATAATATTGATCAAGAGATTAATCCATGGAGTACTTCATTACTAACTCAGACAAGAACCAGATTATAATATTTTACAAGCCAAACTAACAAAGTTGTCACATCAAAACAGATAACATGCTACCATAGCAACGTTGGGTGTGTTTATTCAAAACTACAGCTGTATGTGTTGAGATATATATCTTTAGAAACAAATGATTTGCATCAAATTTGCATCTCTAGTATATATATAAATTAAATAGAGGTGCATATTAACAATCAGGAGAAAGTGAAATGGCTTCAATGTCATAAGCATCCTTAATGAATAAGTTTGAGTTTGACACCATAACAATATTTATATCAGCTTTGTATATTGATGAGACATAGCTTGATATTTTACCATATTCACATCACAGATTTATATAAAGTATCAAACTGGGACAAAGTATCAGCAAATGCCTCTCGCAGAGTGTCAAGACTTGAAATCAGAGATCAAATGTCCTGATTGGAGAACTCCTCGTCGCCTATGCGACAGACATGAGGATTTGAAAACCAAAAGGATACTAAAGCTGCGATCGGTGATCTCCAGATGCCAGAGGTTTATGCGCAGGTCGTCTGCAGACAGATAGGTCTCATGATCACTGTTGACTGATATGGAGTTGATGTGGTACGTGTGAGCGTTTGCAAACACTCGTCTGGGGCTGGCTTCCACCATCAGGTCCATGGGCCTCAACACCGGTACCTGGAGGAACACACAACTTTAGTGAAAGGAAAGCAATGCGTTTCAAATGGAAATCGTTTAAAACTATTCACTTCCCAAACATGATATACCCGAAATCTAGCCCTAATATTATACTAGTACTTTATATTTATAATGCAAGACAGCGGTTACTACTCACCCGTAGTGTTGTGACAGAATTAGGATCTCTGTATCGACCGTCTTCTTCCTTCAAATTGTAGCCCTCTGGTCTCTTGTCTCGCTCACTAATTTTCCACAGCTTGATAGTTTTATCTGCCAAGAAAAAAAAAAGATTAGATATCAGTCACATTTTAGTGACAAAAGAAACTCAAGACCACTTGACTGCTACACTGAATATTTCTCAAGCAGATGAAAAAGTCTGGAGTAAAAAAAGAAAACATTACCAACTTTATCCTGTAAAATTGATTGAAATAATTTAGAATCAAAACGTTTACTAACCATTTGTGGACAAAAGGAACTGTGCTGCATTCTTCTGAGGTAACCATCGAATCTTGTTGATTTTCTCTTCAATCTCAAGACTTTTCAGGTAGTCGAACTCAGGCTCATGGCTCTGGAAGGTGCTATAAACATTGTACTCTCCTCTGCACTGTGGCTGGTTCTTACTCTGCATAAAAATAGACAACGTTCTCAACAATGACTCAAGTTGAAAAGTAATTCTGAACAAAATTTTGGGAAAATGTTTATTTTTTTTTGTTTTCAAGCACAGTATTAATTTTAAATAGAGAAAGATGTTTCTGATAGAAATGCATTATTAACAGTGCCATATCAAAGTATCTATACCCTTGAACATCTTTATGTTATGTTGCATAACTGCAAACTTCAATGCTTCTTATTGTGTTTTTTTTTTACAAGTAAAAACCTGATTACTCTTAACACTAAAAGTCCAATTCATCTAATTAATGTCAGAGGTCAACAGAGAATGCTTACTTGTGCTTAAGTCAAGCTTCAAGACCCATTTACATATAATGGTTTATAGGTTTTGTACTTTCAGTCTCACTCTTTGATATGTTTTATTACATTGTGATAGTTAAATTTCTGATAATCTTGTTTTGTTATTTTTATTTTGCTTTATTATTACTTGGATTGCTTTGCTACTTATATTGACTTCATTTTTTGTTTGTTTGAATGTGTCAATTTTTTGTCCAGTTCTATTAGTCTTTGTTGCTCTGTTCAACACTTTAACCAAAAGGGCTTCATAAATAAATTTAGATTTATTTCTATGTGCTCAAATGACCCTCACAAAGTTTATATCTAAATCTAAATAAAGATCTACGTAAAGTCACAACTGCTTTAAATCAATTTTTAAATCTATTTCTGCAAAAGTGTGCCAGAAAGTCAGAGTCTAAATGTGCAGAACTAGCAGAGACGTACCCTGAAAACACTTAAAAGATGACTCTATAATGTACTGACTAAGTTTATTACACATAGACTGCAAACCATTCAGACTTCTACTGTATTTGTAAAAATAACTTTTAAAACCATGCATCTTTTTGTTTCCACTTCACAAGCACGCACTACTTTGTGTTGTTTTTTAACATTTTGAACTCCCAGTGGGGCAAATTCAAGTGTGTGGTTGAAAAGAGGAACTCTAAAAAAGTTCAAGGGGTAAGAATACCTCAGTGAGTCACTGTAATTGAATCACATACCTCTGGCTCCTGCTGGAAGATGACAACACGACCTCCTTTGTCCCCAGTGGCAAGCAGCTCCCCAGTGTGATTGAATTCAACAGTAGATATAATGTCAGCTGTAAAGGCAGTTATAATAATTAAAACCAACTAAATATGAAAACATATAAAATTACTAAACAGCACTAAAGGCATAGTACATTTGTTGATGAAGACTAAATCGAGCATGGTGAAGTCACAACACGACACTGACGCACTAAAGTGTTTTAATCTGGTGAAAATCAGTGTACACTGTACACAACTGGGGAAAAAAAAAAGTTTGTTTCCATCTGCAGCTGTGCATCACTTGCATACCAGACAACAACAATTGATATTCACTTACAGGCTGGCACTGGTATGTGCCAGGGAAACCCTTAATGAAGACAATGGGAGTCGTTCCAGTGCAGCACACCAAGTGCCAGATACGACCTGGCTCCATGCAAACCATTGTGTACGATAAAGAGAGGCTGACGGAAGCAGAGGAATCTTTGCAAGGTCTAAATAAACTACAACTGTAACATCTGTGCAGCCATGCATTACCACAAGCAGAAGCTCTCACATGTACTTGTTCTCAGTTACAGCTTATTAAAAACAACTCCGAATCCTCGGCTAAGTACTGCACACACACACACACACTTCTTTTTTTGTTTGCATTGAAGATGACAAGGACCGATAAAAGACACCGAACAGAAATCCTAAAATAGCTTCAATCTGTATGGCTAGAAAGTAAAAGAACAAAGTGCTGAAAACATGCAAACACCATAAAACATTTGAAATCCTAAACTTTGCAAATGGACCTCTTAGATAAATAGACAAAAAAAATGGATTCTGTATATTTGTAATAAACAGACTATCAGTTCTTCGGAGGAAAAGGGACAATTATGCATCTTGTCCGTTTGGTAAATCAGAATACGAAATGGATAAAGCAGCAAACATTTCTTTTACACCTCAAAATAAATGTTATATAAAGATGCTGATTATTTGAGCTCTGTTGTCATTTTTGTTCTTTTGCAGCTGCATCTGAGCACAGGATTTTGGACCAAACATGAATTTGCATCTGATGGGGCCATTTCATACCTAATTAGACAACTGATTATTTAAAGTAATTTTCTACTAATCTAGCCAAAGTAAGGAAATGTGTTCATATAACTCCAATAAATACTACTTTCCAGCAGTCTGCAGGACAGTGTAATGAAGTTGTGGTTGTTTTGTTTTTTTTTAACAAAATAATTGACAATTTAGGAGATGTGATGATGTTTACGTCCGTTTACATGCACAATGAATGAAAATACATAAATATGGGAGGTTTCAGAGTCCATCTAAACCAACCAAGCATTTCTTTATATTTTATTTGTAATACCACCACAATCCTATTTACATTGAGGTCAATCTGAACAGAATATGACAAAAAATAGGCTTTTAAAGGAAAGGTGAAAAGTGTGTGCACCTAACCAGAAAGCTTTAGCGCATCAGTGCAACCACAGCAAAACTAATATAATCTAGAGTCCTGCTGCAAAGTGGAATAAACTGACTCAAAATGGTTTTAAGCACTTTGGTAGTAAGTAGTTTGTTTATGAAATCACAATGCAAGGGTGGAACTGAACCCAGAGTTGTCACTCACGTAACTCAAAAAGAAAATATGCTAAGTAAATGGGGACAAACAGGAAGCATATTCAGACTCAATAATGCCCAAATGTACTTACCTTCAGCCACATCGTCATCCATCGCTCCTTTGACTTGAGAGAAGCACCACTGCACATCGCTGCTCCCACCCCCGGGCCCTGCACGCAACACGAACCTTAAGTTTTGACACACCACCGCCAAAGGTAACACACTGAATAGCTAGAAGCTACTTCAGCGCACTGCGACAGCAAGGCCATGCGCGACTTCATACGAACTGCACATTGTAACTGCGGGGAGAAAATCCTCCTGAACAAGAAGTTGGGATGTGTTAGGTTAGCTCACTTTCAGGCTGTAAGGGATTCACACGGGAATCTCGCAGTATCCTAGCTTGCTAGTTAGCTTCCTGCTCTTAACCACAAAAGAGGGAGACTAAAGCAGCATGTGTGCTATTAAGCATGATGATTAGTAAGAATAGCTCATACGTACGTTCTGACAGTTTTCTTTTACCTGCCATGGTGAGGGACTGGGCTCTCTGTAGCAGGTTCGGGCCCTGGACTGAAGCAGTGCTGCTGACCCGGGTCGGTTGGGTGGTTCTGACCGAGGAGCAGTGGAGGAATGAGGCTGTTGCTAACTCCAAATGCCGTCAGTCCAACGGTTGCTTAAACCACGAAGCTACTTTTTTACAACACTGAAAGACTAACACACAGCGTTCAGTACTGGTCTACAGACTTTGCACTGCACTTTGAGATTTCCCTCGCATCTGCCTCCTCCAAGCTTTACACTTTCAAAATGGCGCTACGCGGGCGGCGCTCGGCAGGAATTTAGAGAGCAGACGGTGCTCCGTTCATTTAAAGCTTAAGCGAAAGGTGCCCGACTTAAGATTAAAGTTCCTAAATGCAACTATGTCTAGATTTTCATTTATTTTTTAACTTATGTGTTCCAAAAAGTGAAAACTTTGTTATATAAACAATATCACGCATGAGCCCCGCCCTTGTCAGCTATTCAGTTAGAAAAATCGAACCAACCTCGTGCACTCACTAGAACCAGAAAACTCACTTGATAAGTTTAATTCAATGATTTAGATTTGACTAGCTACATTTAGTATGTCTATTAAAATTAATGTAGTTTATATTGGTGTTAATTAACTACAATCTGGGAATATATGGCATTGTGCTTTGGTTGTCATTGAGGAGAGTCAGAGTGCCTTCAAATATGTAATGACCTCAATTATACCTTGTAGCTTTCTTATTATGATTCACAAAATAGTAGTCTTGTAGACACTTCTGTTGGCTGGGTGTACAGACATTATTAATACATCTTCAGACAGGCTGAAGATGAATATCAATTTTAGAAATCCTCAACCTTTAATGAGCTTGCTTAGAAAAAAAATTCCACATTAGGAACCTTTAAAATTAAATTACAAGTGGTACCCCCCATACAATTTAATACTTCGGGGAAAGAAAAAAAATATTAGTACAACAGTAATGGAGCTTGTCTGGTGAATTGGGGGAAAAAAAAAAATTGTGGCCAGGACTTGTTGAATTGTGTTGAATTTGTGACTTAATAACAAAATTAATAATAACCATTGATAATGATAATAATGGACAAATTGGATCTAATTTCATTTCATTTCAATCTGGGAATCAGATTCTTCAGACACTTTAGATTAGTCATGGAGTAATTCTTAGCAAGAGACATTAAATTTAGCTGCTATTATTAAGTCATGGCCACGACGAGATATTAAATTGTGACCACAATTTTTATCTTTATTTTTATTTTTTCTCCCATGTCACCAGAACGTCACTGTAGAACAGGAATGATAGCATATGCTATATGCTATAGAAGAATATTACTATTCTTCTATAGCAGTATTATAATAAACGCTGAGCATATAGAGGGCCTGGCATTTGACCACGTTTATTTGCTGAATCTCTCTAAAACCACCAAAAAACATGCAATACACAATATCAATACCTTACAAGGTCTGTACAGTATTGAAAGAAAAACAAGCCCACATAATAATAAAAAAAAACCCTTCCTCACTTAACAGTAGGCAGAGGGATGTTTTCATTTCAATCTCACGCTCATATGATCAAACATACCATTAATTGTAAATTTACAAATCTTCACGTTTTTACATTTGTGAAGCTAGGAAGGAAAAAAATTCAACTTTTCATACCTCCTAAATCAACTGGGATGAACTTAGTGTGTAAGCTTTATTGTGGAGACTTGGGAACTGAAAGACACGACTCTTTCCAGATCCCTAACAGCCACATTTGGAGATTTTTTTTATCCTTTCTTCGTCCTCCTCATGGTGCGTGGCAGCAAGATAAATACGGTTCTTCCTCCAGCCACGCAGACAGTGGCAAGAAGAAATAGCCAAAGTGTCTTGTTATAGCAAACTTTTATTTATTTAAAGTATACCATATTTTCTGTTCACAGCTATAGAAACAAGCTAATTGCCATCATTTGTGGCTGTGTTACAATACACATAATATGAACTGCACAGTCAATCTCAGCATCGACAATCACACATTTTATTGAACCTCTAAGTGCATCATTTTGATTCTGTTTGAAAAAGCAGAAAAAAACAGAGTGCTAATCATACAGTAGAGAGAGAAAGGAGATGAGACAAATCCTTTCTTCTTGCTACAGCTACTGCATTAGGCAGGTTGGTTCAATGAGTCTCAGCTCTAAATCCCAGAAGAAGCTCATTCTTCCACTTCTTTCACTTTCCCACGATAAAGTAAGTAGTCCACCTGGCCAGCAGCAAAGCACCGAAGATCACAGTGTAGCTGAGGAGAACGAACTTCAGGAGTTCCTTGAGTGTCCTGAGGAAGCGCACGAACAGGGGCTCCACATCCAGGCGCTTGATGTTCTCATCTTGATCCATTCTACAACACAAACGTCTGTCAAATCGTAATATAGCGGACCTAACAGTGAGATGACAACACTCAAATTAGTTTACAAGAAAACACGATGATAAAGAGAAAAAGACAGCTTGCAGGGTTCCCACATATTCTCATTTCAAAATTTCATACTTTATTCAAACCTCTAGATATTTTGTATATTTTTGATATCGGTAGCATTAAGAAATGCACAAAAACTGACCTTGATTATATTTATTTTTTTACAAAAAATGTTCTTTGTACACTTCAATATTTTGATCAAGACTGATTTAAACAACTTCAAGCTGGATTAGTTTGAACAAAGTGATTTTTTAATCCCACATACATTGAGTGACCTGATGCAATACGATCAAGTGTTATTATTGTTGTTGTGAGAATTAATATTTTTTCATGACACATTCCTTAGTCACATCTTCAAAAAACAAACTATTGATGGCTGTAATCATTAAAATGCAAATAATGATGCTATCACTTAAATACACATTTAAATTCAGCATAGATTACACTCCAGGCCAATTTAGATTAAAAATAATCTTTTCATTTCAGGAAGAAGAGAATGAAAGTCCCGAGGCGGATGGTTTGTGTGACATGAGCCGCAGATCTGGTAAATTGTGTGCAGATATGATTTAAAAGTAACCAAAACCACATTAAAAACCAATTCTCAGACTTACAGACAGCCACACAACACAGGGATGTGAAAACTTGAGTAATGTGAGCTCTTTTCTCTAAATCAACAGTCTCAGCTGAATTTTGTCACAACTGTAGAGAAATTATGTTCTTTTTTAACGTAAGACCCATAGAGACAAAAGTATCTATTAAAGTTTGAACTGCAGGAAAAAACTGTTAAACTCTGGCAACGCTCCCTAACCGATCACATTTTTTCTTGGAAACCTTTTACATGGGAGGTACAACACATAAATTAGAATTAAAAATAAAACCAATATTTTTTCATTTGATCTGAAGGATTAGCTTCCAGAGTTCTGAGCTTTACAGTAAGTTTCTCCGAGGCACAAGGTGTGGTTAATAATTTATGTTTAAATTGCACTAAGTGGGTCCTATTGATCTGCTGTTTGTGTGCAGTCATCAACTTGAGCATCATTCATGTCTTCTTTTCAGATAATAGTAAAAAGAAAAACAAACTACCAAATATCGAGTGTTTGCAGTAACACAGAAGTCACAAAATATTTGTAGCCCTACTCATATAAACTGTTAAACTAGCATTTACACAAACATAAATGCAATGTATTTTTGTACGATAGTTAGTACAGATCAGCAGTATTACAATGTTACACATGAAATGTTTTTATTTGCGTCCCAGAAACTGCAGAAAAAGTCTAAGGTTAAATTTGTGTGGCAGAAAAATTCCTACCTTGGTGTTGCTGCAACAGGACAAAAAGCTGATCAGATGCTCCTGTCTCTTCTGAAGTTCAAATTAGGTGTGTGCAATGTTGTGCGTTTTGAGCCCTTCTAGTAGAGGAGGAGCTAAAAGCAGAAACTGATCACAAGCATCTAAATCTCCCAGGGTTGATATAGTGGCAGTTTACGTCTTCTGTGCACCTGCGCCTCAAACAAAGAGAAGTGTAAGATTTTTTTGGAAAATCTAACCAAAGTAGCTTCCAAGGTTTCCAGCCCATCAACAGGAAGGAAATTAACATCGACTCGACAAGAGTTTCCCAAAAATATCTCTCAGCACGTCTCCCTTGGTGTACAGTGTAAGGCAAGCAGAAGGTATTGACTGATGCAGATATCAAACACCCTCCTGCAGCACAGTTATCCTCTACCGGAACATGGAGCAAATGGCCTCCTAATTAAATCAGCGTCCTGCTCTGTCAAATCACGGGCCGCCATGGGCTGAGCTCTCCAGACAGCGCAGGGCTATTATCGGCTGATCGGCAGGCCTGTTACTGTGCTAATTGCTCCTTCAGAGAGCAGGACCACGCCTGATGGATTCACTGTCTTGTAAAACAAAACAAAAAAAAGACAATAAAAACAAAACACAAAACAGGACAAATGGCTAAGCGCTTATTAATGTAGCAAAACTAATTCTAGTTGATTAAAGTTTTATTTACCCATGTTCATCAGTAAAAGGAAGATGGCAAAAAAAAACACTAACGTTTTCTAAGCAAATCAAAGTGAATCTTTATTCACATATTTGATTCTTTACAAGGCATACAAACATATATACAGCATATCTTTACCTAAGCAGTCACGTAACAGTATAAATCCAAGTTTATCTCTGTTGTCCAGTTGCCACCAGCAAGCAAACTTATTGTAGACAGATGTAAATTGCGCTTGAAGCCAAAAGTATTCACACATGACACCCCCTGCACATGGGTGTGGGGGGGTTGTTTTGTGGCGGCCTGCTGTACGTGTAGGAGGCTCAGGGAATCTGAGATTCAGGTCTGTCCATGAGGGATTTGATCCAAGTGGTGCCGTTGATGAGTTTTGTAGTGGCTATGATGTACTCCATGCCGCTGTCTTCCATCTGAGAGAGGAAACGCAGAGCGGCTATTTCTGCGTACGTCACCCCGCCGAGGAAGAAAACCAGCGTGGTTCGGTTTTCCCCTTGTTGGCCTGCGGTAGATTAGAAGAGATGATGAACTCAAGGAGTAGAAAAGAATGGGGGGGAAAAAAAACCTCTACCTATCAATCAACTTACTTTCAAAAGTGTTCATACCCATAGAAAAAGATTTTTAATGTTCTTTTTGCAAGTAAAAATCTTGAAGTGTGGTGTACATTTGTTTTGTACACCACAAAACAAATGTACACCATTTGTGTATGTCCATTTTTACTTGGACTCTAAGTAAAAATGTGGAAGAAGATGCTCTGGTCAGATCAGAACAAAACACAACTTCCACCAAAGTACAAAAAGACCCCCAAAAAACAAAAACAGCAATTAAATTAAGGTTTCCTATTATCACCTCCATAACCAATTGAAAGGAGGCATGTAGCAACGAGTCAGCCATCTAATGCCCAAACTCACACCTCTAATTAGCTCATTTTAATTAAAATGTATTATTAAGATCTTCTGCTGCCTAAAATAAACCACTGAGAGAAAACACGCATATTTTGTAATCCAGTTTGTAATCTGACATTGACGATAACTTGGTTGCATTGTCAGGTTCCAGACATCACTCTTCCACTGTTCAGCTTTACCCTTTTCTAAAGCAAAGCCTGCCTCTTATCTACGCAGGGCAGACAGACGTTTGTTTTCACTCTGTGACGAGCGGCAGGATGAGCAGCGGCCCAGCAGCAGGATTAACGTCTCAGCATGATAACTCAAAGGTTCAACTCTGGGTTCTCAGTCAGGAAGGCGGTTTGCATCGTACAAGGGTGAATTACCATGGTTACTTTTACTGAAACCGAAAAACACAGATTGTGTTCAAGATATGAGGCAAACATATGTGCAAACACAGCCTCTTTACAAGGTGGAGATAGAAGAACATCTTTCTAGCACAGCTCTTACAGGAACGGTATTGTGTATTTTTTTCAGGTACATTTTATTGCACAATCAGGTAACTATGTTGCCTTTAGTTATTATAAAAATGCTGTATATATCAAACATGACTTAAAAGACATTTGACTCCTTGAATTTGGCCTCTGTCTCTTTAAGAGTCTCCTGCTCTTTCCATCATCACCTTCAGAACATCATCACAACAATGCCTTACTTCTTATGCCTTGTACAACCATTCTTAAGAGCACTGTACTGAGAATGAGAAGAAGCTCATATTATAACATCAACAGTTCCACCAGGTGTTTGCTCATTGCTGCTGCCGCTAGTCTGGAGGAGCTGAGCGGGGGGGAGACACAGAGGAGGCGTGATCTCAGCTGGAGACTGCAGCTCCAAGGAGGAGCTTTGGGTAAATAGGCGGTACTTTGTGAGCTCTTTCAATGATTCTTCAAACATGCATGAAAGAATCACAACAACACTCAAAGTATATTTTCGATGAGGGAATGACATAATAACATAATGTAAAACTCAAAAAAGTTCATTTTGTGCAATACAACTCATCAATGATCTAGAGAGCCGATTTCTCAAACCGGACAGTAAAAAGACAGCCAGAGTAAGTTCAGCCTCTGTTTAGCACTTACGTTTCTTATGAAGTCCAGATGGAAGCTGTTGTCTCTCCTCGAAGTGTGGGCCCGGGAGCATCTTTAGCACCTCTTCGATGCTGCGCCAGCCCGGCCTCGCCAGCACCTGAGTGAGCCGGATGCTAAGCGGAGCGTAGCCGCTGTACACGTACGAGATGTCGTTTGGGTTCTGTGGATGTAAGCAGAAAAATGCTCACGGGAAACCCTTTAAAACTGCACGATTTTAATCTTGAGCACTTGTTCATGTCCGACCTGCTCGTTGGCGTCCTCCATCCACAGCTTAAGGGTTTTTCTAATAGTGGGGTAGTTATTTCTGGAGCCTGTCTGTGGCTTCAGAAGACCCGCCTTCTCTAGGTTGTTCAGCGTTAGTATGTGTTCATAGCCATAAGTCTGAAAGACAAAGAATCATTTTCTTTTAGCAAAACAGAATAAGGATTAAAAGAAAAAACTCCCCAGGTTTTTTTTTCTTAACCCCACCTGAAGTATCTCCCTCTTGTAGTAGTCCAGCACCTTCGGCTTGAGGCCATTGTTGCACACTGACTGCATGGACACCAGGCGCAGAATCTTGATTAGTGGATCCTTCTGGGCGATGCAGTCTTCTATGTATGTGTTCACCTGGAAAGTAAAGAGTTTCACTTAATTACAATAATCAGAG
This sequence comes from Xiphophorus hellerii, assembly GCF_003331165.1. Taxonomy (NCBI): domain Eukaryota; kingdom Metazoa; phylum Chordata; class Actinopteri; order Cyprinodontiformes; family Poeciliidae; genus Xiphophorus; species Xiphophorus hellerii. The sequence goes on along the minus strand of NC_045683.1, from coordinate 23,067,665 downwards.
TTATTTAAAGCATTAGCCTGAAAACAATCTCTATTTTACCTTGTCCGTGTCGACGCCCGTCATAAACTCCTGCTCCACAGTTAGGTTATCAAAAAAGGCCTCAGATGCTGAAACCAGGAAGTGTTCGATTTTATCATGTGCACACAGAAATTCTCATGATTTTAAGAAAATAAAGCATATATACATTAAAGGATGATAAATAGAGATTTAGTGTGTGAAGCTGATGGAAATTGGGTATATTTAGGTCGTTGCTTAGCTAGCAGTGAAAAAGCGTATGTTTTAATGAACCTCCGCAGTAAAATACACACTGGTTATATCTTTAATCAGCTCAGCAACAGACGTGTGGTTGGCCAGCGAGCTTCGAGCTGCCTGCATGTGAGGCAGCTGAGACACAAACTGCTTTATCTCGCCCACTGTTTTAGCATTATGGCGCTCCTGGAAGAGAAAGACCACAAGGGAATTTAAATGTAGAGAAAATAAACTTTTTTAACAACTTGGTAAATGATTTTAGATAATGGAAGCTACTACCTCCAAAAAGGCAATCAAAACTAGAAGACACACCAAAAGATAAGAACTAAATGTATATATAATAAGCTTTTGGGAAACTAAAGGAATATCATCAGTGGTTACTGCATCTTCTTCATGTTAAAATTTCATATTTCTACAGACCTCAATTTACAGGTCTTAAAAACACACAATGCTTCACGACCGAAAATCTGAGGATTGGATGGAGAGTAAAGTTTGGAAATACAAGTATTTTTTTTCATACCATTCCAGATGTAGAGTATACTTAAATCAAATTTTATACTTTTCTAGAAACATGTATTTTAGCAAAATTTTAAATCAACCCACAATAATAATAATAATAATAATAATAAAAAAACACTAAAAAGGAGCTCAGTAAAAAGGAATAGTAAAGATGGAAGCTAAAGACCAACCTCGAAGGCTGCAGATATAATTTTGGCCTTTTTGCTGAGCGCTGCTCCAACAGCGTTGAAGTTTTTGTCGCGGATTTCCGCGTACAGTTCCTCGGCGGAGTTCAGCTGCAACTTCTTGGCCTCTGTAGGCAAATCTTTGCTACCTTCACCTTGCTTCTTCTGTGCAAACTTCTCAGGAGGGAGCTTGACATATCCTGTAAGATTTAGTAGGAAACTGCTATTATCTGTAATTAATCCAAGCTGAGGATGTATATCGGTTTATATTCTCCTAAATTAGCATAAAAAAAATGCATATTCTGACCATTATTTATTCCATAGATCTCATCAATAAGTCCCTCGTAGGTGAGCTGTGTAGCGAGGGGGGTCAGTAGGTCAACGTTACGGTCCAGGAGAAGAAGAGTATCAAACACCGGTAGAATCTGATTCTGAGTGCCAGCAAACTCCCTCTTCATCCGCAACATCATGTTGGCAACATGCTGGAAAAAAAAGCAGAGAACACCGTCTGTCAGGAGAAAGCATTCTGATGCACATCTGTCTGTATGCAGTCAGTATCACACAGATCCTCACTTACACGTGCACAGTCTCCTTTCCCAAATATCTGAGGGATGGTACCATAGAGCGCCTGTAAGGTCATGAGGCCTTTGGCTGTGTGGTACAAACTCGTCTGGTCATTTTCCAGATAGCACTCCTAAACAAGGCGAAAAATTCAGAACAAATGCTTTTAAGTGAACTTTACATAATCCATCTATTTTTAAGTAATCAGGAAGTTGTTGTTTTTTTTGCCGTGGTTCATTAGGGCACTGTGTATTCGGGTTCTACTCACCCTAAAAGCGCTTTCATACTCCATGGAAAGCAGGTCACCATCAAAAGGAATCAGGTCCAGGATATACTCATCGATGTTGACAAAGGAGCCCAGCACTCCCTGCTCCTTCAGCCGCTGTTCACACAGCATGCTCCGCCGGGGCACGAACAAGATGTGGAAGTCTCGTGCCGGATGCAGCTTATCTTCACTACAGCGATTAAGGACGTAAATGTTACATGGAGTAAAGTTTGCAATCTGCTCAAGAGGAAACACTTCAATGTTGTTTTACAAACCAACATAAGCCCACCTAAATATATTGTCAGCTATGATGTCCATAAGCTCCAGCCTGGGACGGATGAAGAAGATGATGTTTTTGACGTCAGCAGAGGGGAGTCTGCCGCTCTTCAGGGTAAACATCTTTTCCACTTCATGTTCCTAAAAACACAAATAGGACAAATGAAAACTGTGGCTACTGAGGACAGCTAGTTATTAAAATGACCATTGATAGATGGGACTTTTTTTTGTTTGTGTGTTGAATTTCATCAATTTAGAGCCGCTTACCTTCAGAAGAGAGTACTGAGCTATCAGACCAAAAGGCCCTGTCAGATACTCATCCCAAACTATGGCCTGTAAGGCAAGAGAACAGAATATTACAGTCGGGAGTCTGACACATGAATATCACATTGTTTTTCATAATGCATTTAAACCAAGCTTTTTTGGGACTGAACTGAAAATACGAGATCCAATCTAAACCAACCCTATAGACAAAGCTTTCTCTAAATAAAGATGCACATTTTCAAATGTTATTGTCAATATACTGAAAGCCACATATGGTCAAAATTATATAAACAAGTCCAATCGTGTGCAACAAATATCTAAGTTAAACACAACTCACAACGTGGCGCCATACTGACTTCACATTTGACTACTCTTCCTACCGGAAATCGGAGATTTAATTCAGATTGGTCGGATCCAGGTTTATGAGTCAGTTCATTTTTAATTGGGTTGACTCAAGGCCATTCCATAAGGTTAATGTTAGCCTGCTTTATCCTTTCCAGAGTCAGTTTTGAGGCGTGTCTGTCATCATTGTCCTGATGGGACACCTTAGCACATATGTTATATGTGCAGTGAGAAACTGCCATGATCACACATGCTTGTGTCTATGTTGTCAGAGGAACTAATCTCTGTTCTGTTCTGTTTGTAAGCATCTTGGTCGGAAGCTACAGCAGAAAAATGTAATGAATTTGAGTGTATTCAGGCGAATTATACGCATGCGTGCGAGTTTTTTTAATATTTTTTTTACCTTACTTCCTGCACATTTGTCCAAAAACTCTCGAAGCTCTTTTCGTGCCGCTTCTCTCAAAATGTTTAAATTAACTCTGCCGTATGAAAGATGGGCAGCCATTTTCCCTTCAACAGCAACATGCAGTCAGGTGACGCTAGAGAAGTCACGTGACAAAATGCTTTACGATAACAAGATGGTTCGCACACATTTCCAACCATAAACGTAAATACGCACGTACGTATTAATATTCCAATAATAATAATAATAATGATATACAAAACCTTAAATAGCTTAAATTTCATAGGCCTTCCACTGTATTTTAATTAAGGATAAGTAAACTTTGTTAGCTTAATGCGGCAAATTTGTGTGACAGTTGATAACGCAAAAACAACCCCGTCGTTTATTACAACTTTGTCACTGTACAACTGATGCAGTTTTACGTGAATTTATTAAGTATCTCAAAGAAGAAAGTACGGTGGTGGAATTATCTTGCTACATCAGTGGTCTTTGGTCTTTTCTTTTGTTGTGGGTGTGGCACAGACGATAACCATTGAAAACGGACTCTTATTCTCTTGGACCGAGTTATTTCAAGTGGAAAAATAATTTATTAAGCGCTATGCCAAATTGTATTGCGATTTCATTTGATGTGCTATTTAAAAACAGCTTGAGCCATAAATCTGATCATTTTGTAATGTAATAAACAATAGGAACATTAGATGGCGCAGTGTGGCCGCTGTTAAATTTGACCAGGTTGCGAATCATTCGCATTTAAGATTTCTTCATTATTCTAAATTGTTGGAGTAAAATAACATTACCCCAACTTGTGTGAGCATAAATATGGCTCACAAGCTAATAAAGGAACCAGAAACATTTCAGGACATTTGATACGTGTGAAAATGAACTCAATAGGGTAATTAATACTTCTAAAATAAAACAGATGAACGATTTCCTTAAGATAAAGTTCAGAAGAGCAGATGTTTTTGTTTTTTATTTTAATATGTATACAAGCAGAACCAGTCCCCTGTAAACCCCTTTTGCCAATGCGCAATGAAACTGACAGTGATTTCTCAATAGTGCTGTCTGGATGGGGAGATAAATTTAGACAGTTCTAAAGAAAAATGGATCAGGTGGTGACTGCCCACTTAAGCATCATACTGTTATCACTTCAGATCCAGGGGTTTCCTTCCCACGGTACCAAGGGCTTTCCATCTTCCACGCAGGGTAGCCAGCTCCCCACGCACTGTGGCGATCCACGGTGCGAGTGTGCAGCAACATAGCGGAACGCATCTCCTCCAAGCGCAGTATATGACAAATAAATAAACGAAGCACTGGTCTTGGTGAGTAGCAACATGCGCAATGACTAACAACTCTGTTGTTGGACCCTGGCAGTGCACAGAAATCTAGTCCGCATCATTTTCTGACAGCACTACGAAAGAGAGGAGAGACAGAGAGGCACGGCTGGATTCTCAGGTAGGCTCCACGATCTCATCGAAACACTGTGTTTTCACCCTATGAATTGCTTCTTCTTCTTCTTTTTGTTTTTGGCATCAGAATTTGTTAAACATGCAAGCTGAATGAATGCACCACTTCATTCAGAGAAGAGCAGCGAGGGAGAGGAAGTGTGTATCGCCTCTTAGGACGGAACATATTTCATTGCTTGTGTTAATTTAATGGGGGGGAAAATCATTTGAGTAATAGATTTGTGAATGAGTGCGCTGTACTCTGTATGCATGTTGGGCCCCCCTATTAAATCTGAGGCAGCAGCAGAGTAAATAAAATGAAAGCATCCTTACTCCCGTAGAGGAGGTGATGCTTATTGACTCCTTAATGGTTTGCAGAAGAAGTACTGTGATTTTGGACCAAGTTTATTCATAGCTGACAAGCTATGAACATTACGCATGGTGTAGTAGGTTACAGTATGTTTTAACTCCACCCTCAGCATCGTTCACAGCAAGTACAGTGTACTCCACCCTCCACCCCTCCCAAACAAAACTGTGCTTCCTTGTTGCAGATCCAACATAAGAAAGCAGCACCGGTCAGATGTTTTGGAGATTGAGTTGTTGCAGTCCCTGGGCTTTGCTGCAGGATTTTTTTTTCTTTTGAAGCGCATGCTGGGGCTTCATGTGACTGCAGCCTGGAAAGAGAAAACATCTTTGAAGCTTATAAAAAAGACACAAAAAAAAATCTGCTGAGAGCAGGGCAGCTCTAAACTCCAGCTGTGTCACTGGACAGGTGATTCACTTGTTTACAGGTTGTGATCTGTTAGATTTGTAGATGTTTGCACAGGAGGGTCAGAGAGGTCCAGTGTGGATTATTGACACTGATACCATAATTAAAATAAGCTAAAGGGGGAGGCGGGGATGCAAGTCTGCCTCCTCCACCATCTCCAATGTATAGACCTGAAGTACAGGGATGAATTGGGGGAGGGGAGGAAAGACTGAACGAACAGTCGGAGACATATCTGCTGCTGCTGCCTTCTCGCACATGAACAACCACGGTATGGTGAACGGCCGACACCCCTCTCTTCGTATTTCTTTGTGTTTCTGCTAGGCTGTCGTCATTTTTGTTGGTAGAGGAAGGACTAGAGAACAAAAGAGCAAATGTGGAGCAAGTAAAAATCAGAGGCAGAGAGCTTCTTGGACACATGAGTATTTGGGTAAAACATGAAAAAAGATGGAGGAATGGAGTAAGAACACCAGTGCACACCAACTGCATTATTTAAAACTGGATGCTGTCATACCCATAATCCCTTGTCTTCAGAATGTCTTCCTCTCTAGCCGTCCTCTCTTTTCAACTGTGCCAGCTGCAACTGTGACCTGCTCTGCTTTGGGGATGTTAAATTTGGTGCAGGTACCATGAAAACACAGAACACAAATGCCCCCCCCCCCCCCCCCCCCCCCACACACACACACACAAAAAAGCATTTCATCACTCCGACTGTCGTCTTTTGATTTTGCTGTTACCATGGCCACAGTTTGTACAGGTGTGTGACTCTTCGGTGGTCTTCACAGTCCATGCAGTCCACATCACGTGTCACACTTTACATTTCTGCACGTTTTAATGGCGAACTTGTTAAGAGGAAAGACTCATCATTCTGCCATTTGTGTCAGAGCTTCAGAAGGGAGCGGCTTCATTTTCAAATTGTAATCAGAGACGTGGATTAGGATCTGTACACCAAGATTTTCTGACGATTAAACGTGCCTTAGCTGTGCGATATTTTGGTAAAACCAGAGATAATTGTTATGGGCTTTAAATCAAAATGTCAGCAACATTTGTCAGCTTTTCGCAGTGATTTCAAAATCTTGCGGTTTACATTCAGAGTCAATTTTGACCCGTTTTTTCTCTAAGCATTTTTTTAAAGAATTCAGCAGTCTCCAGACCAGAAATATTTGCTATTTTTTTGGTTTTGCATGCATAATGCCACAAGTGAAAGAAAACTAATACATGAGATCACTCCGATTGCGCCGTATAATAAAGGAGTGACAGTATCATGATGTGGGCATGCTCTTGCTGAGCAGGGGCATGGAAAGTGGCCAACAAAATCCTCTAACCTTTCTGTATTATTTTTAAAGCCCTAGAGTATTACATGAAGTATAAAGTCAGTCTTCCTCATCTTTTTTAAATCAAAAGCTGTGCCAAACAAAGCCTTTGCAATGCATTCTACAGTCTTTGGACCACGATACTTTTTCAACTTTTACCACTTACATGCATAAGAAAATACATACGAGCATTACTCTGCACATCACTCTGATTGCACCATCTCTAAGTAGAAACATGGAAGTGGCAGCATTATGCTCTGGGGATGCTTTTCTTCACCAGAGACAGGGAAGCTGCTCAGAGTTGACGGGGACAATCGCATCCCCATCGTTGTCCGCAGCTCTGTGTGAGCTGAGGGCTACCCCTATAAAAAACTCGCCGAATCCTCTCTGCCAATGCCAAACAACTTATTCTCCTATCAACTCTTATTTATTTATTTATTTTTTTGTTTCACTTATTGGATGAAACAAATAAGTGACTGATGTTTGAAGAAACAAAACACGCTGGCAATCTGGCAAACAATTTATTCACTTAGCGAACTGGAGCTTCAGTGAGAGGACCAGCAGTTTCTCTTCATCTTCTCTTCATCCACCTTCTCTTCATCCATTTGGTCACACACTGCTGTGGGGTGGTTTCCCATTTTTCCAGACAGCCAATGTGGTTGTGTTGTACAATGGAGTTTAAGTCAGACATGCGTCTCTGCTCTCAGATTTTAGTGGTAGACTCTGATAAACTCTGCTCCGTGGGCATCGACGTCTTAGAGAGTTCAAAACCCTAAGAGCGTGGAGATGCGGGACTGTTTGCTTAAAATCTGTCTGCCTTGACATTGCTTCCAATGATGACATATAGCTTGTTTTTCCTGTGAGGGAGATGCTGCCTCACACTGCCTCCACAAAAAGCTGCTTGGCAGAAGATTTGGACTGCTTTTCATGGGTGCAACCCACATGCTCAACGCTGTTGCTCAACCCACAGATGCATTTTCCCTATAAATGTGGTACCATTTAAGAGGAAATAAACTGTTTTTTTTGTTATCTTATGACACTATTGACCTTTATCCATTAATAGCTAGAGAAGAAGATGTCCAGAGACAAAAGGGCAAGATATTCATTAAATGGTCCAGGGTTCGGAACCGAACCTGAAATAACTTTATTGAGGCTCCTTATTTGGTGCACCTGCTCATGGAGTTATGACAGGTGCCAAGAAATGAAAATGGCGTTCAAACTTAGAAGATTTATGACCATTTATGTTTTTCTTCATTGCTATAATAAAGAAAAACATCAACCAAAACCCAAATGTCCTTATTGGCAATGTGCCTCATCCTGTTTTGTCCCAAAAGCTGTACCAAAGCTTTTCAAAAGCATCCCACAGTCTCTGGACCAGAGCAGTTGCCAACTGCGATGTATTGAAAATGCCTCGGGGGATTTGTACCTGGTAGTTCATCTGCAGGCCTGGATGGAGAGTCGGGTAACCCGCAGGCAAAAATGTGCCAGTGGAGAATACCCAAACTATGTGGAGTATCTCTACTCGGCATGTTGCAGTTTACTGGGGACAGCCGCTGAGTGTCTTTACAAGCAGCCTTTTTCTGATTTAAAGCTTCTGTCTGGTGCTTGTTTCCCAGAGATGGGAAGAGATCATGGGAGGGAATTAAAGGAGCTTGACTGACCAATGCATCAGAAAAGCAGTTCTCAGAGTCCCACCTCTTACTCCTCGGGGCATACAAGAGTGAATCACCATCAGCCTTGCAAAATGAGACTGGCTGCAGGCTCTTACTGGAGTGCAGTTAATTCACTGCTCCATGTCCTATTGCTTTTTTTTTTTTTTCAGACATGCTCAAGTTCTAAAGAAAGGCTGCGACACAAGTACTTTGTGAATGACATAAAAATAGTCAAAGAAAATTAGGATCAGGGGACATTTCATCTGAAAAAATAAAAGCAAATCCCTTTGATTGTAGAGTACAGGGTTTGACATGGACTCACTGTGCACTGAATTGCTTCAGGAAAGGAAAACACAGCTCCTGGCCGTTGTGGGTCTGTTGATCAGAGCCAACATTTGTGGCCGGGTAGCAGCACGGTAGCTTGTCGGTCACTGGACGGTCTTTCCTGTTTGTTCTCCAGCGAGGCAGGTCCTGGAGCCGTGCCTGCCTAGCGGATGTATCTGTGTGTATTTAAGCGCTACAGCATTCTCACATTGTCGAGGTGAAGAGTCCTCACAGATGGTCCCGCAGATGGTTCCCGTCAACGGCATTGTGCGCACAAAACATTGATAATTTGTCAGCACAAAGATCAAACAGACTACCATACATACTGTTACCCAAAACGGAGTTTCTCAGTCTGACGCGCTCTGTGATTCACCTCCCCCCCCCCCCCCCCCCCCCCCAACACACCCCTCTTTCAACTCAAACCTGCTTTCCGGTGCAGAAGGCTTGTACTAATGCTTTAACGAGGGAACTTAGAGTGAAGGGCCATGTGGTTGAGGGCTGTAAATAATTCAAAAATGCTGAGTGATGCGTTCTTTCTGCAGTGGAGGGCTTTGTGTGGTGCATTATTTTACAGTGTTGTTTAGCACTGAGGCATAGCGTGTTACCATGTTGGCGTCTCACCATTTTTTTTAATGGATGGAGCTTTGCCATCTCATAGGAAGTGGGTGGTTTCCTTGTGTATTTTTGGCGTTTCTACCCCGTCGCCTCCGTCCCTCTCTCTGAGTGACTGATGTGCAAGCGTTAGACATCATGGGCTGAATCTGTGAAGTTAGCTCTAAAGGCCGCATTCCCATGGCATTTACAGTGGCTATGTTCTGCATGCCCCCACAGGTTTTGTGACAGATTGTGATTTACATCTAAATCTAACTTTTTTCTCATAAACCTTTCCATATTTCTCCAGCATGTAAAGTATTTATAAAGGCAAAAAAAGAAAGAATATTTCACTTTATTTTTTGGGATTCTGTGCCAATTTTCAATACTAACATTCTTTTTTTGTGGCAGTTAATTATATTTAGAATTGATGCATATGCCTATCCATCCACCAGTGCAATATAGTAAAATTATTGAGGACAAATAAATTGCTATTTGTCATTTTTTGAATAATAAATAACCTACCTCTGACATTTTGCAATAGGGAGTGCTGTGTCCTGGATTGGTGCATCATTGGTCTATAGAAATTACTTAGATAGTTTTCAAGTTTCACATCCAACATCAGCTGGATGCTTTTTTAGCTGATGTTGTCAGCTTAAACATCCAGCTGACAGGATGTTGGTGTTCATTAAAAGCAAAATGAGTTTCCAATTTTAGCTATCATTAATCATTGTCTCACGGCTGATCAGGATGTGTATAACCAATTTGTGACCTAGTGCCTACTAATTCGTTTCTTTTGTATATTGTGAACAATTTAATATTGGTCTGACATTTATTAATATACCATAAAATGTCTACTTCCGGAACACATGCTTTGTTACCAAAAGAGCTAAAGTATTTCACAACAAAACATAGTCTTTTAATGACTTGTACACATATTGCAAGAGTCATTGCTTTTTGTTAGGTAAACTAATTTGAGCCTCAAAGATGCATTATGATCTAATTTGTAAAGAGAATATAGTACATAGTGTTACACAGAGCAGTGCAAGTCTTGTAGTAACTAATCTTTAAGAAGTACAGTAATACCGTACATAACCTTTACTCTTGCAGAACTAGGAAGCTGTTTGTGTTTCAAGGTTGTTGTTTTCTCTTCTAACCAGGAAAAGACAGCATGTTTATGCAATGAAACCTAAACGTTCACTGCAATTTGAAAAATCTGTTGCAGCACCCAGAATATTGAATCACATAAAGTAGATATGCTGTGTTGACATGAATAAAAATTCTGGCATCAGTTTAACATCAGAAAACGAGTCGGAAGAAACTGCTGACGCGAACCTGCAGGGACCTTGGGTTTGCCAATTACGAGTGCTGCTGATGAATAATTGGCTTTTTCTGCTACAGTGGAGCTTTAAAGTGACTTCAATTATACATAAAGTTTTACACCAGTGCATCAAGATATTAGTGTAGTTCTGGAAAAAGTTAGATTAAAGTGAAACCAATCATTTGACATGAATGTTATTCAGTTTTCATTAAGCTATTCCAGAAACATCGTTGGTGGATAATGCTCTGTTGGCGTTATTGTCAAAACAGTTGAATGGTGAGCATTTTTTGCTCTTGGGCTCACCTGACACCTGTGAGATGTAACAAGAACACAAAAAAAAAGCAAAGCAAATTTTTTATATGTCTAAGCCTTGAATACAAACAGCCACGTGATTTTTGTTGTTGTTTTGATTTAGGTTGTCCAACATTATTTTTGACTTTGCCACAATTTGATATACTGATAAGATTGTGCAAAGACAAACTGGTTCTGAGATGGTAAACATGGGCATTAATAGCTGAACATTACATAGGGTACAGTACCAGAGTAAATAGTCAACAACATCGTTTAAAACATGGATGGGCTTCAGTTTGCTCCTCCAGTTTCAGATTATTTCTCCAACTGTTGTCTTTTTACTGCCTTCATTTCACATTTTCCTCAAACATCTCGTAAATAAATTGCTATTTCTAAGAGCATTTATTATTTATTGATAACATGAATGCATCCAAGCAGAACTGTTTGTTTTAGACAAATGTCAGTAGAAAAGAGATGACGTCCCATCCCCGATAAAGCTTTCTGTCCATAATGATCCATGTCAGATCAGTCCATCTATTCCCTGCTTCATCGGTGTCACCCTGCCTGATTTTTTCAGATCTCATTGACTTCAGCAATGTCTCAAAATCGTTACTTTTCCTCTCAAGAAACAGAGAAGGATAATTCTATTCTAAAATTTTAAGCTGTTGTCATTTCCATTCTGTTTTGTTTCCACTGCACTAATGAGTCATATGTGCCACTGAGCACCATATGACAAAATCTATCTGTGCATGCACCCAACAAGACATAAAGAAGCAGAGCTTCACTTAATGGCACTCCTGCAGGACATCCACCTGAAGGAGCCATGGATATAGAAACAGTAACTATCAGTTCTGGACCCCAAACATCCGACTATATGGACGCATAACAAGAAGCACTTTTCCTCAGATCATGTAGAGCAGGGGTCTCAAACTCCAGTCCTCGAGGGCCGCAGTCCTGCAGTCTTTAGATGTGCCACAGGTACAAAACACTGGAATGAAATGACTTAATGACCTCCTCCTTGTGTAGATCAGTTTTCCAGAGCCTTAATGACCTAATTATTCTGTTCAGGTGTGGTGCAGCAGAGGCACATCTAAAAGTTGCAGGACTGCGGCCTTTCCAGGACTGGAGTTTGAGACCCCTGATGTAGAGCAAACAGAAAGTGTACTTCTGGGTCAACATGCAAAACATAATGTGTGAAAACAAAACTACCGATGCAAATTATCCTCATGGTGACTCACGGTGGTGACAGCATCATGCTGTGGGGATGCTTTTTCTTCAGCAGGACCAGAGAGGCTTGACAGGGCCGAGATGAATGGAGCTCAATACTGAACAACCCTGGAAGAAAACTGTTTAGATGCTTCAGAACTTTAAAACTTGTGTTCACAGTTGCTATCTTCATTTCTGACTGAACGGAACTTTTAGTACCAAGGAATAGACAAAACTTTCTTTCTGTGGATGCACAAAAGTGTAATTGCAGAGAAATGTAATTAAAGCATTGAGTTCAGGTGGCTGAATACAAATGCACGCTCCACTTTTCAGAGTTTTCTATCCACTAATTCCTTTCCTTAACAACTATTCGCTCCCTGGGTACTGATCTGTCTCATCTATTACCATTAAAATGCATTAAAGTTTGTGGTTGTATATAATCTGGAGAGGTTTTAGGTTTTGAAAGGCACTGTGAATGCTGTAGTAGTTAAATCAGTTAATTTGTGGTACCTGAAAACATGACTTAACAGGTTTTTAGATGGCTTAAAAAAATCCTAAGAAGAATCAAGCACCACCCTGCCGTGGTGTGTATTTTGGGTTGGTTGCACGAGGTTTCATTTATCATTTTCCAAAACAGACATGTCTGAAAGCATCATAAAAAAACACTGTCATATTTCTGAAAAAAAAAAGGAAAAACAGGAAAATATCCGCTGCTCTCCAGAGAGGAATCCACCAACTGACTGAGTCATCTGCTACAGCCGGAAAACACGTACAAGATGACTATTAAACTAAGTCAGGATCACAGATGACGCAGTTTAGCTGCATTTATGGTCTTGGTAGCTCAGGCGATGGAGTCTGAGGGCTGCAGTGATGTCATACCTGGAGAATAACGAGGCCCAATATGACAGCACAGTCAATTATAATTGGTTTTAAACCAATGCACCCTAAGCAGTACCTTCCTTCAATTGAAGCATTGCATCTGATAATGATAGCTATTTGGGGTGTTACAGACATTCAGAGACTTCAAACTGTCCCCTGTAAGCCAACGGGAATGGAAAGTCCACTTATCTACTGCAGAAACATCACCTTAACTCTAAAGCGAGTCTCCCATCTGTCTTTCCCTAATTTGATCACATTACACCAAAGTGGGATAATTCATTTTGGCAGAAGAAGAAGAAGGGCCACTCTTGAGAGTCTTTAGTGTACTACAGTATGGTCAGAATAATGTGTCATCTGTCAAGACACTGCTGGGAAAAATTATAAAAAGACTCAGTGAGTTACAGAGCGCACAGAAGAGGATACAAACAGCTAACTGTAGCTCAGAGGTAGCCAGATTAAAATAAAAATAAATAAATAAGCAAAATTAAGCTTGACACAATGGTAGTAGCAGATGTGAAAGAACGCCAAAGAACAAAAAACAAGACCAGATTGGACATAAAAGAATAAAGCAGACCACAGAAACTAAGGACCATAATGTGAAGATAACCAGAACTTCACAAAATTTACTACTGGTACCTCAATCAATAAACAAATGATAAAATCCAAAGTCAATGATGATTCTTGTTTTACTGTTGACTATGCAGCAGTAGCAGCATCAGATGGAAAAGCCCCCACCCAGTGCCTATTGATAGCAGATCTAATTAGCTGCTTATCTGTGGGCCCCAGAGGCTGACAGACGACAGATTAGAAATCAAAAGGTATGTTGCCTTGCATTATGTTAGATAATACAGACAGCTTTAGGAGAGCGATGTTGGCACAACTTCTGTTTTTTTTCCCCTCTTTTGCATTTTCTCCTGGGTTCAGTTTTGGAGTTTATTGCCTTGTAAAACTTAGGGAAACAGAAATCAATAGACATTTTTTCTCTTTCTCATCATTACATGTTCTCTGCTGTTGATGTTTTGGTCTTATTGGAGTATGTCTTATTGGAAAAACAAAATTGTATATATTTTTTGTCCATTGTCCCTAATTACAGGGTAAAAAAATATGCCCAGGGGGCTCAAATATATGCATACATCACAACTGATGTTAGGTCAAACGTCTGTTGCGGAGAGCTGGCACACCTTTTATTGACCTCAACAAGCTACTACAATGCTAGCTGTACATTTGACCGCCCTCTTTTTTTAAAAGTGGTAGAAATCATTAAAATTGGTTGGTTAGCACACAGAGGCTATAAATCATCCTCCACAAATGTTCACTTTTAATGCAAACTTGACAATTGTAATGGACTTTTAATGCAAGTTTTAATGCAACTTTGCATTAAAAGTGTCATTATTTACCGAATGACACTTTATGACAACAGAAGTCATTCATGAAGACTCCTTCATGCTCATGGCAGGTGTTATGTCATGTCTATGACGGTGTCATGTCAGTCTTATGCACACCCCTTCAAATAAAGTGTTACCAATGTTTTGTCCATATTTTGACAATCTACCAATGAAAGATTGTCTTCAATGCAACAGTAAAAGCCCGTGTATATAGACTTTTAAACAACACCGTATTAAGAACAGTCTCCATACCTAAAGAAATCATTAGTTTTTCTGTACGTGACGCCCAACAGAGGTTTTGACTTCATCATGTTTATCTTGTTGGAGTTTGCTGGTCCTCTTTGAGTGTCAGTATTTCCCCTCAGGGCTCTGTCAGGCTGCAACCTCCCTCTGCACACTCTCTGCCAGAGACTTCAAGCAGCCTTTCACAAGGGCCACTTGTGCACATGCAGCAGACTTGCCATATTTTCTGTTGATGTCTTCATATCATCCTCACTCCACCGCTATGAGATTGAATTACAGTGCTGGTGTATCAAATGCACAGGGCACTCACTGTCTCCCACTGTAATGATTATCACTCTGCCCAGCCGGGTTTTGCAGCTTAAATCAAAGCTGCATCACGTTTTCTAATTTTTAGCTTAAATATTCCACCAACAATTACACCATTAGGGGTAAACATCCTCTGTCTCCAGCGCTAATGCTCTATCCCAAATCCATATTTCTCATTGAAAAAGAAAAAAAAAAGAATTAAATTACAGGAGCTAATAAATATAGCTATCAGCAACAGAGCTAACTGTATAAAAGGGAAATTGAGTCACTCCTACTGTGTCTCTTTCTGTCATAAGCATGGACTTGCAGACTGGAAGCAATTCTTGGCGTTTCAATTACAGCGGCTCAATTAATTGGCCATACCACGCTAATTTGCTCAACCTTATCTCCACAGTCCTTACACAATGCAAATAAATTTGAAAGACTTACACCACTGTCTCCTGCATTTTTTTCCCCTTCTCTGGTTACTAACACACCGTTGAAAGCACTGCTCTTTTCACTGTATGCACAGCAGTCTGCCGCTGTCACAACTACCTGAACCAAGCATACATGTAAGCATACTTTGAGCTCGCTGGAAGTAGCAAGCCCAAGATAACCAGATTCTGGTGTAATCTCTCCCCCCCCCCTCCCCCCGTGTTTTGGCTCAAGTCCTGTATTTCTGAGGAATTAATTTGTTTAAACCAGCTTGGCAGGATGAGATGGTACTAATTAGGCAGTGAATTTGGCAAGAGGAATTGGGCATGTGCTCCCACTGAAAGCTGCAATGTCTTTCGTTCTTGATGTGCAAATTTACAAACAAGCAGACTTTTTTCCCTGAAAGCAACACTTGGACTTGAAGTTTTTTTGTTTGTTGTTGATTTCAGTAGTTATCTGCTGTGGTCATCATATGCTACCTTTTATGACTCCATCACCGTTGCCTCTGGAGTGCTGACATTGAGTAGAAAGGGCTGTTTTTATGAGAAAACATTGAGACGATAGTTAAGCAAAAGCTAAAAAAGGTCTTGAGGAGAGTATTGCTTTATTTTCAAATAGTCATTTTACATCTTCTTCATAAAATCAGTTAAAGGTTATAAAACTACCTCTGCTGAATGCAGACCCGACTTATCTCTTCCCTCTCCCCTCTGCAGTAGAGCAGCATGACGGACACAGTAATGAGCGGTGGTTCGGGTCGCTGGGTGTCCAACGACCGGCAGAGGAGCATGCATCCGAGGTGATCCTACTTTTCACAATATTTATGCCTCTGTACCTCCTCTGAGTGGCCACATCATGTTTAACCGTGACATGCTTTGTTTCACCTGCATCTGTTTCTGCCGTGTGGTGATAAAGTGATAAAGAGCAGTAAGTAGTCCAGTTTTTCTATGTGCATTGCACGTTTCCATTGTGTGTGTGTGCGCTTTTATAAAGCAGCTATTTTTAAATATTTCCTGTGAGGGACTGATTTGTGAATAGAGTACCCTCTACACTTACTGAAACACCTGGTCAAGATGTGTTACATTACAGAATAAATTATCCTTTTATGGAAGTTGCGTCTTAGTAATAGCTAAAGTATATTCAGTGAGCAAAATCTCCACAATAAGATAATTGGTTGCAAAATCACACTTTCTGGCACCCCTTAAAAATAATATCCAAAGTTGACATTGATTATTTTTATTTATTTATTACATTTTGTTTTGTCTTGTCTCTTAATTTATGTTTCTTGTGGTTTTATATCTGTTCCTAGACCTTTGTAATTCCCTTTGTGTTAAACTTGACTGTATGAAAAGGGTTCTATTCAAAAGGTTTAATTGATTGTGATTATAATTCATGTTTTTGTTTCATTTATCTTACATTACGGTAATTCCATTTATACTTGTGTCAATAAATATTTGGATTATCCTCAGATTGTCCAACATGCATCTGCTAAGCTTCTGTCCTGCTCCTCTAGGTCACACCTTTACTGATTGCATCAGCATTCAGGTTCTGAATTTGAATTTTAGAGTGCTGCATTATGATGCAGCATTGTATATTCCAGATTTTCTCCAAGGTCATGTCACCACCGTGGCCCTGGTCAGGCTCTGGACTGTTGTTGCCCTTATGCTTTACAGTCTCTGGGCTCACTGGACTTCTTCAAGAAGCAGCTGAGAAACCATCTGCTTTGACAGGCATTTGGGTAGCACTGTATCTAGTTTTTTAATTTTATTTTAGCTTTTTAGTTTAATTTTAAGTTTATTTTGATTTCTATATTTGTGTCATTTCTGCTGTTTTGCTATAAAGCAAAATGTCTTTTTTTTTTTTATCTTGAAGGGCTTATTGTGAGTAAATGTTTTCATTTTACTTTCATTACATTGTTCATGTTCCCTTGGGTATAAATAATAATAAGTAATAATTAAGAGGTGAATCAGTGACCCATTTCTCTTAACCACTTGTCAAAACGGGAAAGACCACGGAACATGTCGTACCACTAAGACAATATTCAGATTCAAGGAAGTGTTTCCAAGAAAATAGGGCCTTGCTCTGGTCATATCTGCAACCAGAGCAATAGCAAAAACAACTGGAACCCGAATTTAAACAAACAAGATGATCAGAGACTCTGAGCAGTTGCTGCTTTCCTGTTCATGGACATGTAGCTCCATTCAGCCACTATACATTCATGCTGTCGGTTGTTCAAGAGATATTACAGTAGTTACGGTACTTATTTTTTGACTCTCACGTTACGCTGTAGATGGATATTGTCATTTGCTTCTCACTTTTTTAAGCTAAATCTGGCCCTGTGGAGTAAAGAGTGAATCGAAGAGCTACCAGAACAGTAAACCGTCTTAAGAAATTGGTTAAAGTGTTTCCTGTATGAATGCTCCAAAACTGCGAAATGTTATAGAAGACTCTATGCTGTACTATTACTAAAAGAGGATATTAACAGCAATTATTTAAGTCAACCAATGTGGGATTTTCCCCACTCAAGGAGTGTACTCACATTATACACTTCTTGAGTGTATAATTTTTTGATTTTAAAAACTATTTCAGTACGAGTTTATGTTTAGGGTTTTTATACACCTTTACTAGAGGTGTGTGTAAGTGTGGAGGCTGCTTTGTAAATGTGTGATTTGAACTGTAAAAAACCTTAAACTGAAATAAACTTAGGATTTTTATTTGGCCAACAGGGGGAATTGGACGATGCAGTCTGGCTCTGGTCCTGGTCCAGACCTAACAGATGAGGAGAAGGAGATTATAAACAATGTGATTGCCCGCGCTGAGAAAATGGAGGCCATGGAGCAGGAGAGAATTGGGTGAGAATTACCAAAACATGCATTTAGGTTGTTCTTTTTGCATGCCTGTGTTTTTCTTTTAGATGGGTGCAAAGTTGAATAGAACCTCAAAATGAGACGAATGAGCCGCATAATTGTAAACCCGGAATAATTACCAGTGGCATTGTGAGTTAGACTTAGCTGTGTTGATGCTGCAGGCGCCTGATAAACCGCCTGGATGACATGAAGAAGACGGTGTGTGGGGACGGTGTTTCTCGCTGCCTGCTGTGTGGGGAGCAGCTGGGCTCGCCTGGGGTCAGCTCCGTCGTGTGTGAGGACTGCAAAAAGGTAGCAATTGTAAAAGCACAAACCAGGAGCTCCTCTCCTGAAATGTTCCACAGATGAAAAAATTGCCTAAGCAGTCTTTAAATATGCATTCGCAACAGCAATACCTACAAAAACAAAACAAAACAAAAACAGAGCGGCTGTCATCAATGTCCCCTTCTTATGTGCAGAACATGTGCACAAAATGTGGCACTCAGTGTGGCAGTCGAACTCGCCCTGTGTGGCTGTGCAAGATCTGCAGAGAACAGCGAGAGGTGAGAGCTGGTAGACAGAAAAAAAAACCTAACCAAAAAATAAAAGAAACAGACTGTTGGGCATCCAATGATGCATTGACTATTTCCCCCTGAGTTTTAACAACAAGGTCTCCTCAGGTATGGAAGAGGTCCGGTGCCTGGTTCTTCAAAGGCTTTCCAAAGCAGTTCCTGCCGTCGCCCATGCCGTTGTCTAAACCGAAGGAGACAGCTCCTCATGAGGCAGCAGAGCCTCAGAAGCCGAGGGAGGCAGCAGCTCAACCAAAACCACCAGGTACAGGCCCCTTCAGGCACCGCCCTGACTATCAAAAGATCACTTATGAGAAATGTGTTTTTTTATCTTTTAGGTTCCCATCAGAGTCAGACTTCAGCCTCTGAGGAGCAGGTTTCAGGCAAGTGTTTTCTTTTCTTTGTGTTACTTTTATAATGCTGATATGCATATAATATTACTTATGTAGGAATAACTTTACATGTTCTATCTATCTATCTATCTATCTATCTATCTATCTATCTATCTATCTATCTATCTATCTAGAGCGCAACATACTATAAGCCGCACCTACAATTTTTTTGAAAAAACAAAAACAAAAACTATACATACAGTATATAAGCTGCTGGTAACTCTCGGTTTTCCATAAGGAAAGGAAAACCTTCTGCTCCGTCCTTAATCCATCTCCAATTCAGAACCATGGATTCGTTCTTACGTGCAGCGGCTCTTATTTCCTTCCTGTACTGCCAGATCGATAGCCCTCAATTTAAAAGCTGCATCATATGAGTTTGAAGAAATTTCTCCGTCGTGCCTGCTGTTAGCATGTGCTTATTCTAAATGAAAATTAGCACTTTCTTCTTTGATTTCCAATTTTGATTCCCAATGATTCACTTCCTGCTAAAGGGCCCCCTGGTGGTTGAAGAAAAATCCACAGAAAAGTCGCACCGGCCTATAGGCCGCATGGTTCAAAGCGTGGGAAAAAAGTAGCGGTTTATAGTCCGAAAACTACGGTATATAAAAAACTGCAACATGCGCTTTATGCCTCATGTTGCACAAATACCTCTTATCACCATCTGGCTAAAATGGTCTACTTCACAAGGTTGGATTAGGTCTTATATTCATCTTGCCACCACACATTGGTAAGTGGGTGGTATTGGAGAGAAAAATCTATAAAAATCTTAGTTTTTCCTTTAATAGAAAACCTATAGGGTTTTTAATACGCTGTTAGAAGAGCATGAGAAGTGGACAACGGGGACTGTACAATGTATTCACAACAGGGGTGTCAACAATTATATTCTTTTCGACTTTGGTAAACAAAAAAACCCAACTCTTCTTCCTCTTTTTTTAATGCTAAGCAAATGTCCTCCTGTTAAAAGATGAGCTTTCCTAGATTTTTCAGTGTATGCTTATGCTGCTGGAGCGCCTATTAAACGGATGGAAAATTTGGTGATTCTGCCACATTTGCACAGAATATTTGTTATTATCCTGGTGTTGGGCTGGAAACTGATGTGAGGTCACCCTCATAATCTAACAACTAAACTATTATTGAATTTGGCAGCTGGAATGCTCCCTTTTCTACCTGTTTGACTTTACTGAACACACTGTTATTCTATTACAGCACTTTTTTTTTAGAATGGTCTGACCTTTCTGAATCACATAAAGATCAGAAAATGTAGTTAAGGTTCGATAAAAAACAATGAAGTAGTTCTCCAATTTAGCACACAGTGGAAAGTTGTCCATTAAAAACCAACTTTCGTTTCATAATCCAACTGCTCTCTCAAGAAAAAATATCTCACAATATTTAAAATGTGCACAACAATACCCACTCCCACATAACTGCACAAGCAAATAAAGAATTTAAAACTCAAACTTCAGAGGGCCCCAGAAACTTGTGTTTCTGACGCCCTCTGAAGTTTGACTCCCTGGGCGATGAGCCATGTCGCCCCCATCAAAAACCACCTGCCACCACTTCTAGATCTCCAGTTTCCTCAAACAGATGTGTTGTTTTGCAATTATAATGAACTTCAAGGTGACTGAAAATGCAGCATTGTGTTAAATTAAGGAACAGCATATAGTGTTAAAAACTGAAATGAAAGTATGCTTGCTGGGTTTCACTCAAAAAGGTAAAAAAAGAAAAAAAGTGGCTGCACAGCTTGCCACTTTTATTTTAAGATGTGCTGAGTCATTGCCAGATCTCATACATTCTGAGAGAAAACACACACACACACATACAGAGGCACAAGCAAAGTAATTTCTCTGGTGCTGTCTGAAACAGAGAAATTTGTTTAAACAATATTATTGTACACAACCTGTTTACAGTCGTAACCTATACTGTTAAGTGCCTGTCAACCAAAACAAATCACCAATCAAATTTCCTAACAACAGCATTCCCGGTGCATTACAAACCAAAAGAGACCAACACAAGGAGTCACGCCTTTTTTTTATTATCGTGTTTCATATGGCACGTTTCTTTTTGCTTTCATTAATGGACCACCTCTATAGTGCAGTTGGTTCTACCATTTAACCCCATCTCACAGTGCTCTGTTTTCAATAGTCCAACTTTTTTTCTGGTTCCCAAAGGTGACAGGGCCACCCGCTGTCGCTGTCGACAGGGATGAAGTCTTTCAATTAGCCAGTCAGGAGTTGCATGCTGGGATATGGAGCAAGCCTCCATGTGATGCTGCCCTTATGGGTCAAACAGTTTAATTTCAGTCTCAGTGGGATCTACCTGTGTTGTGTGATATATAGCAGAAAGATGAGGGATTGTCTTGCAGGCTGCTCGTTCCCCCTGCTTGTTGTTGTGTATGTAGGTCATCCCCTTTGCAACGTAAACCCTGCGGCATTAAAATCTCCAGGAAGACGTGGCAGTTTTACAGATTGCGCTGCAGCACAGGGATGAGGTGGGATGATTTTGCATTTTGGGAGTCTTTCTGTTTTCACTTGTACACGCTTGCTTTTAGGTGCGCAGATGCAGGCCCGTGCTGGTTACCCACCTGTGGCCCCCAAACCAGCTATGCGTATGGGTGCAGGAGGAGTTGGTCCTGAAGAGGCGGGTCAGGGAAGTCCGGTAGTGATGAAGAAGATGGTTCCGGTGCACAGCTCCAGAGCACAACCTGCTGCTTCAGCCGCAATGTCCCAGCAGGGTGAGGAACAAAGTATTTCTCTATAGAGTTGCAAGAGAATGTATATTTCTTAAAACTGTTCTACATTTTGTTGTGTAATACCCCAAAAGAACCATTTTTAAAATTGTGATTATGGGCGTGCCGTGGTGGCGTAGTGGTTAGCGCGACCCGTATTTGGAGGCCTTGAGTCCTCGACGCGGCTGTTGCAGGTTCGACTCCCGGACCCGACGACATTTGCCGCATGTCTTCCCCCCTCTCCTTTCCTGTCAGCCTACTATCATATAAGGGACACTAGAGCCCACAAAAGACCCCCTGGAGGGGTAAAAAAAAAATAAATTGTGATTATATGTGACAGATTGACAAAACTCTCCCAATAGGCATGATATTAAGTTGAGGAGAATCTGAAAGTAGGGTTAGGTTACTAAACAATTTGCAAACCTTTTCAACGTATAACTGTGAACCTACCAAGACTCGGTCATCTACCTAAACTGACAGGAGAGGCAAGAAAAGCATTATTAGCAGGAGCAGCGAAAAAACCCATATAGCTGCAGCTGCTGAGCTCAGGTTAGAGATTTATAGACAGGACAACTATTAGTAGTACGCTCCATAAATCTGGTCTTTTTAGAAGAACAGCAAGACAAAAGCGATTGTTGAAAACAAGTCATATGAAGTCTTTCTGAAGTACAAGCCATCTGTTGCAGGAAACTAACACTGCACATTACCCTGAACATGGTATCCTTGGGATATACATAGGGTTGGACAATATGGCTGAAAAATTTATCACAACATTAGGGTTTGTATCAGTCAATATTGATAATTGTTGATTCATTTTTTAAAATTTAAATATACAAAATTCTGGAAAGTTGGTGACATGATCTCTCCTGTTTTATCAACAGTTTCCTTTCAAGCTGTTCTACTCATTTTCCACACCGCTGTCTTTTATTTTTAAGCAGTTATAAGCCACGGTGGCTCAACAGGTTGTTGCTCGGTAACCAAAGAGTGAATGAGTTAGTTGATGCCACCAACCTTATTTAGTTGGCCATGAGAGGCTGAAGCAGCTAAAGTCTTTCCTCTGCCAAAATCCCCCCAGAATGCTGTCTGTATTGGCGGTGATATGACATTAAAGTTTAATCACAATATATTGTGGTATTATTATGACAACAATAAAGGCGACAATAAGAGCTATTTATCACTTTTTTAGGTAACTGAGTAATCACAGCCCCACAAACAGAGATACTCTTGAAATACATTGCCAGTTCTTTAGGACACCAGGCACACAGAGAAGTGTGGTTTATATCACTGGAATGTATACAATAACTGCATTTAATCATATTTTCAAATGTATTGACTTTTATTGATACACCATTAGTAAACAAACTGTAGAGAAAAATGGTAAAAATAACAATCCTGGCAATAAAAACCCCTAAAATTGATGTTTCAGGGGTTTTAAAACATCATTAATTGGATTTTATTGTGACAATGACAAATCAAAATCTTATCATGATAAGACATTTATCCCGATAAATAATAAATGATACGATAAATGCCCACCCCTAGCTGTCCAGTTCTCAATTGGCGTTCAGAAAAATGACTAAGCATTCTATCAGATGTGCTTTCTGTTGATATTGATCACCTGTCTATCACTATATATATTGTTATTGATTTGCTATTGAGCAGAGAGGCATACGCCCAGCCCTAGTGTCATGCTATGGGGACAGCATTGACAGAAAAGCTGGTCGAAACTGATGTGGAGATGGTTTGACTTAAATTCAGGGCAATCCTGAAGTTTGTGTTTGTAACCGGCCAAACTGTGGGGTTTTGAATAGTTTTGCACAGCACTGCAACGTGCCAGCCACTAACTTGCTTTAGCTGTGGTGTCATTTCCCTTAATAGGTCCTGTGGCAGGAGATGTGGGTGCTTACGCCTCGGAGCAGAGAGCACCTCCCGCTGTAAGAGAGGACAGGAGGCAGCCGGCTGCCTACAGCACGCCCCCTCCACGACAGCAACCTCCCCCGGCTGATGATGAGGAGGAGGCCAACGACTACGACTCTGACGAAGCCAGTGAGTGGACCATCTGCGCCCCATTTCATACAGCATGGTGGCAGATGTGTTCAGTTTAGGTTCATTTTTTGTACAGATGACATCTGGGCTTTGCTACAGGTGAATGGAAATGTTTTTCTTTTCTTTTTTACTGTAGCTGTAAAGAAGATATCGTGTGCTATTCTTCTTTTTCTGGCACCATTTCCACGTTCATTGTGAACATCTGTCTTTAAATGCATCTATTTTTCCTCCTAGTGAGCAAATGGGAAATTACAACACAATATGTCGTCACAATATAAAGAACTAAAGCCAAGGAGAGTAATAACAACAACATAATCAGCAGTGACTCATAAATTATTCAAATATTTTCCATAAGCTCTATTTTAAGGAAAGAGAATGGTGCTAAGCCATCAATGGCTTTAGCCTGAAGCCATGAAAAGACTCCATTCTCTCTCAGGGGAGTTCTGTTTAATTTATTTTTATTTAGGTCCAGGTCTTTGGAACTGTGCAAATAACTTTGAATTCAACAGGGCTATCGGGTTATAAATCCCCTGGAGCTGGATCCTTTCCCTTGTGTAAAGAGGAAAGATGGCAGAAATAGCAATATTTTTATGGACCTAATCTCTGAGGGGACGGGATGGTTTGAATAGTTGGGTCCTGGGGTAATGACATGTTTCTGCAGTTCTCGTAAATATTGGACATAGAAGTGTTTTGGTTAATAAAGCGTAATAAAAGTAATACACATGGTGTGGAGTAACAAAAGATGAATTTGCTGGTATTACAACAATGTAATATGTTCAGTGAGCATGGTATGCTCAAAGTTATGTTCTTTTCAAACAGAGTTTTAAGAAATATGTTACTAAAAAGTGAGTTAATCATGGTTGGTCTGTTTGGGTTTTTACCTGAGTCTTCAATGAGTCAGTCACTTGGTACCAACAATATTAGTTGGATTACTATAAAAATTTGTCCAAACAAAGTGGCACACACATTACTGTGAATGATTTCTGTTATTTTCTTACAAAATATAAACTGGGCTTCATACAGTCCTTAAAAGCCTGGAAACAGGATATATGATGACATAATACCATGGCTTTGTAAGAATTTGTCAAACAAAGATCGGAATTATAACACTCAGCAATTCACACTTTCTTTTAATATAAAGGCATTTTCAAAAACTCACTAATGTTTACCATACACACTGTGTTGTGGATATGGTAAACAATGCAGTATGGTTAAATGCTCAAGCATTTAAATTCTTAATGTGAATTTAAGCATTTTTCCACACTTACATTTAACAGGAGCCACCTTAAGTCCTGTAGAGTTGCAACCAGATAACACAAGCTTGATTCCCTCCTCCAGCTTCTAGCTCTCTGACAAGAAATAAAAACTCCTCCAAATAAAACTTGTGTGGGCAGCATAGGAATCTCTTATACGGCTACATATATATACATATATATATATATATATTTTTTTTTTTTCCCACTGAGAATCATCTTCTATAGGGAGTGGAGAAAACCCTGTGACTTATCAGAAATTATGAAGTGAAGACTAAAATTGGGTTAGATTTATTGTTGTCTTTATTGGTTTATCTTCCCCTTTAATCCACCAGATAAAACCTGTTATTTACACAGGATTGTCTATATTTATACTTTTAACCCCTTATGTGCAGACTTGCCGTCTCCTTCTTGTTTGATGCTATGTGTGGTCTGGGTCTCTTTCAGCAACTCTGGGCTCTCTTGAGTTTGGCCTTTTCTACGATCAGGAAAGCAACAGCCTCCAATGTAGCATCCTCAAAGCAAAGGTACTGTTGGCCTCATTCTCGTGCACAAAGGGACAATTTCAGTCAAGTGGTTTATGCTGAAAAGCTCCTGAATGGCACTTTAGCTTAATTGCGCTTGCTTGATTTGTGATCTGATGAGCGTAATGCTTCGTTTCTCTTCAGGGCCTGAAGCCCATGGACTCCAATGGGCTCGCAGATCCTTATGTGAAGCTTCATCTGCTTCCTGGGGCTAGTAAGGTAAACGCATCAACTTGAGGCTTTTCCAGACATTCAAGTGCCCTAAAAACCCAGGGAAGTCTGAAAAAGTCTGGATTTTGGTTAAAGTATTAAGTATTTGTATTCTCCTCCGATCCATCCACTTTTGTACAAGTACAGTAAAGCTTTAAGCTTTTAAGTTTTAAACAACTGGTCATTTAAGTAGAGAAATATATAATTTTGTCTAGAATAATATGTAGGAGATTTAGAATCTTAATTTCCTGTTGTTTCTTAATTACACTAACTAAGGGCGGATTTTAGACCTTTTTGCTCCGACAGGAGCTATCTGTCAGATAGTAGCTCAAGCCTGACACCTTGTGGTGTCAACCTGCAATCTAAACAATCACTTCGAGAAAGTGTTAATTACTTTTCTCAATCTACCTGACATCCATCAGTCCAACAAGCTGCGTACAAAGACCCTGAGAAACACTCGCAATCCTATGTGGAATGAAACGCTCACCTACCACGGCCTGACCGACGAAGACATGCAACGTAAAACCCTCAGGTGAATTTCTGGTCCCACACAGATACACTTGGACCCACTGAGCAGCAACCTTCTGTGTTAATTTACACACTTCATTGATTTTCCCAGGCTCTCTGTCTGCGATGAAGACAAGTTTGGGCACAATGAGTTTATTGGCGAGACCCGGGTAGCACTGAAGAAGCTGAAGATGAATCAGAAGAAGAACTTCAATGTCTGCCTAGAGAGGGTTGTGCCTGTGAGTTAAGCCAAATTTTAAAAAGAAAAAAAAAAAAAAAGCAAATGATTTCCTCTGCTTGTTTGAATCTTTTATCTGGCTTCTCATGATCTTGTTTTTCGACACAGACGAAGAGAACTGCGACAGCCGGAGGAGCAAGAGGGATTGCGCTCTACGAAGACGAGGCAATGATTGTTCGGAAGCATGTCTAAACTTGACCAAATCCCTCAGGAGTTTATGCAGATGTTAATATTCACTCCTGTTCAACTATGTTCCCCCCATGCTGTGTCTCAGCCAGGGAAGGAGGGCACGGATGCAGAGGAGCGCGGTCGCATTCTGATGTCCCTCATGTACAGCACCCAGCTGAATCGCCTCATCGTGGGGGTCGTACGCTGCGTTCACTTGGCTGCCATGGATGCTAATGGATACTCTGATCCATATGTCAAAATGTAGGTTGAGGCGGTGAAAAAAATATGTGTATATTTTTTTTTGCACTGTAATTAAGTGACTCCAGTAAAGACATAAATTACTTTGTGCACTATGTGTGAAATTTGTAGATGCCTGAAACCTGACATGGGGAAAAAGGGCAAGTGCAAAACACAAATCAAGAAGAGGACTTTAAACCCAGAGTTTAACGAGGTTAGAAAGCAAGAAAATTAAATGATCTCAGCTGATTATTTTTTTAGCAATTCATGCCATTTTGTAAAATCTTAATAACTTTTTTTTTTTAATGTCTGGATCATATTTTAGGAATTTAGCTACGACATCAAACACAGTGAACTGGCCAAGAAGACATTAGACATCTCTGTGTGGGATTATGACATTGGGAAGTCCAATGATTACATCGGTGAATATCCAATCTACCTTGAAGGACCTTGGAAAAGTATTCGCACCCCCCTGAATTTCTGTACATTTTTCCTTGCTACAACCACCAGCTTCAATTGTGGCTTTAGCTGTATGGTTAGGGTCATTGTGCTGCTGGAAGGTGAACATCCACCCAGCCCCAGTTTTTGTAACCTCTAGCAAGTATTCTGCACAGATACTCAGCGTTTAGCTTCTTCCCATATTCCCATGAACTTTAATCACTCGTCTACTGAAGAAAAGCATCACCATATCATGATGCTGCCACCACCAAATTGCACTGTATGGGGGGGACTGCCAAATGTTCAGTATTGTTTTGACCTGACCACTGCACCGTCTTCCATGTTTCGAAACCTCTGACGCCTACGTAAAACAGCTAGATTTATACTGAGATTAAATTACGCACAGTTGACCTCTGTTTAGTAATTGCAGGACTCTTCAATACAGTTAGTTACATTAGATTTCATTTAGGGGTATTCGATTAGAAAAGGGATCTTGTGGGTTAAATTTCCTATATCATTTTCCTTGTACTTCACAAGTACGCACTACTTTGTCTCAGTCTCCTTCATACAGTAAAATCCAAATAAAATAAATGGACGTTTGTGGTTGTAACATGGTAAAATGTTCAGAAAAAGGTTGAGGGATATGAACACTTTTGCAATGCTCTCCACATCACTGCTGTGATGCAGTGAAAACTGAAATTCCTCATCTGCTTCACCACCTGCTTCTCACATGAGCCCCTCCTCTCTGACAGGTGGCTGTCAGCTGGGCATCACCGCCAAAGGAGAGAGGCTGAAGCACTGGTACGAGTGTTTGAAGAACAAGGACAAGAGGATCGAGCGCTGGCACACCTTATTGAACGAGAATCACATTGTCAGCGATTAACCATACATACAGCATGGGCTCGCACCTAATCAGTTTGCATTCATGTCTTGTTGCACTTTTACAAATGTAGTTTTTTTTTTTGGTTGTTTTGTTTCCATATAGATTTTAATATAACCAAACACGCAGGCACTGTTTCTTCCTTCTCCCGTATAATCCCCTATTTTTATAGTAGCAGCTTGGTCACCGATACACAATTTGCTTCTGGCACAAATCTCATGTGCAAAGGAATCTGAAGTTTTAGTAACACGACCCAAACGAACTGTTACGTTATGGAAAATGCTGCAACAACAACAAAAATGGCCTTCAGAAATGCTTCGTAGTGACACATTCTTCACTGAAGTAAATGAAGCGTGAATTGCACTGGAACAGATCAGGAAAAACAATATGTTATGGCATCAGAACCATCGCCTAAGCCCACGAAGGCCTCAAACTGGGCCCACAACTCAAATTCATGACTTAATTGCCATATGAAACATATAGAGCTCTCTAAGCATGCCAGACCACAGCTGCACCTTAAAATAACTCAGCTGTATGAACATATTGTATATTTCCACAAAGAAATGTTTACATAATGATACATTGCTCAGGATAGGATAGACATCTGATACAACAGATGATTCATACGTGAGTGAACCATGAGCTAGAAAAATCTGTAATGAGTTGCTGTTAATTTGTGGTTTAAAAAAAATTTATATATATATATATATATTCTAGCACACTTATATTGTTTGACAGGAGTTTTTCTGTAGTGTTATTCAAGATGTGTGTGCTATTTTACGTTTGTAGGGCGTAATAACTATGTGTTAAGAGAAACCGGAAAGCGATCCAAGATTCTGATCTTTCATTTAGTTTCTTTGGGAAAAAAAAAAGAAAAGAAGAGAAAACTAATAGAATCACGTCCTGCTACCTCTGCTCGTTCAAAGCTCGCGGTTCACTCTGACACCTCAGAGGGTTTTTTTTACTGCACTGTTTACATTGAATACACATGGTTAAGTCTGCTACATGTTTACAGAAGAGAGAAGACGGAGCAAGTCATGTCTAAAGTATGTGCAGTCTATATCTGCATGCACTGTGCTTGTGACTCTCATGTGCCTGGGGCATTCTTAGCCCGCTTTTACCCCGAACATTCCCCTCTTTCCCCCCTGTCTCGCTCTCTTCCACTCCCTGATTATCCAAGGCTTAAGTGAGTGTTTGTTCACTAATTAAAGCAAATCAAGGAAAGCACACCTTACACAGTGGAATGACCTCTATTTATACAGTAAATTGTCTGCAAGTTATTCCAGTGTGACAACAAAGACAAAAAAAAATTCTATGCATGGAAATGTCTTGTGATTAAAGATGTATATATATATGTAGATAGATAGATAGATACATAGATATCTGTCTATACATATATTTACACTTTGTTAGAAATAAATACTATTGTACCTTCATTAATGTTTACAGTTTTCACCATGACATTCCTACTGATATGGAGGCCATACGCTGCATGACTATGATTACTAAGGTTTAATCTGGATGAACTGGTTCGCTAGTACACAGAAGATTGACAGAAAGTCAACTGAGCATATCAACATAAGATGTCTATGAGTAGCAGATTAATCTTAGCATTTAACCGAGAGATCTTGTACATGCACATTCGAAGCTTACCAGTGTCTTGTTTTCTCAGTAAAGAGCAATGCCCAGATGTGACAATGACCTAGTTCTACACTGTGCTACATCAACAACTGTGATCATGATGAGGTGATCATCAATCGCTTGTAAAAACAAAATCGACAAAAAAGTAAATAAATAAAAGGCTTCTCTCCGAGCTAAAGTGATAGCCGCCTACTACCGGATTCTGCCAGTTCTGTGGAATGTTCCTCAATCTCTGTATTTGTACATAGATAGTGCATGAAGTTGAAATCTGTATGTTTGCTAATAACTTTGCATGGAAAGGTTTTGCAGAAAGTTTACACAGACAAATAAAATCTGATGAAAATTGATATTTGTTCTTTTCTGATTATTTTATTTTTTATTTGCCTCTGCAGAGAATAGATGCATCACATTGCAGCAGTCGCTGCAATATAATTATGGTTGCACGTTAAAAAGATTGCTTGGATGGCCAAAATTGTCTGCAATGACATTGCTATTGCATGTTTTCCTAATATGCCGTGGGGTACTGAGGGTAGAAATGAAGGATCGTTATGTGCTAAGATGAAATAGTGCACAGCAAATAACAAAGATGCCTCTAATATGAGCGAAAGTATTTATTTTCAAGAGGATTATCCAGGACAAATGCATGATATATTTGAGTTTCTAAGAGCTGCACGAAAACAATGACTCTTCTGCTTAAAGCTGTCATGTAAATGTCCAATTGCTTATCTTCCAAAAATAATAGACGGCAGAGGAAAAGTGAACAACTTCTCCTCTTATGGGCTCTCACATTCATCTGACGTCTCAGAGTACCAAATTATGCACATAAATTAGATGAAGCATTATCATCAATGTAGTACATTCACAATAACATTTCAGTGAGTGTTGCAACAACACCACTTTATTTGCCATCTTACATATTTAGAGTTAGTTGAGTTCATTCCAAATTCACAGGAATGCAATCTTAGCGTCTTGATACAATTTTGGGCCCCATTTAACTTAAAAGCAAATCAGGTTATGCTGTGTCACAGTAATAGGACGCATACAAAAATGGCCCCATCTAGAGGACTAATTAAGGCCTTGCACACGATTTCATATTTCCCTGGAATGTGATCAGCTGAGTGTCAAATTTCCTACATTCCACGAACCAATAAGAACACCTTTCATTTCCTGAACTGTCAGAGACATAAGCATTTGCAAAAAAAAAAAAAAAAAAAAAAAAAAAAACCTTCTCAGATGTCTCAGTCATTGCAAAAGAATGTATGCATGCAGACATTAACTTACAACTAAAGTACTTGCTCGGCCACACATTGGGATGGAAAACGGATGGTTCCTTCGAGCTGTTTTCGTCTTACCATGGCTCGGTTTCTCCAAAACACAACACACACCTGGACCAGGTGTGTCCTGCCTCCGATCGAGTCCAGCCGACGGACACACGCTCCTCACCTTTTTGCGCCACGACGCCAACGGTGCGCGCTTCTTGTATCTCACCAAATGGTCTGATGACCTGCGGCTGGCAGGCTGCGAAATCTATTCAAATCCAGATGTTACCGGAGGATATCGGGCCTTTTGCAACAGAAATGAGACCTGGGATCAAGAACTTGTTAAGAAGTTCAACATCAGTCTGTTGCTGTCCCCGGATGCTCCGTGCGCACTCGTAGTTCCCACACCGGAGCTCACCGGGCGGAGGACTGATGAGATAAAAACCCGGAGGAAACGATCCTGGATATTTCCAGGCACGTTGTGGTGTGGCACTGGAAGCAAAGCGGCCGGATACGAACAATTGGGTGAGGATGTTGAATTTATTGATGCATTTAAACTCGGGTTGCTTTTTTTCTTATCTTTTTCTGTTTTTATTTCTCAGATAGTCTACATTAAGTTTGTTTGTTCTACGTTGTTTGTTTGAGATATTACAGCTTTGTCTTCTGGCTCTGGTCTGCTCTGCATCCCCAGAACCAGAACCAAACATCTGAGAAGCAGGATTCAGGTTCTATGCACCACAAATCTGGAACAAACTTCCAGAAAACTGCAAAACAGCAAACATTGAGTTCCTTTAGATTTGCACTGAAAACCCAGCTGTTTAGAGTTGCTTTTGAAACATAACCATGAAACATTAATCAATAATCTGACGTGTAATGCAAAAATGTAATGTTACTGTGTGTTTTGAATTTTTCTGTTTTTATCATTAAACGCGCTTTGAAATGCCTTGTTGCTGAAAGGTACTATACAAATAAAAGTTGATTGATGGACTGATTTGTTATGATATATAGCCTACAGCCACATGTGTTCTGGGAGAATGGAAAAAATGTGGGAAGATTTTCCATTTACTTCATATGACTGCTGGCCCGTTTTCAATGTAGTAAAGGGCACCCGCAACAGCACATCCATTCTCTCCTTGCAATTTTCCTTTTCTTTTTTTTGTTGTTGTTGTCACAAATGGAGCTAAATACAGGACAGTCCCAGCACCAAGCCGATAAAAAGCGGCAAAAGACTTTATTCTGGGGTGAAGGTTCACCTTAAGGCATCTGGCCCATGTCAAAGTCCAAATATACGCATAATTGGGAATCTGACTGTGGCAACATTTGAAAATGAATGTCCACTGTCTCTCCATGCGCATTTTTACTGGGCATGAGCTGATTTGCAAAAACAAAAAATAAAAAATGGACAAAATACGCATTTTCTAGAGTCGGAGCTGTAAAAGACCACAAGGTGGTGATAAGAAGTTCTGATTCAGAGGGTCTGAATACAAATGGATACCACCCCATCCGTCCATCCATCCATCCATCCATCCATCCATCCGTCCATTCATTCTTTTTATAAAAGTTATTAATCCTTAAATGAAAGGATGGGAAAAAATATGCACCAGATAAAATCTATCCTTTTCATTTCCCAATGTGACAAAATTTGAAAAGGGATATGAGTAGTTTGAAAATCATTGTAGATGTTCTCATGTTTTAAAAGAGAAATCAAATATCCTGGTAATACATTATTGATGCATTTACCTCTGTGATATTTTTTTTCACCTTAGACATGTTGGGTTTATTTGAAAACCACTGCCTCCCACCTCAAAACCAGTTTGAATTAAAATCACACTAACTGAGCTTAAATCTTGAACTTTCTTCATGCAAACAGCCTTTGACATCAAGGTCCCGCTCTCGTTCGCAGGCATGTTCGAGAGAGCAGATAAGTGTTGCCGTGAACACGACCACTGCTCAGACATCATCCCGGCTTTCACAGTGAATTATGGAGTCTTCAACCCCAATTTCTTCACAGTCTCACACTGCGAGTGTGACCAAAGGTGAGCCTCCGAATGCACCATTTAAAGTGAGTCTGGATTTCATACATCTGTGCCTTCCGGGAAAACTCCTGCAAGCAGTAAATTACATCCCCTTATACTGCTCTGGCAGTACATAGGGATGCTTTGAGGCGACATTTTGGAAGTTTTATGGTTTTACATCCTCATATTTCATTTCTGGAATGTGCTATATGATTTCTCTTAATGTCAAAAATTTGAAGCACACTTAAAAAAATCTGGAGATGTTTTTCTATTATCAATTTAACTTCATGGCAACCAGTCTTCCAGGCAAAATGTTTCTTTCAAGAATGAACATGTTTTCTATAATGTTAGTCATTCAATGGGCATTCCTTTCCTTCCATCCATTCCCTTATTTTCTTTGCAGTGATGGAGATGGCTGTTTTATTCTGACATCACATCTAATATTGACATCTGCACCACATCATTCCTCTACTTTTCTCATGTCAGTTTTCAAGATAGCAGATTATTATTCAGCTCAAGCAAGTATAATCTCAGAAAAAGAATAAAACAAGACAGCAGTAAAGAGCTCTTACGTGGTATTTAAGCGACTGGATATTTTCTTAACCTTTGCCTGCTTTCCATTTGTCAGGTTTCGACAATGCCTTCTGGGCATGAATGACAGCATTTCAAGTATGGTGGGCTACAGCTTCTTCAACATCCTGAAGGTTCCCTGCTTTGAGCTGAAGCAGCTGAAGCACTGCACACAGATGTACTGGTGGGGAATGTAAGGGAGGCAGACACACTGACGCTGTTACTTTGACTGCATATTTATAGGCAGAATATTTGCTTTTAAGAAGAACAGGAATTTTCTTTATGGATATGTTGAACTAAGCCGCAGTTTTCTCTCGAACTTGCTAAATAAACTCTAAATAAACAGATTTTAACCAGGTTTTTGCTCTGTAGGCATATCTTGGTGAGAGACAAGAAAAATAGAAATGTTTAACAGTCAAAGAAATAATGGTCAGGAAATGATCTCCTAAGCCTGAACAATTTATTAGATTTTTTTAGAATATAAAACAAAAATTAAAATTACATGGATTTCTAAAATAATTTGCATCTTAATTGGTACATCATGTGTCATGTATTAATAATGTTTTTATGTTTTACCAACACTATGACAGCACTATATAGCATTTTCCCCAAACCTACTACAATATATAACCAGAATTTAATTTCTTTCTTTCTTTTTTTTATAAAAAAAAAAGGGACAAAGATCAAATCTTTACAATGAGGTGATGGTTGCAATTTCTTGGAAGCAATGTTCTATACTGTGGAACAAAATATCAAGCAAGTAATTTTAAAAAGTACATTGATATCAGAAGAAAGAACACACTGAACCATTTTGAAATACATCTTGTAGCATTAGTGTTATTCAGTTGAGGAAACTCTTGGGGTGAAAGTCTTCCTTATTGCCCTTTAATATCAAAACACTGCGGGGTTCTGTAATATTATCTGTCAGAGGTATTAGGAGGCACTGTGGATGACCTAAAGAGCCACAGAACCGTAGTTTAGACAGAGAGCCTCCTTCCAGTTTGTGCAGTAGACATTTAAGTCATTACTGCCTGAG
The DNA here is from genome assembly GCF_003331165.1 of Xiphophorus hellerii. Lineage (NCBI taxonomy): Eukaryota > Metazoa > Chordata > Actinopteri > Cyprinodontiformes > Poeciliidae > Xiphophorus > Xiphophorus hellerii. Next base: position 23,032,938 of record NC_045683.1, on the reverse strand, counting down.
TTGTGAGCACATTATCCCATATTGCTCTGATGGTACTACCTTTCTTTCTCATATCAAGAGGAACAGTAGAGACTTGTCTTATGCGTGGGTATATATTGTATAATATTGGGTGGATTTTTACCCTTTCTGTTGCTAATATGTGAAATAACAATAGAAGCTCCTCCACCAGAGGGCGGAAGAAACGTGGGTGTCAAAAAGGCTTCATTTGTGTTGCAGTATGGTATGGCTCCATATCCAGAGGTTATTAGTCCTCGAAGCAGCCATCCCTGGTTTATTACCTACCTTTCCTGTTGCTGCATGTCTTCCTCCCTTCTCTCTTGAATATATCCTGTCTAAAAATGGCAAATAAAGACCACTAGAGCCAAAATTCGCACAGCAATCGGTCACTTTCAGAAATTGCAGTTTCCTTTTTACATTCCTGACCAATGACTGTAAGTTGTATATTTTGTTGCGAGGTTAATGTTAAGCTGTATTATTGCTGCCGTAAGTTTGTATTTTAACCTTAGTTAAGTTTGTAGTTTATTTTTAGTTCATGTTGTCCCGGGCCTCTGTTTGTAGCACCATTGTCCTGGAGACCGTTGTTTTATTCCTCTGTATGCTGTGTATATTTCTGAAATTAAATCTGGTGTGATTTGACTAGACATACAAAAATATCTTTGAAAAACAAGCACATTTGGCATTATTAGGATGGAAAAAGTGGATTTATCCACCAAAATGGTTCTATTTCTAAATTAGTGCTGTTGCTTCTTTAGTGTTTTTAATCTGTCTAATTGAAGTGAAACAGCTAATCTAGAACAATAATCAAATGCCAAATCAGCTCTGGACTAAAATCAACTAGAATATTTCTTTTACAAATTCACTTAAGACCTAGCTCTTGTAAAGCACTGGAACTGTTTAATTTTGAAAACTTTGAAAATAATCGAGAATTTGGGTACCTGTAAAGCTTTACCACATTTACATGACTTACTGTACCTTTAAAGAGTCAATTGGTAATAAATATTTTTCTTTGTACTTGAATATTACCAAAAACCCTAATTCATTTTTTTTGTAATTTTCATGCAATTTTTTATTTTGTGGCTTAACTCTGTTCATGTTTTCTCTCCATAGGTGCAAAAAGGCCAGTGAGGCTCCTTATGCCGTCTTCAAAAGCCCCCAAACTTACAACAGCTCTGATGTTATAGGCAAACATGTTCACACAGACAGCAAGAATTTAACAAGCAGTAAAGAGCAGCATTTATCTGAGAATCCTGCGTCTAACCCTCAGAGGAAGGCATCGCAATCTAAACATAGATGTGGCCTCAGAGACCTACCTAGAGGAGATACGTTTCACCGCAGAAGGACAAAGGGGAATGGATGCAAAAGGCAAGAAAAACTCTCTGGAGAAGGACCTTCACAAAAGCCCAAAACAGTCAAAAAGGTATATATTTCTAAAAGGAAAAGAGGTGAAAAAATGAAGAAAAGGAGAAAGGACTTTTCTGGTCTTGCACAGAAAAGCAACATTCCATCGGCCATCCCTACAACTACCTCGACACAAATATCACCTAAAGCAACACCTTCACATTTTCCAGCGTTAACAAGGAGGCTAAATTTTCAGGAAGACTCGAAAATAGCCAAAGGAGTAACCAAACGAGCAAAAAGTGAAAAGAAAGCCCCAAAACACAGTAAATGCTGTGGATCCAGCATGTCTGTGAGCAGGGACATTCCTTGGTTGCACTGTAAAATCTGTGTAAAACAAACAGCAACTCCCACAACAACCGTTACGCCGACAAATACATATGCAGGGGGATTACCAGTCAATCATAAGAGAGCACATTTGAAATATAAAGCAGGAACACCCAGCCAGGAAACTCTAGCAACTATTTGGAGTGCAGCTACGGTTGCAACACCCATTACAAGAGAACAAAAGATGATGGCTTCTCTTCATAAAAAGGACAAACCACAAAAGCAGTTGGATTTCCATCTATTGTGGAAGCAGGCAGGTCAGCAGCCCTTGGGTCATACTACCACCCAAAGGATCCGTGCAGAGAACATCCTGGTAAAAAATGATGAGAAACGCAATATGACAGGTGAGTGAATGTGGTTACACTCCCAGTACCTTTGAAGCAAAAGGATGGCCTGCTCACATGCAGCGATTAGACCAATATCAATTTCTGCTTCTCTTTGTGGTGAATATAAATATTGTTAAATTCTTATTTCTTCTCAGGAGCTTTTTGCACAATCTTCTTACTAAATCCCCAAAGTGAAATGTCATTTGATGGCATCAAATGGCGTTATTTGCTCAAATTTCCTTGAGCGAGAACCTCTAGAGTTTCTGTAGCCGTCAACAAGCTGCCGAACTCTTCTTGGTTCTGCTAAATACTGTTGTCATTGTGATCAAATACCTAATGTTTATCTTTTCTGACCAAATCTTTTATTAAAAAAATCTTTGGTGCCATGTGGAGAGTTGCAAATATGTGTAATGCTTCAGGATGTCACATTTGGAGCAGGCGCTTCTTTCTTGGACAACAGCCTCTTTATACATGCTAATGCTAAACTGGCTTTTCTATGTTCCAACATCTTCCATTTTTTTATAGTCTTAAGACTTTGTGGTTTCTAGACTGTTCCTGAGCCTCCTAGGAAATGTCCTTTTATAGTTGAGTGAAAGTTTGGATCAGATGGTTGAAACTTTGTTTAAAGATATTTGTTTGTTTTGCCATCATCAGATAATGAGCTCCTGTGCCGAAGCCTCAAACATCTGGATGATTGTAAATTTAAAATTCCACCTTTGGAGAAGAAATATAATCTGACAAACATGGAGTCCAAGACAGCCTATCACTGTGACTGCACAAGCCGGTAAAAATGTTTCTTTCACTTTTAATTATATTGTATGCTTTGATTCACATTCCTAAACTGTGATGTGTGACTTTATTGCCGCTTGTGAATTTGTCAAATCTAATACAAGACGAACAATCTTGCTTGGGTTTTTCTGATTCTGCAGTTTGGCAGTTCAAATCAAAAATGTAAAGAAACCAAGTCCTCCTCGCTCTCTCTTGAGGGATTTTGTCTCTCAAGACTGTTTTACTCTGCCAAAGGAGAATAAATGTAATCGCACAAAGAGGTATCAAACTTTAAAGTGCTTGTCTGAGCTATCTTGTCTGAAGCCTACACACAGATTGTCTGTACAACTAGTTATAAGACTGATTTCACTTGTTGATGTTTTTTTTATGTTTCCTTTCTAGATGTTCTGGAAGTTTCATTAAAGCCTCTGAACTACATCAAGCACTTAAGAAGAGAGAAGAAGAAAAAGACTCTGCTACGATGAGATTTTCAACTAGTGGCAGGAAAAAAAGGATTCCTCTCCATCTTCATAAGTATTGCCTAAGGCTGCAGATGAGAGCGGATATCATGGCGCAGCTCAAATGAACATAGACTGAGCTCTGTGCAGTAACTAGGCTGCTTAAGAGCTTCATCATCTTTCATGGAGAAGTATTTTTTGAAGAGAATTTCATCTTTCACTACCAAAAGAAACAAGTTTTGACATGAATGTGCTTCATGCATTTCTCTTATTTTTCCCTGCTCACAGAAATGCCTTTTTTGGTTTATCATGAAAATAAATGACGCAATATTATTGCACAAGTCTGAGAGTGTGCCTCTGGTAAAGGTTGATAATACGGAGGGTTGGAAAACTGCTAATAGGCTACTTTACTTCTTAACCGCTGTTTGGTGGTGTGGTGCATCTTGACAATTGAAATCTTTAGCATGTTACTGTTCAATTGTGTGAAGTTTTATATGTCAATCCATCAGAAATAGAGCGGCTTCAAAAACAATTCCTGGTCTCTGTACCTTGGAGAACTGACTGCTGAGCAGATGCGTCCAGTGTGAATTCGTTAGTATAAAATATGAAGGGCATACTATTATTAATGAGCACCTCTGATGTGTATGGAATGCCAGAGTGGCCAAATGACTTGATTTGGCAACACATCAATGATTTGCAAACAACACATATTTTACGCATGAAAGAAATTGAAAAAGTAAAAAAAAAATTTGATCTCATTGGACATACATAGACAAACTGTCCTTGTTTGTCACATTTACTTATGTGAGGGTTCGTAAACAGAGTCAGATACAGGCAACGCAGAAACAAAAACAAACTCCAAAAGATTTGTTTACAAATTAAATCTACAGTGGCATGAAAAAGTGCTTGCCCTCGTTCCTGATTTTCGGTTATTCTGGATGTCTGTCACACTTCAGTGTCTCAGAACATTAAACCAATTTATATATTAGCCAAAGACAACAGAAGTAAACAAGTTGTACATTAATAGGGGAGAAAAAAAAATTCAAACCGACATGGTCCTACGGGTGAAAAGTGATTGCCCACTAAACCTACTAATTGGTTGGTCCACCCTAAATAGCAACAGCTGCATGCATCATAATTCACTGCAATTCAACCACATTGTAGGGTAACACAAGTGTACAAAAATAAAACCAGGAAGGGGGAAATTTCACACGAGTGTGAATTCTTTTCAATTATTTTTTGGTTAAATAGGAATTATTAAGCTTATTTTTTTTTCAGCATTTTTCACAACTCACATCTGTCGAAATGAAAAAATCCATCCATTTTACGATTTGATCCGAAAGTATTTTCTTAATTCGGAAAAAAATAAATAAACCAAAATGAAAATCTCATCCTGAGTCATGTGTATGAATGAGCTCATGAATTTTTGACAGCTAGACAGCTATTCTTCTGGCGCGATGCATGCTGGGAGCCGTCAGTTGGCCTTGGAAACATGGCCTGGTGACTCCCGTTATCTCCTCCAGGCTCTGACACAGCGGCTTGGCCGGGACCGGGGCTGTCTGCGAGGACGTTTTGAACGTGAAATGAGATCGCCAGAGATGCAGTTTGGGCCCTGAATGGACTGTTGTGCAAACAGCGACGCGGTAACTGGCTTTAGCGCGAGTGTCACGCCCACTGTGGTCGGTAACGTTAAAACGGTACCGTGCGGTAAGCTAGCTCAGCTCCGGCTAGTCGAGGCAACCGGGCAAAAGCAGCTGTTAGCTCGGCAGTGATGTAGTGTGGAGCGGGGCCGCCGGCGCTGGTTGCTCGCTGTCGTGTGTTAGGTTCCTCCCAGCACCCCGGTCTGCTCCGCCAGACTCCGCCGTCAGATAAGACTGCGACAGTTAAAGCAGTTATGTTGTTGTAGGTGGTTAGCAGGCTGTCTGGGGCGTTTCTGACTTTCTGTCACTGAATTTTTAATGTTTGCCTCTTTCGGCATCACTGTCGGAGGAGAGAGTGATGGGCTCCGGGGCTGTGGACTCGTCCCAGTGGCTTTCGGTGAAGGAGGAGACGATATTTCTCCATGACGGACTCATACGGGTCACGGATCTGGCCGAGCTGCCCAGTGAGATCGGAGTGTCGGAACAGGGAGACACGGAGCAGGAGGTAGGTGGAAGCCGTCTCTCTCATAGCATGTGCCACACAATTATAAATAGAACCGGTCCCACGCAGAGGGTTTGGGGAGAGATCTTTTTAAGTTTATTATATTGTAAAATGATTTACGTTTGCTGCAAAACAGTCTCGGGGATCACAGCAGCACCGACGTTTGCAAGTTTTCTGCTTTGCTTGTTATTGATTCGCTGTCAGAGCCCAACTGTTTCCCTGCTGCTTTCAAAGTAAAAGCTTTACCGCAATCGCGAATGTCGTTGTGTAACATTATTAGTATTAAACTCACCAAGCATCTTACATTTCAATAAATTTTAGGAAGAGCAAGTTATTTAGTTGTTCGTAAAATCTTCAAAGGATCCATATAAAGTTAAAGATTAAATGGTGTCTATTGTCTCCTATAAGAGTGTAATATACACACAAAACATGTTTTGTCTTCATTTCATGTTTTACATTTTTCTCGTATTCTACACCTTTACCCCTGATACATATGCGACTTAGTTACTTAGTTGAGAATAGATGAATAAGTGCAGATGTTTATGTCTGCTAAAATGCCGACCTGATTTTCTTTTGAATCCAACCCGGATATTGTCGTAGGGTTAAATTCGTCTAACTTTGTAATGATGACTATTGAAACTTCTAGCTGCAGTAACAATGTATATTTACAGCCTCGATGTTTCAGTGTGCAAGCTTCTTTATAAATAAGCGTGAGCTTGTGCCGCCTCTCTTATTGTGAAGGGCATGATGTCACATGTTTATGAGCTGATGTCTGGTCTTTGTATGCTGCCACTGGATTTCTGTGATAACAGGTCCAGCTTGAAATCCATAAAAAAAATGACATTTTAGCATTTGTTCATTGTACAATCAACAAATCTTGTAAACTTGCTGTTCATCCCTTTACATTTTTAGCCTGTCATGTAATCACAACATATTATTTTTCCCCCCTGAATTGGACAACTAACTTGTGATTTAATTAACCTGTTTGGCATTTGTTTCCCTTAATTTCAATGTAATACTAGGGTCAGACTGAGCACTGTCTGTACTAACACACAGCTGACAACATGCTGTGGTTTTTGTTCAAGTTACATGAATGCCAGAACCATAGATGAGCTGTGTACCTGTTTGACGCTTTTGTGCAGATATGTATTTGTAGGTATTGTGGCCTTGTCCTGTTGCATCGGCCTAGAACAGTGGTTCTCAAACTGTTAATTAGAAGTACCACCTCACTAAATACCATGATAGTGTCAAGATAATTTAACAATAGTTCTAAGGTGAAGCTATTTCTTCTGTTTGTTGTGTTTTGTTACAAGGAAGAAGAAAGAACAACTTTTATTTCTTCTGCATGTTTTGTACAGAAATTTCCACAAATAAAAATTACAAGTAGGAAAGAGGAACAAGAAAACATCACAAGTCTGAGTTTATGAAACAGAAGTTTTCTCACCAACCTGGACCTCAAAATTCACTATGGCTGCTGTGAGTTTAAAATGATGGTGAAAACTGCGATTAAAATTTTTTAGCACATTGAATTGAATCGGAAGCTTGACCTAAGGTGGATTCTTATTTTAATAGCTGTTTGAGTTAGTTAGCTTTCCATTACAGTTCATTTACTTATGAATAGTTTCTCATCTGAGTTCGACTAAAGCCAGCCCAAAGTAGAGCAGGTGGCACTTGCACCACACTTTTGAAAATTCATGGGCTTACAACACTGTGCAGATATATTTATGACATCTCTTCTATTAAATTATTCAATATCCGTATAGCAAACAACACGGTTTATACGTCTGAGGTGGATGCATTGGATACAGAGCATTGTTAAAGGGGCAGTGCAGCATTATGTTTACATCAGTACCAATTACAATGCATTTGTATGATATTTGATCAGCACAGATACAGATATTTGATTGGCACAGATACAGCAGTTCAAAACTGTTCACATGTAAGCTACATTCCTGGTCCTTTGTCATTAAGACTTTGAACAACATATTTTAACAGGCTGTTCAGTATGATGCGACTCCTGGAGGGAAAAAAATATATATAGGTGGTTTATCCGTTTCATTTTATTATTGTGAAATTCACTTCATATCTTGGCCCAGTGTTCATTTCTAAGGCTCGCTTAGTAATTTAGTTCTGTTTTCGTAAATGCTGCAATTCTGACTATTTTTATCTGACGCCTAAAACGAGTGGCAGCAGTGTTTTCCAGACCAGGGTGGAGAAGGGCCAACATCCAGTGAAAGAGTATTACTGTAACATAAGAAGCATTGCTGAAATTGAATCAATACAAATTGTGCCTGCTAAATGGTATAAATGGATTTTTTTTGTGGCCTATGATTCGTGTGCTGCAGAATGTAATCAATATGTGAAATGCTGCCTAAGTGCACATGAGGCACATTGTTTCACTTTTGATATGTTATACCTAATGATCTTTGCTTTCTCTGACCATTAGACCAAGGGACTGCAGTTACAAGACTTTATTTCCTGGAAATGATTCAACACTTTAGTCTGTACAGGAAAAAAATAATGCATTTTGCAATTAATTGCCTTAATTCTACAGTGTTGCATTAATTGCATTTATAACTACATGTGAAAGATTTTTGATAAATAAAAAATGGTTTTGAAGAAAGAAGACAAGGCACACTTTACAACTCAAAAATATGCAGAATTTGTAAATTTGACACATTTATTTACAAATAATTAACTTTTTTTTTGCTATTTTGCTGTAGGTTCATAAGGTCTTTACATCGTCTCATTCTTATCGTACTTAAAGTCTAATTCTCTTCTTCAGATTCTTACATTTGAGACAAAGAACCCCGTTGAGCTCGCAGAGCGTCTCCGTGCCGTCTGCGGGAATCAGAGCAATGCATACGCTCGTCTGCTGGAATACCGTCTCAACGCTCTGCGTGGCCTGTGGGCGGCGCAGCGGCAGCTGGCCCTGGAGGAGCAGCAGGACCGTGAGGGGACGGGAGGGGCTGATGAGGAGACCCTGGCCTTACTCAAAAGGCAAGGTCTCCTCCAGCAACCCGAGCAAGCTCCTTTCACTTCCCGTGTCGCCCTGCTGCTGGTCTTCCCCCTGCTGCAATCCCAGACTCGCAGCGACCCAGCACTCTGCAGCGTGACGGCAGAAGTACTGCTAGCCTGCCTCCGGGACTGCCAGCCGCTCAGCCTCAGCAAAGAACCTTCAGACTGTCTCAATGGCCTGGAGGGCTTGCTGTGCTCCTGGCTAGAAGATGAGCCCCAGGAGTCTGGCCAGGCTCAGATTAAGGCTCTCTCACAGATTCTTCACACACAGAGACAGCGAGAAAATGCGGCTGCTGCACTTGTGGCCCTTGCATGCGCCAGGTGAGTCAATAACATCTGTCCTTGTGGTGTTGAGGCCACATTTCTTTCCGTCTTTCTGATGGCTTGTGTCAACATAGGTAGAACAACATAATCTGAAGGGTTATTTGATTCTATTTGTGTAGCACATTTCAGCAACGAGGCAGTTCAAAGTCCTTTACACCATAAAAACAGAACACTCCAACAAATTCGGAAACTTTAATAGTCATTACATTTTGTCAAATTCCATGATCAAAATTATCAAATATATTGGTCGATGTTCCAGTTATGATGAATCAAAGGCAAATCTAAACAAGAGTGTTTTTAGCCTTGATTTAAAGGAACTTAATGTTTCTGCTGTTTTCCAATTTTCTGGAAGTTTGTTCCAGGTTAGAGGAGCAATAAAACTGAAAGCTGCTTCTCCATGAGCACAATTTAATATTACTTAGTAAGTTATTTAAACTTCCTTAGTTGTAGAAGCTTATCATTAACTTCATTCTGAAAAAAGTTGGTTATTATTAACAACATTTTGTAAAATTAGCACGTAACTTAATCTGATCAGTTCCTTTCCACTGCAAATGCTGCATGAACGAAAACACTTGATTAAGGTTTAAAAAACAAAACAATTCATACATTTTTCCTTGCTTTTGAAAATATGAGAGGAAAGGTTAAATTAAGCTTAAACATGTCCCAGTTTACGGTAAGGTATTTTTGGTATCAGCACACTTTTCTGCTCCCTGCAAATACGGACCAGTGTTCAGAATGAAAGCTCTTTGTATCCTGCAACATGCTTTGTCGGCTGACCTCTAACACTGATTAACACCTAAAATGTTTTTCCCCATTGCTGTAGTTCCGATTAGTATTGTATAAAAAACCCAACAGTAAATGTGATTCATGTATGTTTTGGGGGTTTTTTTACACTAAAGAACAGATTGTGCTGTTTACATTTGTGTCTAAACTCTTTGCAACTGTTGGTGACAACAAACATAAGCCTGCGAAAACCAGAATGGTCCACTTTTTGTTTAGCCTCAGCTGAGGTTGAGAGCTATTTAGTGTCTGTTTTTTGTTGTGTGGAACCATCTAGCTATGCTCCCTTTATTTATCCTGAGTTGGAGCTAATCAAAGGACAGTCAGCTTTACTCTTCCTGAACTCTGGTTAGGAAGTCACTAATATATGAAGGTTAGGTAACCACGTGGGCTTCACTGCTATGTGGTTAATGAGCTTTTTGCATTGCAAGATGTGGACATTTTAATTCGGAATCATAAACTTATGCCAGGGTGGACCTTTTTTAAGAAGCTGGTTTTGTAGGTGTTTGGCCAAATGCTGTGTTGTTGCACATTCAAATAAAATGTTGTAGTTTTGTCCCCTGCTGCTGTGCACACATCATAGTAAAGATAATTTTAAAGATAAAAGATAATGGTAAAGATAATTGTAATCACATGTTATTATAAGATATACTTTTGTTTATATTACTGTAATGTTGCAGTTGCAAACACTGAAGTTGCTACCTTTGCATAGATATTCTAATAGTTTGATGAATTACATGCTTGTGTTCAGTTAGGTTTGTGTAGTTATTGTTAATCACAAATAATAAAGCAGGTTTACACATTCAGCACTGATGAGATTCATAGTGGACTATAATATCTTTTCTATATTGGAAAAAATACTAAATAAAACAAGACATACAAAGGATTGAAAAGTATTATTCATTGCTCATTCCCTTGTGTTTCATGTTGGGTCCTGATATTTATATCAAACTGCCTTGTAGGGGCTCTTTGAAGACCTTCATTCACACAGTTCATCTGCTGCAAAAACAAACAGACCTGGGCCATCTTCCTGTGTCAGATGTCCTTTACAGGTAGGGGGAAGCCATTTAGATTATCTGAAAAAATTGATTAATTTATCAAAATGTAACCACTGCATAACCTGTCCTGCACAAGACTTTTGCTCCTTGAAGGAGGCCCGGGGTCCCCATCCTGCCTCTTAGGGGGTAAGCACAGTGTGTCTTGGGGCTTTGAGGACATGCTGCCCACTCCTGACAATTCCACTGGAGGAGCAGAAAGTAAAGGTAAATATAATTTTGTGGCCATTTTCTGGCCCCTTGTACTTTTGAATTTTTGGTCTGCCGATACAGATGGTAGCCAATTAAAATTTCTCCTCATATACTGTAGAATGTTTTTTTTTCTTTCTTTCTGGATAAATCAAAAGTTGAACTGTCTTTACAACATGGTTGTTATAAGAACTGTTCTTCTCTGCAGTACTGAAAATATGGTGAAATCCCTATAATGGCCTTAGGAAGCCATTCTGTGATTGATAATGATTTTTTTGCATTAGAACCAGAGGTAACATTACCTAATATGTGTGAAAAAGAGCTGCTAATTTCATAGTTCATCAGTTTTCAGGTTTTTAGTATTATTTTAAAAAAAAATACATATTTTAAAATGCAGTCTGTATTGTATATTTGTGATATATGCACGGTTTGAACAATAACGCCCCTTTTCATTCCCGTTGCTTTCCTCTTGTCTTGCAGACACAGACCTAGGGCGCTGTCTAGCCACAGATGGTCTATATCTGTATACCACTAATTCTTCTGGGAGAGGACTAAGCAAGCTTGGCTCTGGTTTACATGGAACATTGAGGTAATGTGACACTCATTCCACTGCATATTTTCATCTACAGCAACCTATTCACTTATCCACCACTGAAGGCAGTGATGTGGCCTGGATGTTTTATAGATCCCTATGTAAATTCACAGTCAAAAGTTAATTAATTTTGGGGCGTGCCGTGGTGGCGTAGGGTATAACGCGACCCATGTTTGGAGGCCTTGAGTCCTCGACGTGGCCGTCGCGGGTTCGACTGCACCCTCTCTATCCCCTCTTTTTGTCAGCCTACTTTCATATAAGGGACACTAGAGCCCACAAAAGACCCCCTGGAGTGGTAAAAAAAAGTTAATTAATTTGAATGAGCTTGCTGTTATAGCAAGTTAAGACTTCTTTTCTCTGGTATGTGTTTGGAACTCAAAGAGCCGTTAGCAAACTTCCAGCCAAAATATTGGGGAAGCATAAAACAAGCAAGTAATCTAATATTATTCTGGAAATACAGAATCAAGTTGTTGATTGGTTCAATCTGAGAAAACTAACTTGAGATGCAAAGAGACAAGGCCACAATGTTCGCTTTAAACCTCACAGTAGGGAATAATTGCAATAAACTTCATTGCCGCAGTCTTGCAGCAGGGCTGACAATTATCAACTCATGCTGTTCACTCGTCTATTGTAGCTGTTACCAGCATGATACAGCATGACAGATAGCTCATTGACACTTTTCTCAAGAGCACAGTCGATGCCTCGTCACAATTGGTTCTTATTAAATGAAGTGGTTGTCTGTCAAATTAGTCACATTGACTGTACACATAAATAAAATGTGAAGTAAATCTTTAAACTGAATTTTAGTGACTTATTTGTTCATTTTCGGTACCAATTTCATTTTGTTGAGAGCTTTTGCTGGGATCTATCACAGCTATCAGCAGGTTAAAAGTAGGGTCACAAGTTGCCAGTCATTGCAGAGACACCAATATTTTCAGTTTTTATTTTTGAGTTAACTCTGCTGTCATTTACACCAAACCGCAAAGAATAAACTAAATTAAAAGTGTGCTGTGCCTGACTGAATGTAGAATTATTAGTTCTCTGAAAGTAATAACAGTAAATAGACTGATGCAGGAGACTTAAATGGCACTTGCCACTGTGACAAAAATACTCTCACATTTGAAGGATGTGAGGGCAATGATGTGGTAGCGATGAAGATAAACTCATTTTATTTGCGGCAAAAAATGGGGGGAAAAAAACAAAGACAAGATAGTTTAATTTTAAAACTGTAAAGCCATCCTATACTTCTGTTTTTCTAGATGGGTTTTTGCAAAGCAAAAACATACTAAAAACAAAAAAAATCACTAAATGTGCAGTAATAAATGTTCAGGATTTGCTTCACAGTGTAGCGGTAGAGTGGGTGTCCGACATTAAAAGGCTTTGGTCCTCGAAGTATCCGTCCTGGGTTTGATTTCTGACCCTTAAACCATTGTTGCATGTGTTCTCTTTCTGCCCATTTCCTTTCTTTTAGCTGTCACTAAAGGCCCCTAAAGTTCCAAAAAAACTCTAAAATCTTTAGTTTTGTTATCGCGTGTATATCACGTGTATTAAGATTTTTCAACTTACTCAAATATTGTATCAGTATGGTAAAATAGTAGTAGAAATAGTAACATGTTTGCGCAGGGGTTTTGTGTATTGTCGAAATGAAGAGTTGGAGCCTGGCTGGGTTGTGTTCAGCAGCGGTCGTCTCCTCCACCGTCCTTCTTCCTTTGATGCCAAGCCTCATCAGCTGTGCCAGGTTGTTGATCCCTTCACTCTACAGGTACTGCCTACTTTCAGTTTATTGCTAAGCAAATTTCTAAATGTGTTGAACACATACTGTAATTTTAATGTTTTGTTTTGCAGTAGTAACAACATATTAATATAATTTACAGTATCTGTTTGCCATGAATGTATTTTGTGAATGACCATGCTGAAGATAAAAGATGGAGAGTAGTATAAAAAATAGAAAATCCTGGATGTATCTGATACCATTCTATTGTTTTTTTTGTTATGTATTCAGGTGTGCCAGATTGTGCCCATGCCAGCCCATCACTTCCCTGTGGGCAGCAGCATGACCACGCTGCATCTCTGCTCAGATGGAACTTATCTGTACTGGGTCTGGTCCCCAGCAAGTCTCAACGAAAAGACACAGAAAGGCCACTCTGTCTTCATGGATGTTTTTCATCTGTCGGTGAGGTCTACATACCCTGCAGTAAAATCTGAGCTGTTTCGGGTTTTTTTCTTCTTCAATTCATGTTGGTGTTTTTTATCCTCTCCATGGCACAGACACAGACAGGGTTGTGTGTTGCAGACATCCTGCAAGAGAGAGTTATTCTAACTCGCAAAGAGGGCGAGTCTTCCAAGTGCTTGAATGAACTTCTCTTGAGTCGAATGTCACGCTTCCGGGCCTCCCATTCTGCCACACTGGCTGCTCTCACAGGCTCTGCAATCACCAACACTGTCAAAGAGGAACAGTCTGGTAATAACAGATAATCTACTACAGTTGTCTAATACATAACAAATGATGTAACATTTAGTTTTTATATTTTTTTTATTTGCTGTGACACATTGGCATCTAATTCTTCTGCAGCTGTAAACACTAGTTGTGGCCTCCCTCTGAAGACGCTGAGAAAGACCCCAATGTATGTGTGTGGCACCTACCTAGTAATGCTTGTTTCTCCTCCCGGTGTGTCTGGGAGTTCTGCCACTCGTTCCCTATTCGGAGGCACCAGCAGCCTGTCTTCTCTAAAAAGTAAGCACAAAAAATCAATTTGAGTTTTTTTTTAGAATTGCAAAGATACTTTTTAAAGTTTTTTTCAATATATATTATTAAATTCAAACATTTACACAAATACTAATCAGGCATAATGTTATTACCACTGATACACAAAGTGGATAATACATCATTGGGTGGGACACATTACACACACACATTACACAAAATGTTAGTTGCTTACCTGAGGTACTCATGACTTGACAATACACCATGGGAACAAGGCGGTGTAATTCTTTGGAGAAAGTTCTGCTGTTGAAACTTAGATCCTGCAGTCCATGTTACTTTGAAATGCACTGCCTACCTAACTACAGCTGCAGGTCATGTACACCCTTTCATAGTAGTGGTATCCTCGGATTTTTGTAGCCCGGTTGCAGAATGATAGGTCCTGCAGGAAGGCAAGAAATATTCAGAAATGCTTTTTTACTCAGCAACAAGTTTGCGATATTTGCTTACTGTTAACTTACAGGAATTGAATAACCCACTCCTAGTATCTTGGTTCCAGACAGCAGAGCACACATTCAGTGGTCTAGTGGAGACTGTATTTCAGGTTTTTTGATGGCAAAAGGGGACCAACACACTCCTAGGCAGGTTTTCATAATGTTATGCTTGATTGGCTTTTGGAGTACTTTTAAGCTTTGCTGCTGCTTGTACATGTGACCGTAAACACTAGCTTGCTTAAATTGTTGTTAGTTAGGATGACATGTTCTGTTTTTCATTTTAGTTTTAGCCTCCAGCCTGGTCTTCAACTTGGCTGATGGCCAATTCAGCAGCCGCGCTGACCTCATTGATGCTCCTGGCAGTTCTCTTGGCAGGGGAGCCCAGGTAGCAGGGCTAGGTGGGTTCAAACGATCCCATTCATGAGTTAAGTTGCTACATTAGTGTGTCATTACATCGGTTTCTCTG
Organism: Xiphophorus hellerii; assembly: GCF_003331165.1. NCBI lineage: Eukaryota > Metazoa > Chordata > Actinopteri > Cyprinodontiformes > Poeciliidae > Xiphophorus > Xiphophorus hellerii. Next base: position 23,017,903 of record NC_045683.1, on the reverse strand, counting down.
ATGCTTTGTTTTAAAGGTGCATGCTATGATGCATTGAACAACTTGATCTGGACATGCTCCAGTGACTATGTCGATCAGTGGTGCAATCCTGGGAACCAAGCCTTTCATCATGTGTGCCATAGGCTCGGTGTTAGCCATGTCATCAAGGAACCCAAAGGTAGACGCAGCAAGAACCGATAGTACATCATCTTTACGAAACTAGTTCAGAATTGTGTTCAATGGCGAAATTTGTTTTTGACAGAGGAAACGGTGCCCACTGGGGAAGTGATCAACCAGCTACTTCATCATGTAGGTGCTATGTGTATTCACCAGCTGAACCTGCTGGCAGCCAGCAGCAACAGTCTGCCCCTGGAAGCCCTGCTGGGTAAACAGCATCCCATCGAAGCCCGTCACTTTGGCAGCATCTGTGACATTATGGAGAAGGCCATGGTCAATGGAGATACCTGCATTATCCGCTGCATTTTGGTAGTGTTCCAGGTACGCCACGGACAATGACTGTACATTTTCATTACATAACAGATAAGAGGACTGCCAGTTCTTTGTTTTTGAGCCATTTATCTGTTTGGTTGTCTTATCTAGGTGGTTTTCAGGTTTTTCAATCCCCAGTCGGAGCAGGATAGAGAGAGCGTTCGTCGATCTGGCCTTCTCCTGTGGCAGTTGCTGATGGCTCCAGTGGATCAGATAGGAACTGAGATACAGAGAGAAGTGTGTTTGGCTATCAGGTATGTCACACATACCTAATTTCAATGATTATTGTCATCTTTTTCTCTAACCCTTCTACTTGTTTTCTGCATATGTAGCTCAGGCCTGAACACTTTGTATCAAGGAGAGACGGAACTGAATAAACTACTGAAACTCGTTTTAACTGAAGGTGACTGTTTTTTTTGGAAAAAATAAATAATTAAGTAGTGGTTTTAATGGTGTATGATGGCATCAAGTTTCATTTTTTATGGGGAATACTCAGGTGAAAGAAACAGTGGCTTGTCTCAACTTCGTGATGTAATTCTTACCAACTTGGCTGAACAACTACAGAAGAATAGGTTTGGGAGTGAAGATGATGACCACTACAGGTAAATGATGGCACCTACTCAACAAAATGCACTTTTAGTTTAGTTACAAGTTACATTTCTGTTCTCAGAGAAATCTTCTCTTTCAAAATGTGTCAATTACTTGTGTTTTTCAGACTAAACGATGAGCTTCTGCATTATGTCCTCAAGACAGTTGTCCGCGAATCCTGCCTCCTCATCACTAAATGTCAGACTGTTGCCAGAGATGACTTCCAGAAGCTTCTCTCCACTGTACCAGTATGAAAAATCTGTTCAGCAGCTCTTAAATATCAACTATGCAGACAAATCGCATTCTGTTCAAGTTTACAGGGGAGCACAACCTACCGATGGTTTTCACTCTTCTCTTTTTTTTTAAGGTGGTGTCACCTTGTTTGCGCTACCTCATGGCTGTTCAAAATCACCTCCTCAGTAACACCATTCTTATCCGTCCAGATGAAAGTGATGACAGTGATAGCTCCCTGCAAGGGGAAACAATGAAGGTACAGGTAAACATCCCCTTTAACTACCCCTACCACTGTTCAATCTTTGTGTGTGTCTTTGAGAAATCAAGCAATGACATAATGCAGTGGAAGATTAAACTTGGTATGGATGCTACTTAAAAGGTTGTGCAGTGCACATGTTTAATGTAGCATTTCATGGTATTCAATGTAAGCTACATTTTGACTCAAATGACCTTTTCTACAAATAATGGTGTTTTGGTGATTCCAGCTGTGCATGCCTTCTACCTTAAAAGCAGAATTCAGGGGTTCAAAGGAGTTGATAGAGGTGTAGTATTGGGGGAAAAATTCCAATATGGATAAATAAACAAAAATGGATGAAATAGGGTTTTGTGGTTTATTAAAAAATGTTGAGGCAGTGTTACGTAAGTTTGGGCCTATTCTGTGTTGTCCTCAGGAGCTGCAGAGCAGCATCTTGTCTCTAGCAACCAAAATCCTGGTGGGTTGTGATGAAGTATTGGAGACCCTGCAGCAGGTGACCACTGCTCTGATTAACAGTGACATCTCTGACAGAGAGACCAGGTGAGTTTTTATCTGCATCTTTTTCAACTGTATAGACTTGTACTTATCAGAATTTTTTGGCCAGTACAGATTTACTTATTTCTCTTGTAGGAATATTATAGGAAGAGATAAGAACAGTGTTCAAAGTAGCCTTTCTGTTGTGTGCAGTCATAAATTATTTATATTAGGAGCATAGTCAACACTTAGCTATGTGGGAGAAATATCAGTCATTATTAAATAAGGTTGAGTGGAATGGAAAACAGCTAACACTGAAACATTTTACTAAAGTAACAGCTTCCACACAGAAGAATGTTGTTTTCAGTGGAAAATGAGCAGACGTTTCAATTTCTGACATACAAATCACTGGTCAAAAGTCAGTTTCCCAGTGTACCTTAATTTTTGTAGTGTGGAAAGATTAGCACACTTTATCTCTCCACCTTTTTGTTTAGCCATTTTATCATAAAACACATTTTAGTAAAACATTGAGTCAAGGTGTTATTTCTTTTCTAAACAAGCCATACTTGATAAATTATCTGTCATAGCAAGTTATAAAAATACCTTTGGGAGACTTTTTGGAAAATATATATCTTTTTACCTTTTTTATGTGATTACATTTTCCCTTCTTTCCCTTCCTTGTTCAGGTTGAAGGGATTGGAGCAGGTGACCAAGGCAACCATGCTTGGGCACCTTTTACCAGTGTTACTCACCTCTCTGATGCATCCCACCTTGCAGACTCTCACCCTTGCTGATGCCCTCATGCCCCAGTTGGTGCAGCTAGTGCTTTATACCAGCCAGGTCAGTATGGCCAGTCTTCTAGAAATATTTTATTATATATGATGAAAGGTAAGAGAAATGCTAATTTATTTATTTCAATTTATTTAGACTGCCTTGTTGCTTAAGACTCAGTCTCTCCTTTTCACTGAGGATCCTCTACCTGTCGGTGGCTCTCTTGGGCAGGGAGCTAAGGCATGTACTGCTGATGACAAGTGAGTTTTCCAAAGTGGAACTATTATTAAAATAATTAACATTACATTGTTTTTCTGTAAATATTACATCAAATGTATTCATAACCCTCGAACCTCTTTTTATTGTATTTCATTACAGCCACAAATGTCAAAATATTTTAATAGGATTTTAGGTGATATGCCAACACAAAGTGGTGCATAATCATGAAATCAAAAGAAAATAAAACCTGGTTTTCAACAAAGTATGGATTTGTATTTTCTCTCCAGAATAATCAGTTATCTTTAGAAGTTACCTAATTAATAAATGTGTTGACAGGATAGCCAAATACTCCACAAATCTGGCCATTATGAAAGTGTTTCAAGAAAAAAATAAATTGTTGAAAGAAAGTTCTACTTTGTTATGAGCTGTGGTGAAAAGGAAGAAGGACTCTCACTAATTTTGGATCATTTGAATTATTATAAAATGATCATCTGAATACAAGAATGGGTAAAACTTCAGTAAAAAGCTGGTAGAAACATACTTCAAGCAAATGTAACGTAAGCAAAACGTGACTATACGTACTCAAAATGTATGAATACAAAGACTCTATAGTGTAGATTTTTTTTGTTTGTGAAATTTTTGAGTTTGAAAACCATGTTTGATTTATTTTTTCTCCACTTCATAAGTAATCATTTATGTTGGGTTGCCACATAAGCTCCCACAAAAATACATGTAGGGTTGTGGTTGTAATCTTTCAACATGGCAAAACATTCAAGAAGGATGAATGCTTTTGCCATCCACTTTAACTAAATGATATGACCAGTTTATATCATAAAGCTTTCTGAACACTCTTGATTATTTGTGTCATTCAAATAAGAATTCTTGATGAACGAGAAGAGGCCGGGTTCTTGACTGGACTGAAGATCCCTGCTCCGTGGGCTGCTGGGAAAACGGTCGAGACGATGCACCCTGTGAGGGATAATTACAAGTTCAAGGAGACGGTACACATCCCGGGAGCTCGTTGCCTGTACTTGCGCTTCGATGCCCGCTGCTCCTCGCAGTATGACTATGACAAGGTAATAACTTACCTAATAACAAGGTGACAACTGTAAGTATAAGTAATCCTTATTCTTTGAGACTTCTGCACATATTGTAACAGTAGTCTGTTTACACATTCAGTATGTTGTATATTTTAGCTGGTTATCTATGCTGGTCCCAACACAAACAGTCGTAAAGTAACAGAGTATGGAGGAAACACTCTGGGGTATGGAAGTCGCAGTGTCTTAGGAACAGGTTGGCCTAAAGACCTTGTAAAGGTAATCTGGGATCTGAATCACAGCTACATAGTGAGCCTGTATTAGCCGTAGTGTTTTAATAATTTGTATTTTTTTCTGTTTATCCTATTCAGGTTGAAGGCGATACTGTTACATTTTCCTTTGAAATGAGAAGTGGCCGTGAACACAACACTCCTGATAAAGCCATGTGGGGGTTCGCCTGTACAGTCAGAGCTCAGGTAACAAGTGGAAGTACTTATTAATCCTCCATATTCCCAGCTGATTATTCACACTGGTAGTGCGAATGTCACCCCTGAGCACACCGTTTGTTCTTGTTCAACAGGAGTCCTCTGAGGATGTCTCTGGAGGCCTCCCATTTCTTGCAGATCTTGCACTGGGTCTGTCAGTGCTGGCCTGCTCAATGCTCCGCATTCTTTACAACGGGCCAGAAGTGACGAGAGAAGAAGAAGCCTGCCAAGATTTGTTGTGCTCAAAGCTTTTGCAAAGGTGATGCAGCTACTCAGAAATGTTTCTAAAAAATGTCCTGCATTTATCAATTGAAGTAATACTGCAAAAGAATGTTTGGTGGAGATATGCGTTACTTACAGACTTTTCTTGTTTTATTTTAGATGCCAATGGCAGGTGGAAGCAAATGGGGCCATTTCTCCAGCTCTCACGCCCAGCCCCTCACCACTGCCACTCACTATTGAGGAGGACCGGGAGTTTACCTACCCCTCTGATGTTCTCATCCCGCCTCCGGGCCTCATGCCCGGGTCCTACTTTGACCTGCCCCGTATCCGCCTTCCTCCAGGCATCATGAGCAGGCTGAGGGAAGTGTCTGGAAGGGCTCGACCACAGTTCCGCCCCAGCATCAAGTAAGGGAATCGTTTCATCACATGGAAAGAACGTATTGCCTTAGATTAGTAATGAGCGGCAATAATTTTCTTTCATTATCAAAGCATTTTTTTCTAAACACAGTTTTTTTTCTCCATGTTGTTTTACGTCAGGGAGGTGATCCGTCCAGACGTCTTAGAAGAGGTTATTGTATCCTGTGTCATTAAACATCTGAGTCTGGTGGATGCTCTCCAGTCACTTGTGAACTATCAGTACAGAGAAGATCACACAGAGGAATATGACCTAGTCTGCAAGATTATGGCTGAGACATTTAAAAAGATCAATGCAATGGAGCGTCAGCTGCAAGTGAGCTTATAAATTGAAATCATTCACTGTATTTTTGAGAAAATCCTCAAATATTTAAATATTTTCTTATGTCCTGCTTTGCTTTCAGAGTGTTGCAGAATTGGAACAGAAGTGGCAAAATGAGGTAGAAGAGGCTCAGCAAGGAAAACTGGAGAACAACACTCCTTTTTTTCACGACTATCACTTCTTTGAGGTATCATTCATCTGTCCTGTCTACATTATTATTCAAGAGATTATGAAATAGAAAACACCATAGTTGTTTTATTGTCATTGAAATAGTTTTTTTTTTCTTGCCAGAACAAAATGAAGGAACTGGAATTACTCTGTTCCCTGAAGGAGGTTCCATTCGATTTCAGTGATTTAGAGAATGTTGTTCTAGCACTGAGGTAGGTACCTGGAACTGGTGCTTTTAAAATGCTTTAACCTTTTCATGTACAACACATGCGAACTCCTAAATGACAACCTGGGTCAAAACAGTTGTGTCAAGCTGGTTTCCTTAGCTCTATCTTTAGAATAAATATATTTTATTTTAATTCCTACATTCGTAATGTTGAAATGTAGTTTTGATATTGTATAATTTGTTCTATGTTGCCTTTTATTTTTTAAAAACAGTTTTTCTCACTGCATTAACTTTACACTTATGCATAAAAGAAAAGCCAACTTATTGGAATGTTGTTAAAAGTATTTACAATTATTGGCAGGGTTAACAGTGTTCTAGTCATGATGAGTGCTCTGAAGTGGGCTTACTGTGCGGTATGATCGACAGACGTGGTATTAGGGTACATTTATCCTACTAAATACCAAAATAGCTGTTAATAATATAATGTTATACTACATTATATTACAGCTGTTAAGAATATAATATTGTGTTATGGTGTACTTAAGCAAATTAACCTTTAAATGTCTTGAGAAATACTGAAACTTTTGCATCTCATTTCAACACACAATGAGAAAAAATCCCAATGAGTTTCACATTTATTTTTTAATGCATATTTATCGGATACATTAAAATAATGGTCATTTTAGAATGGCAGTTTTGGCAGTCGTCACTAACTTTTCATGTATTTTTAAACAGGGAGAAGTTCTTCCAGGAAGTAAACACCACAGTCATCAGAGGCATCATCCCACTGGCTAAAACCAAAATGCTTGTAAAAAGTTTGATGAACCGCTCTGAGCTTCTTCTCCACGTTACCATCGCTCCACACTGCAGAAGCCTAACCACCACACCAGCTGGGACACCAGGTCCAGGTATTTACCCATTTAATAAAAAAAAAAAAATTATATATTTACGGAAAAGCAATTACCGACATTTTCTTCAATCAAGCAACATATTTCTCAAACTAAGTTTTTTATTTCTCGTTTGCGTTTTGTTTGTGACAGCCTCCAAGTCAGTGTCGGATGCCAAGACAGTGATCCCCTTGGTCAAGCAGCCAGTCTTCTTACGCAGCATGTCTGCACCCTCTGACCTGGAGATGATTGCCAACCAAGATTTAGAGTTTACACATGCTCCACAAAGGTATTTAGTTATTGGTAATTAGATTAGACATAAAGTACCACTAGGACTGCAAGTTGAATGCTTTACTCTACTTATTTTTAGAAGGCGACACCACCCAACCAGTCATCGCAGCAGCTCATTCACCCTGCTGCAGTCTCTGGCCATTGAGGATGGCAGAGACAAGCCAACATACAGTGTGCTGCTGGGACAGCTGTTTGCTTTCATTGGAACCACACCTGATCAGGCTGTAAGTTTTGGAGACATTATTATTGCCTGCCTCTTTGTTGGAAGTATTTGTTACGCCCTCTAAGTGAGAAATTCATATAGTGAATTCTGGTTTCTGCTGTCCGGTTGTGTAGGTGTCAAGCAGCAGTTTCCTGTCAGCTGCACAGACACGCTGGAGACGAGGCAGCACGCGGAAGCAGGCACTTGTTCATATGAGAGAACTGCTAACTGCTGCAGTCAGAGTGGGTGGGGTAACACATCTGGTGGGACCTGTTACTATGGTACTACAAGGTGGTCCAAGGTAAGAAAAGATGCCAAGCTTAATATTATTTTCTAGGAGTGTGCACAAAAACATGTGTTTCTCCAAATATCTGTTTGTCTATCATTTGTTCAGGATTGAGGAGCTGACCTGTGGTGGAATGGTTGAGCAGGTTCAGGAAGCTTTCGGAGAGACCATGACCTCTGTAGTGTCACTATGTGCTCGCTACCCTATTGCTTGTGCCAACAGTATTGGCTTGCTTTGCACAATCCCCTACACCAGGCAAGTCAATCAAATTTGAAGGATCAGTCTGGCAAAACGTCACTCGGTACAACAAGTCAGATTAACTTATCTGATCTGTCTCTGTAGGAGTGAGGAGCAGTGCCTTGTTCGAAGTGGACTTGTCCAGCTCATGGATAGACTTTGCAGTCTGAGTGGTCAGAGAGAATGCAGCTCAAATGAGAAGCAGACCAAAAAGCAGAAGGTGGCCACAATGGCTTGGGCTGCATTTCAGGTACTGGCCAACCGGTGCATCGAGTGGGAGAAAGTGGAAGGTTTGTGGTCTGCTCTCAAGTAAAATATATTTTATTGTGTTATGTTATTTATTATTGGTCACCTTACTTGGTTTTGTCTTTTAAAGGAGGTTCAACAGATGCAGTTCATTCTGGCCTGGCAAGGCAGGTTTCCAGCCTGCTGACCAATCACCTAGCCAGAGCAACAGAGTGCTGTGGAAATCAGGCAGCTGGCAATGACGCTCTACAGGATGTACTCAGTCTGCTCAATGATCTTTCCAGGTAGAGATAAAGCACTCCTTGCATATCTATGTTATTATGTATTCCTTCTGTATACTTATGAGTTCCTTTGTTTTTCATCCCAGGAGCCACATAGGGAAAGCCATCCTGAGTCAACCTGCCTGTGTTTCTAAGCTCTTGTCCTTGCTGCTTGACCAGAGACCCTCTCCAAAGCTAGTTCTTATCATCTTGCAGTTATGCCGAGCTGCACTGCCTCTCATGAGTGTTGAGGACTGTGGTAACGTGGCTTTGCCCTCATGGAGTTACTCAATCAACACTCTAGACGCAGAGCAGCAGGATGCCAGTGACCCAGCATCACGTATTGCTGCTTTGCTTCTGGCTAAGCTGGCAGACTATGTAGTGCCAGGTTTGTGTCTTCAGCCAAGAAGAACTTACGATATGTGCGCCTCCCTTTTCTTAAAAAGATTTAAAGGTAATCATGATGTTACTTTTTCCTTTCACATTAAAGGGTGTCAGACCCTCCTTTCTCCCAGCTCCTCCGAGCCAGACACCAGTCTATCCCGGGCCAGCTCCAAAGGAGCTCTCAAGACGGAGGATATCGGGGAGGAAGCAGAAGCAGTTGATGGCAAGCTGTCAATTTTTATCCACAAAAGAGAGGATCAGTCATCCCATGAGGTTTTACAGCCACTTCTTAGGTACTATTTCTCGTCATTGATCAATTTAGATTTTTGTTGGCAAAATTTTTATGTTTTTCTGACTTAAATATTCTTCCACTTGCTCCAAAATGCAGCAGCTCTGAGGGGCGACCTTTTCGACTGGGCACTGGGGCAAACATGGAAAAGGTGGTAAAGATGGACAGAGACATGACAAAGGCAAGACTTTTTATTTGTGTAAAATAAAATTAGTTGCTGTAAGCATTAAAAAAACATTCCTTGCTAAAGTATAAGTTTTCACGTTGCCATTTTATAACCACAAACATAAATGCATCCCTTCAACTTGGACAACTTTCATGATGAAGAGAGGTATCACCATACTGCCACCACAATTCCATGGTGTTTCCTTGGTGATGGTGTTATAAAGGTGATGTGCTGCGTTATTATTGAAAAAGGAACACTGGAATTTTTTATTATTTAATGCTCCGCTTCCCTGTCTGGCTTGTCAATTTAGATTGAAAGCACTGTCCTGGTAGGATCACCATTGTGCCATGCTTTTCCATTTTTAGACGTTTAAAAGTTGTTCCATGAGACGCTGAAAGGTTGGGATATTGATTTATAACATAAGCCTGCTTTTAGCCCACCTGCCCTCACACACTCTTTATCCTTGACCAATCTGCTATATTCCTTGGTCCTTCTGATGCAATGTTTTACAAATGTTCTCTAGCAAACATTTTGGGCATTAACAAGACAGATGGACTTATTCCGAGAGTATATTACAAACAGGTGGTGCTTAGAGGCTTGCACTGGATTTTATTAAGGGGTTTTAGAGTGAAGAGGGCTGAATACAAATGTAAGCCACACTTTTAATAGTTTTTATTTGTTGTAAAAGGTCAAAACTATGCATAATTTTCCTTCTACTTCCCAGTAATGTTCCATTGTTTTGGTCTATCACAAACTGCCATTAAACTACATTGAAGTTTTTGATTGTAATATGACTAAATGTGTACAAGGGGTATGAATACTTATGCAAAGCACTTTATAGACCTAAAATATGCCCATGCCTTCTATCAAAGCAAGTTTTCTAGTTGCTTTCTAAACTTGTATTTGTACAATTTTTATTGCCGTAGAGTGGAAGCTGTGAGGTGATCACTGAAGAGGCATCGGCTGCCCTGAGGAAGGCCAACAAGTGGGCTCAGTCTGGACTGATAGTGAGCGTTGGGCCACCTGTGGAGACGATGGCTCAGGAGACGGCAGGGGGCATTACGGCTGGTGACAAGAAGAAAACGGCACAGACCGCTGTTTGTAGGGACAGGAACGCTGAATTGGCCAGGTGCTACTTGTTTGATATGGTGATGAAATGTCCAAAGGAGCTCACCTTTTACAATGTACAAAAGCAGGAAATATTATTCATACCAACTTTGTGACAATTGTAGATTTCGACTGTGGTTTAACATTTCTTTTTACAATCGCCACACAATAGGTCTGACCCAGTCCGGCCATTCATCAGCGGTCACGTTGCAAACAGTATGGCTGCTGAGGTTATTGCCTTGCTGCACAGTCTGCTCACCGCTCCAGAATCCAACACTGCACAGATCTGGACAAGCACCGTCGAAAAAGTAAGACATAATAATTATTTTCTACTTCACAGTTTCTATACTTTATAGCGGTGCTGAACACTGTTCTTTGCAGCAACTGCTAACATAATGCTAGGTCTTTACAGATTATTGCAGTTTAAAGCTTTTTATTTCTAAATAAATTGTCAGTTAAAAGCTTTGGCTATTTGCCCTCTTTTTTTAGGTACTTTCCCGAGCTCTGATGTTTATTCCTCAGCTGGGAAAGTATGCTGAGAGCATCTTGGAAAACGGTAGCAGCAGTGGCAGAAAACTAGCCAAACTGCAGGCCATTGGCAGACAAGCTGTTGCTGCTCTTTGCGCACTTGGGGGCTTCAAGGAGACAATTAAGATTGGTTCTGAAGTCCAGGTCAGTAAAACAAGACAAGTATTTTTCTTATTTATATATACCTTGTGCTGTTCAGCTTCTTATTATATATCACCGTTAATAGTCAAATATGATTGTCAGCATTGTTACAGTCATTCATCTGGTTCACAGGTGGTAGGTAAAGGAGTACTGGGTAGTGTGGGCATAGTGATGTCCATAAATGAGCAGGAGGGCATTGCTACTGTCAAATTTCCATCCTGTGAGTACAGAAGAGCTTGCAAAGCCTCAGACGTCCTTACAGTACCAATATCACGCCTCTGCACTCCCAGATCTGAGGTGAGATTTCCAGTCACATTACAGCTCTTATTACTATGGAAAATAAAAACCTGATTATCTTTAATCCTGTTTTCTCCCGTTTCTGATCTCTATTAGGCTCTTCCCATCTATAAGCTCTCAATTACAGAAAAGGTGGTTCAAGCTGTGCAGTCTATGCTTCTGCCACAGGAGGGCAGCCTCTCCATTCATACGTCCCTACCAGCTACTGGAGATGGCTCCAGCCCAGTAATGGCTGCAGTGCGCTTGCTGGCTGAAATCAGAACTAGGTTAGGGAGCGCTATGATTGATATATTTGACTTGTTTTGGGAATTGTGACTGCTGGAGCTCTGCTAACTATCAGAAAGAGTTCTGTAAGAATTTGGAAACGTATAATCTATTTTCAAAATCTGCAAAGTTTATTATAGACATAAAAAAATAAATATTGGACAGAAAGTTGTTTTTTTAACTTGATTGAATTTCATGCATTTCACCTTTAAAGTTTGCATTGTAAGATTGGTTCTCGAGTGCATTGTGTTTTGAAATATTTACATATTAATATTTCATATTTTTTGTGTAAATATTTAATTTGCAAATGCAATAAAATGTACTCAACATCTATTTAGTGGAATTTACCACATCAATTTAATTTGAACTAAAGTAAGTGCTCCTACTATCATGAGGATATTTGAAAACCCTATTTTGTTTAGATTGAAATCTTAACCTTTAATGGTGATTGAGTAATTGAGGCATTAATGCCTCTGACTTCACTTAAGAACTCTTTTTTATTGCTTTTTGTGCAATAAAAAAATATATTAATAAAAGCTATTATTGATCTAACAATTAAATGACTTTTTATAAAGAGTGATACCAACTATTTACACAAAGAACTTTCATAAAAAAACAAAGTTTACCTTTTGAAACATCTGGATTATAAATATTTATGTAAATCCAAGTACATTTAATTTTGTATTTATTCTGTTTTTTGGGTTTTGTAAAATTTGCCTTGAATTAAGAGAAACCCTATTTCCTATTACCTTTCCTCTCACCTCCAGTTTTGAACAAAGCTCATAAGAAAAAAAACAACTAAACTTATTTGATGGTATTTGGCTTAAGCGTTTCCAATTTATAGCAGAATGATAGACGCAGGATCTGCAGCCAGATTTTTCTCCTGAGCATCCTAAATGGAAGAAAATGTATCTCCTTGTGGACTTACTTGTGGAGTCATATTTTTCATATCAAATTTAGAAAAATATTACTGTTAAACAAGTTTATTTTTTTTCCAGGGCATGTCTGGTGATGGCACAGCTCTTGGAGGATAGCTCTTTCTGTGAGGAGTTCATTCAGCAGTGTCCAGCTGCTGTGGAGGTTCTAAACCTGGTTGCCCAGGAGTGCAGCCCTGGTGAGCATATGAGGAGCATGTTAAAGAACGCTTCTCAGCACTGCTCTGTATTTGTCTGACAGGTGGCCTCTTTTAATCTCGTGCAGGAGAGCGTCTTGGTATGGTTGAGGCTCAGTGCGAGAGAGTAAGAATGCTGTATCGGGACTGTGCTCGGCCACCACCTCCACCACTGCAGACAGACAGACGGCAGGTAGGTGGCAGTTACTTCCTACTTCACCTTTTTTTTCACAAGTAAGAGCACACATAAAAGATGTCACCTCTCACGTAACATGTCACTGTTGTTATTTTTGGACAATTGACAATATATATGACTGCAGGAGGAAAAATCTTTTATTATTGTCAAAGAAAGTTTTATTACAACTTTAATTCATTTTATGTTTTCTTTTTTGTTGAGAAAAAAAGGAACACAGTGAATGATGTACTGCTGTTCATGTATTACATATGTTTGGATTATATTTGTGATTTAGTAGCTCTGTTTTTGTCTGCCTAAAAGATTTTGCTCCTTTCTTCCTTATTCTGCTTGTTATGCTAGCCCAAGGAGATCACTTGGTGTCCGTCCAGAGTGTTTCCTCCGGTCCGTGCATGCTTGTTCTCCTCCCGGCTAACCTCCGTCACCTTCCTTGCTGATCCAAGCGCCGGAGGTGGTCTGCCCCGAGGAACTTTCATCTATGCCACCTCTCCTGTACCGGTTCAGGTACGAATGTTTTAGTAAAGTCAGATTGTCTTGCGATTATTTTTGCCATTACAGAAGTACTGATAAAATTACTTATTACAATTCAAGTTAAGAATGTCAACATTGTTTTTTTTCCTCTTTCTGTTGCTGTAGGCACCATCCTTTTACTGGGAGATAGAAGTTGTCTCCTATGGAGACTCTGAGGAGGACAGTGGGCCAATAGTGTCCTTTGGTTTTGCCACAGAGGCAGAGAAGAGAGACGGAGCATGGACCAACCCTGTTGGCACATGTCTGTTTCACAAGTAAGTGCAGCTTTCTATTAATTTTTTCTTATCACATGGTGTTCTGTAGGACTTGATTGCTGACTAACGTTTTTGTCTGTGTGTTTGTCTCCTGTCTGTGTGCAATGCATCAGTAATGGTAGGGCGGTGCATTACAATGGCTCCAGTCTGCTACAGTGGAAAAGTGTCAGACTTGATGTGGTCCTACTTCCTGGTAAGATAGGAGAATGAGTATGTTTCCCATAATGTTTGAATTAAAGTCTCTGTTTAGTTGACATAAAGTTGCAAACATTGCTTTTCCAAAAGTATTTTTTTCACAAGCAAAATGTTAAAACATTCCCAATGTGTGGTTTTGACTTGGCTGTAATGTAGATGATAATCTTTAATTTGGGTAAATACAGGCGATGTGGCAGGAATTGGCTGGGAGCGCTCTGAGGGCACACCGCCCCCTCCTGGCCAGGCCCCTAAAGGAAGAGTCTACTTTACTTACTGTGGTCAGCGGCTAAATCCTAGTCTTGAAGATGTAGCAGGTGGAATGTGGCCTCTGGTCCACATTCAGAAGAAGGTAAATCTATGCTAAGATTAAATTAAAAGCTGCTTCTCTAGTTTGGTCATATGCAGTATACATTTTTGTTTCTCTCCATTTTTTGCAGAATGCAAAGATCCGTGCCAACTTTGGAAGCCGGCCTTTTGCATACGCAGAAGGCCAAGCACACCGGAATGCAGCTGACTTATGTGTAGACCTAGCAGAGGAAATAAGTGCAAATTTTGAAGCACTTCCCTTTGCCATGGCCTCAGACAGTGATAATGATGCAGGAGCAAGTGTCACTTCCGACTCTGGCTCCCATGGTCCCCCTTGTCGGATTGCAGCTGTTGCAGTTCCTCAGCAGCGTATGTCTCTTGCGATCATTTCAGGTTTTTTTTTATCTAAAACGCACAGACTTCCATTTTTGTTTACATGTTGCTTCAGCTAATTATCAAGTTTTCTCTTTTGACCTTTTCTATTTTTACAGAGTACAACAGTGATCTGTCGTGCCATTACAAGGTGGAGCTGAGCTATGAAAACCTGTTCACCTCTGGGCCTGACTCACACCCCCCACCTATTGCTGATGATGAGAGCGATGATGAGGATGATGATGATGTTCCCAGAGTGAGATTAGTCCTCAGTACCTTTATACTGTGTTTTTCTCCTTTATTGTTTCTTCTTTATGTATTAAATTTGATTTGGGTTTGACTTTAGGAGGATCACTATGCTCTTCTGGTGAAGGCTTGGGAGACGAAGGTATTCCCTACTATTCGTAGGAGGTTCCGTAATGAGGCTGAGAGGAAATCGGGCTTGGATCAAATCAAGGGAGCCCTTCAGCTGGGTAAAGATCAAAATGATTTTTACTACAAAATGTAACATCTTGTATATGAGTTAAAGTCCAATGACAACACTATTGAATGTATATTTGCCACAATTATAAAGAGGTTTAACTTAATTGGCACTTATGGCTTAAATCGTGACCACTGAATGCACTATTTTAAATATACATGTATATTTTACTGAACAGAAATGAAGAAATTGAGAATTTGAAGGTAAATCACTGTCTTAAATCCCATAAGGTTATTAGTTTTAGGTACATTAAACGGTTCAGGTTCTTTCAAGTCAAACTAAAATGCAAACAATATTGTGTTTAACTAATTTTACATATATGAATATATAATGTTTAATGAAAGTATGTTTTTGTGTTTCAATAACATAAATACACAAAAACACAACACCATTCTTTCCACCTGAGAAAAGGAGGGCAGACAGGAAGTACACACAAAATGAGAAGCTGTTCTTGTTAAATATCTACTCTCTCCTACCTTAGACATTGTTTGTGTAATTGACAATATTTTTGTGCGTTTCTCTGGAAACAGGCATGGTTGACATTGCAAGACAGACGGTGGAGTTCCTGTATGAGGAGAATGGTGGTATTCCTCGTGACCTCTACCTTCCTACTATTGAGGATATCAAAGACGAGGCCAACAAGTTCACTATTGACAAAGTCCGAAAAGGTACCACATTACATATTTTTAAATTTTTTTTTTTTTTTACCCCTCCAGGGGGTCTTTTGTGGGCTCTAGTGTCCCTTATATGAAAGTAGGCTGACAGGCGAGGAGGGAAGACATGCGGCAAATATCGTCGGGTCCGGGAGTGGAACCCGCGACGGCCGCGTCGAGGACTCAAGGCCTCCAAACATGGGTCGCGCTATCCCCTACGCCACCACGGCACGCCCCCCACATTACATATTTAAAGATTTTGAGCATTGCACAGTTGGACTAAACATCCTCGTAGTACTTCATCGCTTGTTTTGAGATGTATTGAAGAACTTACTGTCACTCACATTTGGTAAATGATTGTAATGTTATGTAACTAACATGGATCATAACATACTTTATCCACAAAGGGTTGACTGTGGTCATCCGCTGTCCTGACAGCAATAACACCAACAGCACAACTGGAGGAACAGCGCTGCCCAAGTTTGCTATCCGTGGAATGTTGAAGACGTTTGGTTTGCACGGGGTTGTGCTGGATGTGGACTCTGTAAGTCTAATCATTTGTGGTGGGTTTTTTGTTTTAGCCTCACAACATATTTATTTGTAAACTAAAGTGTTTCATGCATTTGTTCAGGTGAATGAACTGGTACAGGTGGAGACGTACCTCCGCAGTGAAGGTGTGCTCGTCAGATACTGGTACCCCATTGAGATGCTCGAGCGTCCGCCAGCAGGTTCTCGACGAACTGCGGCTAACGGCCTGGTGTCTTGGGACAGCAGTAACATTCAGATTCATAGGTAATATAAATGCAAAGGGAATAAGGGTGATGCATCTGAATCAAAGATCTGACTTTAATATCAGTGTCGGCGCTTTTCTTTAGGGAACTCCTTCGATGTGAAAGCGCGCTCGCTCGGTTATACTGTCGTATGGCTCTGCTCAACATCTTCGCCCCCAAGAATCCCCACACTTTCACTCGTCTCTTCCACATCCCTGCGATTCGTGACATAACTCTGGAACACTTGCAGCTTCTGTCTAATCAACTGCTGGCTCCACCTCTCCCTGGTGAGTGGAAGAATACATTTTAAAGAACTGCATTTCTTTTTTGTCATGGGAATTTTCTAAGCTATGCTAAATTCTCTCTTCCTGCAGATGGCACCATCAGCTCTAGCTCCATTCTCTTGGCTCAGTCGGTGCTTCACAACCTCGAAGGTCAAAGTTGCTCTCCCACAGACCTGTTTTATCAGGGCAATGCTCAGCCCATCCGGGAGTGGTTGACCGTGGCCATCACTCGTGCCTTGCATCAAGGAGAAGAAAGTTTACTGGAACTCACAAAACAGATTTGCTGTTTCCTACAGGTTAGCTCTACAGCCGGTGAATACAGTGCCTTGCAAAATTATTCATTCATCTTCATCTTTCCATGTTTTCTCACATTATAACCACAAACCTAAGTGTATTTGGGGGTAATTTTATGCAGTAGACCAACACCACATATTGTGTAATTATGAAAAGAAAAGGAACAAGGTTTAAATTTTTTTTACAAATCAAAATCAGAAATTGTGTGTATGTTTTTTGGCCATTCTCTTCAGTACTTTGAGTATTTTACACCTGCAAGTCTTTGAGGTACTCTTACTGTAGCAGGATTGGACATTAAAAGTATCTTTAAAGCATTTCTACAACATGATGCTAACAACACAAAGCTTTACAGTAAAGGTTTGGCGTGTTAGGGATAATGTATGTTTAGCTTGAAGAATAATAGTCCAGTTTGATCTTTTTGATCCACATGCTTCTGTTCCCTAAAGGCTTTGTGGCAAATTAGTGGCTATAAAGCGAAGAAATGTGAAAAAGACCAAGGAGTATGAATGTTTTTATAGTGAACTATATGCTTCTGGTTATCTACTCATTACTAAAAACAAACTATTTCGTTGTATATTTTTCAGAATGCACCTGAGCAGTTTACATCTGAGGAGTTTCCTGTCCTGGAGTCAAAAGTTAGTATGGATGTTAGTTTTCCCGGAGCGGCATTTGTGATCGTCTCCTGCAAAGAAAGTCAACTAGGCTGCCGCAAAGAGTGAGCTACATCAAATACACAACAGCAGACACTTAAAATTGAACTTCCTTTGCTTCACTTTTTATGTTTTTGAACTTCTTTCTCATCTTGTCAAAACCTTTTAGCTCAAGTTTGTACAAGGCTCCCTGGGCTCGAGTCATGGTTTATGGCCTGGGTCACAAAGTGCGAAGAAATGGTCAGCTGAATCTGATGGAGGCAGTGTGTTATCCTCTAGATGCCTCTCCTACCAACACAGGCCTTACACCCCCTCCCACCACAAACCAGTACCCCTCTGTTATCATTCCCACTGATAAAGTGCACATCAAGCTGGGTGAGTGTTTTCATTATGAGTAAGAAATTCTTAAAGAATGAAAAGAAGCACTTCTAAGCGAGTTCACTCTTGTTTTGGTTGTAGGAGTGTCGCCCCCTCCTGGTGCTGTGTTGGTACTCCACTCCTTACCGCTAGAGTTTCCTCTGGCGATGGCGTTTGCAGAGCAGCTGTTGACGTGGAAGCTGGGGGAGAGCAGCGAGCGATCCGAGGATGAGTTGGACACTGTGCCCTCATCGGTGCTGCTGCAGGTGGTAGAACTGCTCGGTAGGTTTTCCTTTAGTTCACCAAAATAAAAGCTACACATTGACCAAGGTAGTACATGCTTTCTACTGTCAATGGTGACCTTATATACTTTATATATTGAACGTATTATTTTGGTAAATAGCTTTTTTTCTTTCTTGTTAAAGAATCTCTTGTTAAAGAGATTTATGTAAAATCAGCTTTTTTGAGATTTACATCATGTTCTAATGTTATTCTCTTATCTAAAACATACTTGGAGTGTTGTTTTGATTCTTTTATGTATGTTTGAGAAATCCTTTAGTCTTCCGTGGCAACTATTCAGCGTACCTAAAAGCTTGCTCTCACCAAGTATTGGACCTGCAGTCTCTAAGCCAAGCTTCTGCCTCTTGGAGTAGCCCTCTCCTGCGCCTACCCCACTTAGCTCCTTCAGACTAGCCAGCAGCAATCAGCAACCACCTGGTAGAACGGCACATCTGCTAAGCTAATCATGCAATCTACTTCTTAGTAGCAATGTCAAAGTTTAATGGAGAAATGTTGTCGTGATGACTTCCTGAAGGTGGAGTGTTGGTAAGAGCAGGAGCATCTTAAAGAGACAGAGCAAAATTTTCCAGATCAAATATTAATTCAAAGCTGCTGGACTTTATAAACTCCACAAATACAAATGTCCTAAGATTGCAGTTTCTAACATTTCTGTCTTGTTTATAGGTGGATTGCTTTGGACTACTGATCTGGCTCCCTCCATCAAGGAGCTCATCTTTCACCTGTTGGCTGAACTTTTGCGGAAGATCCACCACTTGGAGCAGCGCAAGAGCCCCGCTGGCCTTTCCAGCTCCATTGCTCTGCTGCTGAACCCCTGCCTGGCAGTCCTAATGGCCCTGCAGACAGAGCTCCGAAAACTTTACGATAGGGAAACTCAGGGATGGGCTGCTGGATGCGCTGGAGGTGGATCGTCGTCTGGGGGCATAGCGTTGGCGCTGGGGGCGGAGCAGAGCCGGTTCTCTACCTACTTCCATGCCCTAATGGAGGTGTGTTTGGCTGTGGCGGAGGTGACGCTTCCTCTCAATGTCGGCAGCTCTTCGGTGGGACCCCTCTCCTCTACCAGTGCACCGAACCTCAGTGACTCCTCCTCGTCGTCTTCGTCGTCCCCGGGCCAGACGCCACAAAGCCCCAGTTTGCTTTCAAAGCGTAAGAAGGTGAAGATGAAGCGTGAGAGGGCAGCAGCTGCTGTGGCAGCAGCCGCCTCTGGAAAGAGAACAAGCGGAGGCACGAGGCTGTCAGAAAGCGACAGCGCCCTTCTGAACATGGCGGGCAGCAAACCCGAGGACATGCTGTGGTTCCACCGCTGCCTCACCCTCCTGATGATTCTGAGACATCTCACCAATAAGGACCCGCAGGGCTTAAGCGTAACCAGCGATGCTGTGACGGATGCCTGCCAAGCTCTAGTGGGTCCCACGTCTCATAGCCGCCTGCTGGTACTCTCAGGTATCCCCACACACCTCGAGGAGGCAGTTGTTCGAAACGCCATCCGCAGGGCGTGCAACGCACACGGAGGTCTGTTCAAAGATGAGGTTTTCATTCCCGTGCAGGAAGAGGATCCCAAGAAGAAATCAGGAGCCGGGGTTTCAAGCCCACACGACAGCAAAGCTGCTCCAGAACCTGACCAACCTTTTTCCACCAATGGAGGTCCTGAGAGTCCTGACAGCTCCAGCAGTGTCACTCCAGCTTTAAGTGTGAGCGCTTCAGCTTCTACCAGCCAGACCTCCATTTGCAGCTCCTCTCAGGGGGTCTCTCGCACAGTCAGCGAACTTTCTGTTGATCAGGAGCTTTTAGCTGTCCCCCCACTCACACCCGCAGCCGCTGCTTCGGCAGTAACGTACCCCCAACAGGCTCCTCAGGACTCTCAGACTGTCTCCAGTCAGGAAAGTCTAGACACGTCGCTGTGCAGCACGGGAAGCCTGGGGAGTCTCGGCAGCTTGGGGGAGCCTCTGGACAACACAGAAACACCGTCTGCCTCGGATGGAGCCTCTATGCAGACAGTCACTTCCTTTGAGAGCACAACAACTACAGCCAGACCTATCAAGGGCTATGCTGTCATTGAGGTGAGGTGGTTCTGTTGCAAAAGCATTCAGACCATTTGAATCAGTGATCTACCAGCCCTCCTTGAGGGCCAGAGTCCTGCAACTTTTAGATGTGTTCTTTGTCCTACACACTTGGGTTAAATGGTGAAACTGCCTCTGTAGCAGGTATATTGCTACAGAGACAATATTATACTGTAATATTGGAACAGGGTGTGCTGAGGTAGAGACATCTACAAGTTGGAGTGCACCGGCCCTTTAGGATTGGAGTTTTAGCGTGCTGCCTTAAACGTTTTAAAATTTTGTTTCTGAAATGAAATAAAATGAAATTTTTGTTCGGTTAAATGTAGGTCCGCTCTCGAGCAAAGGTGGAAAAGATTCGTGCCAGTCTGTTCAACAGCGGTGACCTGATTGGTTTATCCAGCCTGGAAGGTGAAGAGGAGCTGATGGAGTTAACCAACGAGGAGATCCTGACTGTTTCCAGTGTTAACCAAAGTCTGTTTGACACACAAGGAAGCTCTGCTCTAGAAGACTACTTTCTGGATAAGTCGATCAAAGGTTAGTGTTAAACATTAAAGTTTTACCTCTTTTATAGATCAACATTGTTTCTGTCAAATCTAATCTACCTCCCTATTTCCAGGTGAAAAACTTGTACCTGGAGCGAGAGACGTCCTGACTGATATTTTTAAAAGCTGCGTGCACTCCGAGCAAATGTTGAGCCTCACACCGGCCAAGCCCGTTAAGGTGTCTGATATTTTCCTCAGCAAAGAGCAGATTAACTCTCAAACTCCAGGGAACCTGCTGCACACTTTCTTTACCAATGTTCGACCTCCTAAGAAAGTGCTTGAAGACCAACTCACTCAGGTACTCAAGGAGAAACATTATGGTTCTCTGTCATACCTCCAACCATCCAGCTTTATATTTGATTGTGATAATACTTCAAATCCTAAAATTTGTACTTTTTTATTCATTCAGATTTTACGAAAGTATGGAACCCCCAAGCCGAATAAGAACAAGTACAACAAAGCAGGAAAAGAACAACATCAGGGTAAGGTTGTGAGCACCAAGAGACCCATCACAAAGCCTCTCACTAAGGAAAAATCAGTCCTCAACAGTGTTAGGTGAGTCATTTTCTTGCAAAATCTTATATGACACACGTGTAAAAAAAAAAAAATTATTGACATCAGAACTAAATATTTTTTACTTATTTCCAGAACTGCGCTGAGTGAGAAGAAAACTGTCCTAAAGCCAAAATCTCCTGAGAAATCGAGGCCAGATGAGAAAGACGTAGAAAAATCCCCCTCTAAAAAAACTGAAGGTTGGCAAAAATCACATCTGTTGTGACTACACAGAATACATTCAAAACATTAGAAAAATGACTCTTATTTCCATATATGTCAAGTTTGAGATTATTTTTTTATCTGAATGGTGTAATTCAAATGGTCTAAAAAGCTTTTCAGTAGAAGGAGTAGATTTTAATCTAAATCAATTCTGTCTTTCAAACATTATTTACAACTTCCAGAACCATTATATCTGACATAGCTGAATATTTTTTCAGTTTTAATTATTTTGTAAAAATGTGGGACAGGGTTAAATTATTTTAAAGTAAAAGTAAGTCTGGTTTGACACAACAGATTATGAGCTCTTCTTTTGTTTTGTTTAGTGCCAGAGGAAAAGTACCTGACACTGGAAGGCTTTCATAAATTTACAGTTGATCGGACAAAGCAAGACATCCGCAGTGTCTGGAGAGCCATTTTGGCTTGTGGTTACGACCTTCATTTTGAAAGGTGAGACTTAAAGAATCATATTGTCCACTCGAATGCTGTAATTACTATCACAGAAGGAAAGATGTTCTTCAAAAAGTAGCTTCAGTTTTATCATTTGGTCTTCAACATTTTATCTATGCAAACTAACTTTCCATGGGTTAAAAAGCATCTTGAATTATCAGAATCTTAAAAAAAAAAGTAAGACAGCTGTTGCTTGTTTTCAGCAGGCTTCTTGAGCTCCACATTTCATCAGATTTCATTATAGCAGTACATCTCTCCCAGTTAGAGATGCACTGACCAGAATAAGAATTAGGCGATTCACATACTGCTAAAGTTTGTATAATTGTCTTAAAGTCTCCTATTGTAAAAACATGTGTGTCTGTTTTTTATGTAATACTAAACCTGTCTTTATATTGAAGGTGCACGTGTATAGACACTCGCCACGCCCAGAAGGCCTGTAGAAAGTGGAGCTTGGAAATGGATGTGGCGTTGGTGCAATATATCAACCGGTTGTGTCGTCACCTGGCTATCACTCCAGCCAGACTGCACCCACATGAGGTCTACCTAGATCCCAGTGATGCTGCAGATCCCCGTGTGGCCTGTCTGCTCAGTAAGTCGCTTGCTTGCCTTTTTTTTTAGTCTGAGCTTCTGCAGATGCTGCAGGTTCTTTGATAGAGATAGCAGTGTTGAATCCCACGGAAAATTGAGATTACCAGATTGACCGTCACGTTTTAAATATCTGTCTCCATCCTTT
The DNA here is from genome assembly GCF_003331165.1 of Xiphophorus hellerii. Taxonomy (NCBI): domain Eukaryota; kingdom Metazoa; phylum Chordata; class Actinopteri; order Cyprinodontiformes; family Poeciliidae; genus Xiphophorus; species Xiphophorus hellerii. The sequence goes on along the minus strand of NC_045683.1, from coordinate 22,995,190 downwards.
TATTAACTTTTGTTACTTAAAAAGGCATGGAAGTTAATGTTTTTGTTAATGTACTGTTAGATTTAAAACACCGTTGGAGTTCCTAGTTTTGAAGCACTTGATGCAAAATTTGCACCAATTTTCTCAGATTCTGACTTCTGATCGATTAACAAGTTCATCTCTAAGAATAATTTCTAAAACATTCCTATCTGCCTCACATTTGTGTTTTGTCACTCAGCTTTATCTTTGTGATTTGGTGTTTACAGATGTGCCTGTGGAGAGCTTGCGCCTGCGCTTTGCTTTACTGCAGTCCCTCAACAACACCCTGGAGAGTTTCTTTCTGCCACTCGTGGAGCTGAGACAGACGCACACATATCAGAACAGCATTGCGGCGCTGCTGTGTGAAGCAAAAGGTGAGCCTCAACTCAGAAACAAATCTAGCAAGAATAAAAGCATTGGTACGAGATGCTGTGGTTTAATATTTGAAGCTTGCTGAGCAAATAATGATATACAGGCTCCATGCAAATAAACTGTTTCAAGTTGAGGCTGTCTGATGTTAGAAAGTATTGCAAGCTGAAACTTTAAATTTCTAGTTTTAGTGCTTGAAAAATGTAATCTTTGTACCTCTATCTGCTTCTGATAGGCCTAGTCTTCTACGACACCAAGGTCACTGTAATGAACCGAGTATTAAATGCTACAGTACAACGTACAGCTGACCATGCTGCTCCAGAGATTACACTGGACCCTCTAGAGATTGTTGGAGGTAGACTTTCCTCCCTCTTATTTTTCTTCACTTTTCGTCACAGAACATTGTGTTTAACTTTCTGGATATTGTAACACTTCTCTCCCTCGCCCCCTACAGGTGAAATTAGATCATCAGAAAACACCTACTTCTGCCAGGCAGCACGCCAGCTCTCCTGTGTGCCATCGTCTCAGCTCTGTGTGAAGCTGGCCAGCGGAGGAGATCCAACATACGCCTTCAACATCCGCTTCACTGGAGAGGAAGTTCATGGCACAAGTTAGTGCTTCCCTCGTCACACCCTTTTTTTTTTCTTTCATGCCCCGCTTTGCTTTCATCTATTTTATTTATCGCTGTTATGTTTTTTAAAAATACCTAACTGCTATCGTGATGACTGTGTCTATCCAGGCGGCTCCTTCAGGCATTTTCTGTGGCAGGTGTGTAAGGAGTTACAGAGCTCAGCACTTTCCCTGCTGCTTCCCTGTCCCAGTGCTGCAGCCAACCGGAACAAGGTATCATTTCATTCCACATTACATTCATCTTCCCATCAAGGCATACTGTAGCTCTATTCAGTCAGGATTTACAGTGCTTTGTGAATGTTTTGATACCTCTTTTGACCTGTTACAACCACAATTTGTGTTTTATTTAGATCTTGCACTATAAAGAAATGCAGCGTAGTGTGTAATTGGGAATAGGAATCAAAATGGGTAAAAGTGTCTTTCTCCAGATGTTCAAAGATGGTAGAGGCAATTTAAAAGAAAGTGCTTTGGAAAGTGGTTCTGTTGACTCATGAGGTCGAGTCTTTTGAGGCCACTTTGTGTTAGTCACATAAATTTCCAATAAAATGAACTGAAATTTGCAGCTGCAATGGGACAAAATCTGTGAAAGTTAAAGGGCATGAATACAAGGCACCGCATCTGTTGATCTAGTATCAACATTGTCTCAATTTTATGTAAAACTTATTGTAAAGAATTTCACAAGAAAGATGATGACATTGTGTAAATATTCCCAATCTTTCTTTGTATTGTTTTTATCTCAGGGGAAGTACATCCTGACTCCCTGCCCTATCAGCTATGCAGAAGAGCAGTTGTTGCACTTTTTTGGTCAGCTCCTCGGTATAGCCATCCGTGCAGACGTCCCCCTTCCTTTGGACCTGCTGGGATCGTTTTGGAAAGGCCTCGTTGGCGAGCCTCTCGATCCAGAGCAGGACTTGCAGGAAGCTGATGTGCTCACCTACAACTATGTCAAGAAATTTGCAAATGTGAGGAGTGCAGTAGGAGCGATTTCAATCACACCCAATTTGATATCCAGCTCATGCTTGCAGGGATTTTGATTCTTTTTTTTTTTTCTTCCTCTCTTCAGGTGACTGATGAGAGCGAGCTGGAGACCCTGTGCGCTGAGATCTCCTCGCAGCACCACTCAGGAGAAAGCCCAGAGTCGCCCAGCCGGCCCTGCTGCACTTTTACTTACTTCACGATGACGGGTGAAGAGGTGGAGCTTTGTCAGGGAGGACGCAGCCTCACTGTCAGGTACAGAGCAGCTCCCGAAGGTTCTACCGTAGTTCAAAGCCACAGCCACAGAACATTTGAGTGAGTTTCTGTTCTGTTTGTCCCATTAAGCTGGGAGAACAAGGATGTGTATGCACGGGCGGTCAGGAGCCTCCGCCTGAGGGAGCTGGAGAATGTGGAGTGTATGACAGCAGTGAGGGCAGGACTGGGATCCATCATTCCTATGCAGCTGCTTACCATGCTCAGCCCTCTGGAGATTGAACTGCGCACATGTGGCTTGCCTTACATCAATCTGGAGTTCCTTAAGGTGGTGCATATATATATATATATATATATATATATATATATATATATATATATATATATATATATATATATGATAGAAAACACTGATATCTTTTCAACCACATTACAAAGTGTGTGTGAGCATTTTCCAGCTTTAAAGTCTATGAAAGCGGTGGTTTAATGATTTCCTTCTATTGTTGCTGTATTGTGTTTCTCAACTTTTACCTTAGTAAATCATCCCATTCTTTTTTTGTTTAGGCTCACACCATGTACCAAGTCGGTCTGATGGAGACCGACCAGCACATCGAGTTCTTCTGGACCGCCCTTGAGATGTTCACTCAGGAAGAGCTCTGCAAGTTCATCAAGTTTGCCTGCAACCAGGAGCGCATCCCGTTTACTTGCCCGTGCAAAGACGGCGGACCCGACACAGCCCATGTTCCCCCATACCCCATGAAAATCGCCCCTCCTGATGGAGCTGCAGGTAACGGCCGACATGCTCCCTGCAGGGCCCTGACTGGGCTCAGGCGCTCCTATCCCTGCAGCTCTTGCACTGTATCAGTGCTGTTGCTGCAGACACTGCTGATAATGTTGAGAAAACTGTTCATCTTGTCACTTCAGATAAACTTTGAACAATATAAAATTCATTATATGATTTATATAATGAAGGAACATTGAGCATCTCTTTTTCTCCTTGTTGTATTTCACTTAAAGGGATTCAGGTTCGAGTTTCTCAGATCATTTTTATGATTCCTGATACACAAGATTGCTTCATCTTTTGAGCTTTTATCACTGTGACAGTTTGATTACGGTGCCCTGCAATAGCACTTATATTCCATGAACTTTTCCATGTTTCTTCACTTTACAACCTTAAACTTTTATGTATTTTATGTGATGAACTCACCCATTTTGTCTTTTAAAAAATTCTTTAAACGGACCTTGGGCTCTTTCAAAACATAAATATCCATTAACTCAGACAGGCTTCTCTATTCCAAGTATAGCGCTGCTACTTTTGTGTTTAGCCATGAGGCTTGTGTTCAGGATTCTCTAGTATTCATTTTCCACCTTGTAGGCCAAAAGTAAAATAAAATTTGGTCTTATCTGATCAGTGGACCTGTTACACATCTTTTCAAGATGTTCCACTTTGTGTGGGTAAATATATATATATATATATATATATATGTATAATTGTTGAAGTTGAAAAGTGACAAAATCTTTAATGATTTCCTTGTTGTATTTCACTTAAATCCCATTAAGTGAAATACTTAAATCACTTAAAAAATCACTTAAAAACAGATTTATAAATCTGTTAGAATAAATGTGTTAAATTTATTCTAACAGTTTAATCTGTTAGAATAAATCTTAGAATCTGTTAGATTCTAACAGAATCTAACAGATTTACGAAAAAGTCGTAAATCTAACAGTTGAAAGATTTACGAATAAGTTTTCAAGGCGGTGTAAAGTAACTCCTGTTACACAAAAACTTCTTCTTGCATCTTCACTATATATATAAACAAAAACCCATATTTCTGTTTCCTCTCCAGGTCAGCCAGACTCGCGCTACATTCGAGTGGAAACATGCATGTTCATGGTGAAACTGCCACAGTACACTTCTTTGGATGTGATGCTGGAGAAGCTGCGCTACGCCATCCACTACCGCGAAGATCCTCTGAGTGGCTGAGGAGAGCCGAGAAGCCGACATTCCCGAGCAGTAGTACCTAACATCTCACCACCACCTTCTGCCCCTCCTGGATCTTCCTCTGAGACCGACCGCAGGCCGATACGCACTGCTTCACCAACGAGCAGCAAAGCTAAACCCTTTTATCTTGAAAGGAAACCGACATATTGTTTTCATTGCCATCTGCCTAAATTCTGCGTTTTGTTTCATTCAGGGAGGATGATTTTAATCAGCAGTGATGGCTGCAAATAAGTCTAATTTATTTTTGTTGCACTGAGATTGGGGAGGGCATTGAAGTGAAACAGCTGTGAAAGAGTTTTGTTCTTTTTTCATTTCCCTTTTTTTCTTTTGAGCCAGCTATGTAACTTTAACAAAAATCTTTCAGCTACCTTCAGAACAGCACTTTACAGTTGCAAATCCTATAGCTGAGCGTTCAGAAAGTGGTTTCTATGGGAGCTGATAAAGCCCTAAAGGCTACAGTGAAAAGTCTCCAGTCACAGCTCAATGCTACCTCCCCTTTGTGGGGATGATGCTCTGACCCTCGCCTTTTGCTGTAGGAGCCTCTGTTGTGTGACGAGAACCAAAAGGGTTTTCAGTGATATGATTACTATCAATTGGAATCTGCTGAGTTTTCACTACGTCATCTACTGTAGGAACAGGTGTGAACAAGTGCTGTGCAGGGCTTTACATCGTTTTACTGCCTCTTTTAACAATACGACCTGCTAATGGATAAACTCATTTATGCCTATGTAACGGAGAACCTTTGTTAAAGAGTCTGAAGAGAGAGGTTTTCAGTCATGTAAAAAGTCATGTTAATCTAGTAGTCATATCCAATCTACACACATACACTGGAGGGGTTGGCAGTAAGTAATCTTCAGTTTTGCCCTTTATATATTTATTTTTCATGATTGGGGATGAGGGGTTTCTTTTTATTTCATCCATAACCAAGTGTTTTGCTGTGTTTAATTAAAAAAAAGAAAGAAAAATTTAATAATAATCTAGAAAAATGTAAATAGGACTGAGGTAATGTTTGCTGGCAGTTTTTACTCGCTTCTTCTCTTCACCTTCTGATTTCATTTTGAGTTTGCACTACTCTTCCGAGAAAAGAATCTGAAAAACGAGCAAACTAGACGACGTCTGTCTGGGTTTCCAGTTTGTTGTGTTGCTGCTTTCTATGAATTTTGGCAATACCAGTAATCTTTATCACCTTTGTCTTGTACTCGGATGGTTTGAATTTCTTCTACACATGGTGAAACACGTTCTCTTGTGTGAGTGAAATCGCCATTTTACGTGGAGAAGACCACAGGATTGACTGCTGGTGCAGTGAAACTGCTTTTTTATTTTTGTTTTTTTTTGTTTTTTTGCAGGATTTTGGGTTTTGGTTGGGCTCTTTTAAAGGGTGACGTACCGCTGCTAACAGGGTTGCTCTCTCTCTCTTTCTCTCTGACTTCTCCTCCTCTGGAGGGGTAACAATAGGTTACAAAAAGGACATATCCGTACAAAGAATTGTTTCGATGAAATGTGTGCTGTACATTTACTTGATATTTATTACAATTATTTATGGTTGCATTAACTTTTACTGTCTTACCTCTGCACATGAGAAACGTAACATATCTAAAATGGATTATACAGATGTAAAGAATCAAATGGCATTTGAGATTTCTGTGTCATAATAAAGAAATGTCTTCATGTACAAACAGTGTTTCTAATGTTTTGTTTTTGTATATTTAATCCCAGACAGATACAGTTATTGTTAATCATAGGTGATCAGTATTGGGGATAATTTTATGTCTTTAACATATGACCCAATGACACACTGGTTGCATCACTGCACCACACACTTTTACAGAGCGGTGAGTGCAGGACCAGGCTGGATCCGACTGGATCCCCATGCGTGTCGCTTATGTCTTTATCAGCCCAATTGTCCTAGTTTCACCTTTTGTCACGTTACAACTGCAAAGGTCAGTGTATTTTATTGGGATTTCATCCAACAGGTCAGCACAAAGTAGAGCATAAATCTGAAGTGGAAGAAAGGCCAAATGTGAATTTTAAGTGTGTGTGTGTGTTTGTATTCAGACCCCCGTGAGCCGGTACACCGGAGAACCACCTTCCACTGCACTTACAGCTGCAACTCTTTTTGACGTATGTCTGAACAATTTCTTCTTGCAAAATAGCTCAAACTCATTCAGATTCAACTGAAATTGTCCCTGAAAAATCTATTTTCAAGTCTTGCCACATATATTTAGTTGGTTCAATGTCTAGACTTTGACTAGGCCGTTCCCACACATTAATATGCTTTGATCCAAACCATTCCGTCGTAGTTTTATGTGTATGTTCAGGGCCATTGTCGCTAGAAGGTCAATGTCTGCCTTAGACACAAGTCTGTTGCTGCTTCAAACACATTTTCCTCCAAGAATGCCTCATATTCAGCTTCATTAATTCAACCACCAGTAACTCATATTGTCATATAAAAATGTGAACTGTGATTGAAAATTAATTTTTTTTTATTGATAAATGTTCACATATTGAGGTTTGATCTTAATTTTAAAAATTTTCTGGAAAACTGAATTATTTATACTTCAATAAAAGTAACCTTATTTTATTCATTAAGCAAAGGGTTTTGACAACAAATGTTTTCTAGCTGGAGAAAAGGTTAGGACTTCCTTTTGATTATAGTAACAGCAGTGACACATATTTTTGTAACTATCAGTTTACTTGAATACTTTTTTCCAGACGGCAGAGTGACGCATAAACTGCTGCAATCTTCTTCCTGAAGGTCCCAGACAATTTTTCAATCTTAGTCTTGTTTATACTCACTTTACAAGACAGAGGCAGTGACGGTGTTCTAAGGATTATGCACCTGATGTGATACCCCTTCGTGTGAGTTTCAGCTATTTTAGGTGCGTGTCCAAGTTTAATCCTCACCAAAAACTATGTTCTATGAAATTGTATTTTCCATTAAATTTTAAGTATTTTCATTAGCATGAATTGTTAACGTAAATAATTTGAATCTCAGAATATTTGAAATTGACACCCATAAATATGTTTGAAACAAACGGCACTGGGGGAAGTTCTATTTTATTTTTATTTTTTTTCAATGTTTTTGAATTAATCTGTCAATTGGCCATAATTTCCCTGCTATTGTATTGTAGGCTAAATAAATAAATAGGACTCACACACACACACAGACATGGAAGTCTGTGCTTATGTTTCATGTGTACTACTTGAAGCTTATGGTATGAGGCAGCAAACTGGGCAGTGTTTCACATGTCTTTCACATTCAAGAACAAGAGGGCAGAGAAATGATAAGAAGACAAAGAAATAGAATTTATTAATGTGAGTACAAATAAAAAAGCTGAATAACACACAAGCATTATTACAAGCAAGGATACAAAACGTATTGAAACTCAATGTGTCAGTTTTCTTTATCTTATATTCATGTCCATTAAAACTGATGTTTGTCTTTTTTTATATATATATTTTCTCACTATCCCACCTCTTTTCAGTCAGTGTCAGTGCTCCTGAGAGTTTCAGTCTGGAATGATTTGATCTATGGGCTACATGAATAACAGCGTTTAGGGACTGAACTGGCGAATGGAGAGAGAGAGAGACTGAAACAGAAATGTCAGGAAAACCCAGGGTAGTCGGTGACACTAGATCATGCCGAGCTGCTTCTTCAGCCTCTGAAGCTGCTCCATGCTGATGTTGTTACCGCCGCACACAACCACCACCACCGGGCCCAGGTGCTGTGCCAGCTTGCCCTCGACTTGCAGCCTTTTGATAATGTCACTGTACACAGCTGCCAGAGCGGCGCCGCAGGCAGGCTCCACCAAGATCTTTTCATCATCTGCAAAGAGAGAAAAAATAGACAGATCAGTTTCATGACTGATTTCTGAAGGTAAAGCCAGTATTTTACATGCACTGTACAAAAAGACACTTAACCGTTCTATGTCCCTGTCTGACCCTACTAACTGTATCAAGAATAGCTTGAATTCAGAAGTGTGCATACATTTCTTTAGTATGTAGTTGGAATTGCCTGTGGAACTGCATGACTTGGGTCAGATGTTTTGTAGTCACTGACAATTCGGACGACTCCTTGGTACCCAGGTATTAACTTCCTCCATGATGTTGATTCAATATTTTATCATGTTGTTCTTTCCTGTCTGAGTCATCTGTTTTGGAAAACACGCCAGTTGCCCACAATAGCAAAGCACTCCCACAACATGATACTCCTGTACTTCATTCTTGGGAAGGAAGTACAGAAATTTCTATGGGGGAATTTTTCTTCCATAATCCAAGAGCACACATGTTCAGTCTGAGAATGGGATTTCATGTCTTTCTTCTTAAAACTTGTAACGCCTGTACTCAAAATTTCTCCTCTCTCTCACACAGAAGTGGGAAATGTCTTTAAGGAGAGACTGATAATGGCAGAAACATTCCCTCATACATATCCCATCCAAATATAATGATGGTGAAAATGACCAAACACTTTAAATTCATTACACCACAGGACCTGTTTTCAAAGAAAAATTAAGTTCTTTGTTTCTAAATGTGTTTGCAAACTTTTATCTGGCTTTTTATGCTTTTGGAGTGATGGCTTCTTCCTCCCTGAGTGGCCTTTTAGCATCTTCACCAGCTTTTTTTATTTATTTATTTTTTGCCTTTGATTCGCACATATTGCTACAAAACACCTTTGTTTTCTGGGAGACAAAACCCATATCTTTTCTGAACAGTACAATGAGTGGACAAAAGAAAACCTTAAATGTCTTTGTGTGTGGTGTTTGTGGCATCAGCTGAATGGTTTCCCATCTCTTCTGCCCAGATGCAGGTTTCACTCACCCAGAAAGTGTTCAACAGCTCTCACAGCCTCCTGGTCAGTGACCACTTCTGAGAAAACCGTGTGTTCCTCCACTAGTCTCATTGTCTGAGCTGACACCCTCACCAGGCCCAGTGTGGTTGCAACACTGTGGGCGCCAAAACACTAAATCAGTTGCGTCAGGGGGAGGAAAAAGGGACCCGTGAACCAAGTGCAGTACCTTGTGATGGCAGGTAAAGTGACGAGCTCTCCAGCATTCATTGCTGCATTCAGGCTGTGTGCTCCCACGGTTTCCATGGCTACGATTGGCACGTCAGCCCAGTCGGCGCGGCGAAGTCCTTCTACCACTCCGTTCAGCAGGCCTCCGCCTCCCACCGACAGCACTATGGCTCCAGGCTTCTCCTTCAGATCGCGCTCCAGCTCCTTCACCAAAGATGTGTGTCCTTCCCTTCACAAAGCGAAGCTGCGATTTACACTAATGCGGACAAACTGTGGACGGTGCAGCCGGAGTTACACGATGCAACTGCTCTAATGTCAAACGGTGTGCTGTTTTCACGTAGTTGTGGCTGCGTTTGACACCTCGACGTCGACAATCTAACTCTTGTGAACAAGCGGTTAATGTTAACTGTGTGATATCTGAAATGTCCCCCCCTATCATCCACTGCAGCTGTTCATGTTCCGGATGAGAGTACATGATGAGACAAGCATTACTGTTAGTAATGAACATGATGAGTTGGACTTTGATTTGAACCAGCAGTGCCTTGCCAAAGTATTCAAACCCCTTGAGTTCTTTGTCACATTTTGAAACATTGAAACCTCAAACTGCATTTTATTGGGACTTTTCGAGGCAGAGAAACACAAAGTAAGTCAAAGAGAAAAGATACATGGTCGCAAAATTATTTTACAGATTAAAAATCTAAAAAAGTATCTAAAAGTATGGCTTGTATTTGTGTTCAGACTCACTAAGCAAGTAGAAATCCCTTGCACCACAAGTCTTTTAGGGTATGTCTAACAGTTTTGCACATTAATGGGTATTTACCCTTTTTTTTTTTTTGCAATGTGGCACAGGCTCAATCAGGTTGGATGGAGTTATACAGACTAGCATCTGTCAGATCCTGCCATAAATTCTCATTTGGATTAAGCATGATTCCACCACTTCCATGCTTCACTGTGAGCTTTATGTGTTCAGGACAACATGGACATATGAATCACCTTCCTTTTTTATTTTTTATTTTATTTGTGAATATATGCCCTGCTTTGTGCTGGTATCTTGCATCGAATCCCAATAAAGGCATTGCAAATTTTAGCTTTAGCTTTAGTTCTGAAGGTATAAATACTTTTGCTATGCTCAAAGAACTGACTCTGTCTCACCATATGAGCGGGTCGTCAAAGGGAGAGACGAATATCCAGCCTGGGTTGTTTGCCACAAGCTGCTGACCGTAATTAATGCTTTCATTCAAAGCCTGAAAAGGATGAGACACAACTTTGCTTACTCAGTTAAAATGACAAAAAACCTTTCAGGAAAAAAAAAAATCTTTATTAATGTTCATAATTTCAACTTGTTTTATCCCCTGCTTTGGTTAGGTGTAATAATCTATCCAGACATGATTTTTGAGCAATACTTTTCATCTTCTTCTGATACGAACTGGTTTCCTAAACATTTTATTTTGAATAAAATAAAGACTCAATTGGAACTACATTCGATTTTTACACACCGCTAAAAAAAAAAATCTGATAATATTGACGTGATCACAGCTGAGTTAACCAACCTTTCCATGAATGACAACATTTGCCCCCTCGTCCTTCAGCCTCTCCACCGTCTGGTTGGGGGTGACACTTGGAACCACGATGGTTGCAGGAACCCCGAGCTGGCGGGCAGAATAAGCAGCTGCCATACCAGCGTTTCCTCCTGTTGAGACCCAAATCCTCAAATATTTTTTGTCTAGCTTCTAGTGCAGATATCTTAGTGCACTTGAAGTAAGAAAAGAAACTTCAAGTGCTATTTCTCAGCAAGACATAGGAGGTTGAATTACGTAAATAATTCCTTCATATTAATGAAAATGTACATTTTCCCTGACAGATTATTTTACTTAAGACATTTTCCCATGGAACTAATAATTTTCCAGTGGAACTAATATTTTCATCAAATTACTTACTTAGAACAGGCTCCTATTTCTTGATGAAAAGTTACTTGTAAGTTAGTTTTGTCTTATTTCCAGTGTGTTGAGATGTTTCCACTAAAAACTAGACCCAAAAATACTTTGTAAGATTTTGTGTTTTCGCAATGTACTTACCTGAACAGCAGACAAATCTCTCACAACCTCGCTCTGCCCACTAAAAAAACAACAAAAAAACCCCAACTCAGTCAGCACAAGTTCACAACATGTCTGTTTGTGCTGCTTGAATTGTTCCACACTGGTTACCTTTGCACTAGTTTCTTAGCATTATTCATATATATATATAAAAAAGAAACAACAGAAGATCACTTACTGTCTTACAGAGATGACCAATGCCTCTGATCTTAAAGGAGCCTGCAGGCTGGGACGAGTCCAGCTTGAGGTAAACAGAGGTGCCAGCCGCCTTAGTGAGAGCAATGCTCTGCCTCACTGGAGTGGTCACGTGAAGAGGCTGCATGGTCTTCATTTTACTGATTACAGACAGGAAGGGAAATGTTTCATCGGGACAAACATGTGACATTGTTTGCTGTTTAAGTCCACATGGAAACTTGGATCCTTTTGATTCTTTCCCCCCATCATTGCTCTCTGCTTTGAGAGTGCTTCAACTTACCAGAGCAGGACAGGGAATCAAGCAGGGGTTTGGATGTGACTTATCCTTAAAGCTCTTATATCTGGGCTTTCTGTATGTACAATGAATATATACCTGCTTTAAGAGTGGGCTTACCGAAGGAGACACACCTCCATCCAATCATCTGAAGGCATTCTGAGAAGCAGACCCCTCCCCAGTCACTGCCAGGACAGGATGGGGTGAAGATCAATGAGTTTACACCCAATGCATTTTATCCCATTCTTTCGAGCTGCCAAAACCTGTCAATATCAGAAGTATTCATTTAGATTTTCAAGCAGTTTATTTTGTTCACCACCCAAAAGGGACCAAATACAGATCAAATAAAAGGACTCCTGCAGGCGGATCCTATTTAAAAATGCTTTAAGTCTTGGGTCATTTCCCCACCTTTGAAGGAATACATGACAGTTTTACGATTAAGCATTTGCATGTTGTCCCCCCTCTAAAGGAGTTGTGCTCACAGCTGGCACTGCCAAAAGAGGTGAGACAATTTTAGCAGCTGCCAAAAGCAGGCTCTGGGCCGGACCTGGGCGAGTGGACGGTTCAAACCTGAATGAGCCGGAGTTTAGTCTGATGAGCCGGACACAGGGCTGCAAAATCTGTCTACTTGGCGAGCTGAAAATATCTGTCCAAGCTGAAAGCAAATTTGTTTTAAACATGATGCAAGCAGTGTTGACATTTACTCAGCTTTTCAGTTCTGTGGGGCTTTTTTGTTCTTTTTTTTACATGGACTTTTATCTGCCAAGGCCTGGTTTTTTTTTTTTATTTTAAAGGAGAAAAATATTCTACCAAATTTGTTTTAACACTTGTATGTGTTACATAATGAACAACCTGATTAACCTATGCTATTATTTATTATTTATTAGACCTAATTCAATACATGTATCACTCTGTGTGAAAGAAAGTGAAATTATTCTATCAGCTGGAAACAAATCTAAGGCTTGAAAAAAGTAATTATTCTGGATTCTCTTTCTAAACCCTTTCTTGAAAGGCATTGTCGAGTGAGAAACCTGATTTAGTCAAACACATTCAAGAGAAAAGGTGGGTTGGGGTCTCAGTCTTATCTAACGATTACCAATCAAGAATTCCTCTGATCAAAACTATGCTGCTTATTCAATATTCTTATCCTTCCTTAAGGTGTGATTTTAACAAAGTTTAAGACACATAGCTTGAAAATTCTCCATTAGAATTTGTGAAATGTTTTCAGTTAATATGTATTTATGTATGTATGCATTTTCCTATTTTTAAATCGACAGCTACCATGACTGTCAGTCACCAGGCTGGAGTCTTCCTGGCTAAAGATTCTCACACCACCTCCTGGTGAGGATCTGGACTTGCAAGAAATATATGAATCTGGTTTCATTGCACATTAGTGCAATCTGTGTTTTCAGAACCAGAACTGTGCAAGCAGTTATTAGAGATGTAACATTAGAAATGGCAGCATAGTTAATGTGATGGCCAGCAGTGTTTTATAGCAAGAGGACATCCAGTCTGACTCCTTTGGAGTCGCTCTGCCATGGAAATGTGCCTGTGTTGATTTTCTGATTTATGCACTGGCGCAACAACTGAACGGATTACATAAAATCATTAGGTGCATCTATTAAACTAAAAGAAAAAAATAGAGACCCCAAATGGCACCTTATTCATAATCTTTCCGGCAGTGTTTCCTGCAAGGCCAAAATGACCACTTTATGGAATGAATTGATGCCAGATCCTTGAACCACAGACCACAACTATGGAGATATTATTTTAAGTATACTCCATTTCCATGAAAGTAGCTGTAAATAAAAATTAAAAAAAATAACTGCTTACATGCGTCTTAGTGACCTACAGCAGCAATAAAATATCAGCTAGAAGCAAGTAAAACAGTTATCATCTCGTTCATACATTGAGCAGTGAACTGTGTGCCTTTACGCTGCAGAAAGATGGAGGAATACATGAAGATTCACTACTTTCAGTAACTTAGATTACTGTTGGAAAATATTTGGTGGTGTCAGGGGCGCCGCCAGGAATCTTGGGCCCCCTGACAAAAAAATTAATTGGGCCCCACCACGCAGCTGCAGTTACAATTTTCTGACCTATCAAAGCGTCACAATTTTAAAGGCTTGCAACTGCCTTGCTTTCTTTGGTCCCATAACTAGCACAATATTTACTGCTCATGAATTTTACTTGCAGCAGTCCGCATACAGTATACAAGTAGGTTGCTTACATTTTTTCTATTAGTTTTAGATTACTGAAATGTCTCTCCCCTTGAGCAACAGTCAAAAGCAATGTGCAAAATACACATAAAGCAATCCAACCCCTTAGAATTGTCATAACTTGTCCCCCCCTATACACGCCCCTGGGTGGTGTAGTTGGAGGTGTGGAAGCTAACAATGGGACAGTGACATGTTGAAATGTGAAGTTTATGCATGTTTATGGTAGCGACAAGTAGCTTACACCCATTCGTTTGCTGAAACACCAACTCTCGGCAAGACAGGGAATGTGTCTTTAAGGCTCCACTTCTGAATAACCTTTTTCATTTTCCTGACTTCAGATTAATAGGAAACCAGTTGCTTTCCCAGTGCTGTCACCAAGCTTTTTGTCGAGTTATAGAAGAAAGAGTTGGAAAGGCCGTCAAATCATGAAGAAACCACCACGAAGGTCCTAAAACTGCAGATGTTGGCCAGTAGCATAAAGACATTTACACAAATGTATCATTTGTTTATCATAAGTCATATTATTATTGTGACATTCACCCACGTCATTGCATTTCACACGTTTTCCCACTATTGTGTCATGATAATAATAATAATGTATTTGTTGCCAACTAGCAAGCCCACCACAGACGGTGCTCCAGACTTTCTGCAGTGGTGTGTCAAGCTTTTTTTTTCCCATTAAGTGCAAACTGGTAGCAGCACAAGTGGCAGGTTTGATTGAAATAAAGGGGGATAGTGGAGCTGATAAAAGTCCAACATGTCTGAGACAGAAGATAGAGTCTAGAGACCAAAATCTCCAACACTATGGCACTAACTCCTGCTTTTATAGAGGTACTGATGATCAGCTAATCAAATGCTTTTATTAGCAGTGCCTAACTGCTACATTTCCTCTTGAATCTAATAGAAGCAGAAAGGAGAGATTTCCTTTCACACATTTTAAATTCATGTCAGTTTAATAACTAATGACAGAGTTCTGTTGTACACTTTAGGTTTCATTTAAAACGCTCTTGAACCAACTCAGCTGACTGATGTCCTGATATGTAAACCCACAGAGTTTTTCTTGTGACATAAAAAAACTTGTTACATTGAACATCTTAAAGTTCCCTAAAAATGTTCCTTTTAATATCTAATATCTAGGGTTATGCATAGCCTAATGGTTCATGCATGGCAATGTAAAAGTTTTCCCACTGAGCATGGGCCAGCATATGCAGCAAAGTTCGTGTTTGATTTGTTTCTTTCAAACAGTTGCAAGTTTGTATATTTTACCAGTAAACTTAATTTCCGGAAATTTACGTGTAAATTTACGTGTAAAAAAAGAAAAATTTGTCCCAGGAGATGATTGGAAAATAAAATCACAACATGAATTATGCGCAAAAAAAATTTTTTTTCAAACAGTTTACAAAGAGTTGATCATTCATCCGCACACTTAACCGATGCATTATGGCCTGACTTAGGAACTTTATCCTTCCTCTGTGTGCGCAGCAGATCCGCTGTGGCAACAGGGGGAGAGAAGGAAGGAGAAAAAAGGAAAGAAAAAAAAAAGGAAAAAGATTTGACAACATGGCGCACTTTCCTTGAGGAAAGTTTCTCCTGAACAGCGTATGCAGCTCAGCTTTTCGTGGACTTCCTTTGGCGCTTATCGACCATCTTCTACCACGCAAAGAGGACTTTCTTTGGACAAACTTTGAAGAACTTCTTGCTGCACACACATACGCACGCACACGCCAAACTCGACACTAAATCTGCAGAGACTGGGATGGGATGAGACCGATAAGCCGTTATACAAACACACGCAGTCAGCCAGGATGGAGAAGCAAGCGACTCTGAAAGAAAAGGTAAACAGCTTTCCAGAACAATGGCTTTGCGCGTTTCCTTTTTTCTTTTCTTTTGGGTCCGTTTTATTGCTCCGTGTATATTTTGCCCCGCATCCAGGGGAGAAAATTCCAAAATGACCTCGTAAAAATCTATCGATTTTCCAGCCGTGCGTCCTGGGCTGCGCAGTGGACGTCTGGGGACTGCTGGAGCAGACACTAAACAGCATGAAAGGGTTTTGTTTTATTATTATTAAAAAGGTAGAATCGTGCAAAACACGTATTATTGTTGTTTTAGAAGCTTGCCTTGCCTACATAGTCTGTAGCAGAAAGTTAGTTCCCTCATCATCCCCTCAATCTGACCTCTCTGTCTGCATGATTAAGTCTGAGTGGAATTGAATGGATCTCCGTGTTGGAAGTATGCGTGTATGACGTGCATGCGTGTGTGTTGGTGTGTGTGTGTGTGTCCTGTGTTGGTGCAGGCTCTCATTATCTCTCCCATCTCCACCCTTCCTGCCAGTGCTGCCCACATACAGAAGGCAGCCCCCAGTGTGCTGCTGTAGATTCCTAGGAGAAAGCTGCATGGGACCTCTGATCCATTATAGATCCGTCTCCTGACACTTCATTGGGTGCATGTTGGCATGGGTGACACCTGCAGAGTGGATGTCACTCACCCGCTGCATATGTGCGTTTACTCAAAGCCTTAAAGTCTACCATGGAAACAGCACAGAGCTTCCAGGTTACCTGCAGCTCTATTAAGGTGTTCACCAATGTTCACATACTTACCGTGCACAGAGACTAGCGAGCCCTTTGATTAGCAGCGGTGCTGTATTGTAACTTTGCTTAATGTTGAACTTACTTGATCCACAGAGCTCTCATTTCAGCGGGTCCTCTCTCTCTGTGGGCCTCTGGAAGTAATTACCAAGCTTGCCCTATCCCACAATTCAGCTGGAGGAGGTGTGGTGAGAAAAGAGGTGCAGTGGACGCTGGCTCCAGAAATGAGAGGCCGAAGATGGATTTCTGGATTTAGTAACTCTTAGCAAATGTTTTAATGTTAACAACTCTAACCTACATTGTGTAATCAGTCGGTTATTGCTGGTTGGGTGCAGTCGCTGGAGACCTTGAGTCAGGTTAGCTGCTCCGAGAGGGACTGAGGCAACAGGAATAAACGAAACACAGCAATACAGGAGGACTCAGGTTAAGCCAAGAAGGAGGAAATTCGTCTGTGTCTTTATTGGGTTCAGTTTTACTCTGCTGATGCCTGTTTGAACAGCTGGGTCCAGATAAATACAGTTTTAACAGATGTGAGCAGCAGAAGCACATTGGACTGAGCTGCAGTTTCAAGACATTTTTTAAAATGGATATTTTTATTGCACTACTATAATCTCACACAGCGCTTCTTTTGCATGAATTACAGCATCAACACAGCACGGCATGGAGGAGATTAACCTATAGCTCTGCTGAGATGTCCAGGAAGCCTGGGTTGCTTTAATGGCAATGTTTCGTTTGACTGCATTGTTAAGATAAGATAAGATAAGATAAGATACTTTATTGTCCCTTAAGGGAAATTTCTTGAGAGCAGAAGTGCAAGATACAGACAATAAGATACTGACATAAACGTACAGTACAGATCATAAGAATACAGTTTGGACCGATTTAAATGATTTAAAACATCAGTCCCACCTAATAAAAATGAATATATAAAATAAAAACGACTTGAAGGAGTGCCATAAAAGGCCTTCCTTTCATCCTCTGAATGCAGCGTTTTGCTTACGGTAATAATTCATAGACACCGAACAGAATATGTGCTTGTTGACTGAGGTGTCTCACATGTTCCTCTTAAAAATGGTCTCTAAAGCATCTTAATTATTGGGCCAGGCAAGTTTATGATCCAATCAAGCACAGGGATACTACAGTCTTCAAAGCAGGAATTTGTACTTTTGGAAAATGAAACCAATACCTCCATAACCATGAAGTGCTCATGACGTTTCCTACTGAGACAAGATACTTTGGACATTGTCTGTGGTTTAAAAGTGGCTTAAGTCATGAAGGTGACAGTTGCAATCCATGATTCGGATCCGTCTGTATGTGGTGCTGGGATGGATGGCGTCATGAACTCTTCGAAGTGCAGCCTATGTCAGACACCAGAAACTGGTTTGAATAAACTGCTATGGGGGAGACAGTGATACAGAACACATGGTCAAATCATCACAGAAATGATTAACCAGACACAAAATTAGCCTTCTTCATGAATACTAGAGAGAACATGTGTGAGCTGAAACGAAGCGAGCAAAAGAGAGAAGCTGGGATGTGATGATCTCAAGAGATTGGACAAAGAAGAATAGTCAAAGACTTTTTTACTTCAGTTTTGAGAAATGTTTTTTGGTGAAAACTTGTGTGCTGCCCTGACTGCAAAGGGGATTATTCAAATTATTGATCAGGGTGCCAATCATAGTGCCAGCTATGTCTTGACATAAAACAAACAACAAAAATTAAAGGTTTGATGTTTCTGAAATGTTCAGTGAAAGATTGCGCAACTTCAAAATTATGCTTATTGTAGCTTTATTTTTAGGCATTTTGCAAATTTTTACTGTTGATCACAATCAGTTTCTTGGCAACAAAGACAGAAATATTTTATAATAACTAAAGTCATCTTAGACTCTTTTAAAGTCTGTTAAATTTATATAGAGCAGGACACAACTCATTTGAAAAAAAAACCCACTAATATGTAGATGAAAAATTTCAGACTCTCCATGTTTCTATCAGCAACTTTAGAATCTCAATAGTTAAAAGTAACACATATAGGAGCCACTGTTTTGTTTTGTTAACACCTGAATTTAGGTCTAGAATTTGGCTTTTTTTTAAAAAACTGAAGATCTGCATTTGATGCGAGAAGAAAGGCGTAATTTGTACGACTCTCTTTGATGCCATCCTTCATTAACATTCCCTCACACTTCAGCTGCTGTTTGTTTGTGTGGACAGCAGGCGTTTTGGCAGCCAGAGCTCAGCACAGGAATATCCAGGTTTATTTTTCTGCTTGTTGTGGTTTACCAGAGCGCTCGTTGGAGCACAGCCTTTGTTAACAAAATTAGTTTCACCTGTGGTCCTGGGAAAGGGGGCAAAAAAAACCCTGCTATGTTCTTTGTTGGCACGTTTTCTAGTCAAGTTAATTCGTCTCTCTTTCTATTTCTCCAGTTTTCTGTCTTTGGTTCTCGGACAGCGAGAAGGCCCATCCGGTGCGTTGCTGTGGACGACGGGTCGCGGTGTGCACTAAGCAAGGCTGAGTTCATGGAGAAAGTGCGGCAGAGTAACGAGGCGTGTCAGAGGGGCGACTTCCAGGAGGCCGTGCATCTGTACGGTGATGCTTTGCAGGCCGACCCACAGAACTGCATCCTGTACAGTAATCGTTCAGCAGCGTTCCTCAAGCTGGGTCAGCACCAAGCAGCTCTGGAGGATGCTGAAAAAGCCTGTGGGCTCAATCCCAAGTGGCCAAAGGTAAGGATTCCTGCTTTTCTTTTCCCCCCAAAATTTATGAGTATAGGTGTAGCCATACACCTACACCACGGTCCAGTTCCAAACCGAGTTATTGGGTCATGGTGCACTACAAGTTTGGTACAGTTTCTTGTATATTCATATTCATATTCATAGCAAAATGAAGCAAATGCAACGACCAAGTACTTGGTTTCTTTTAACAGGGAACTCTACGTTAGCAACAGCAAATAATGCCTAACTCTAAGGTACAATGTATAAGCTTGTAATTTCTTTAAAATAAAAACTTTCTGAAATTCTCATGCAGTTTAAGAGAAAGAGAAACGAACAGTTCTGTCGTTGTGCGCACTGTACTAAAAGTAACTGTTGTTACCTGACTAGCTTTTAGCAGTGCTGAAGAGAAATTCTGCTGTCAGTGATTCACAAGCTAAAAACAAAGGTAAACTACAGCCATAAGAAGAAGACTGGCTTTAAATACAAACTACACAAAATATGTGGCGAACAATCTCAGGACTCACTGTATAACCTGAAGCAGAGAGAACCAGGAACAAGTTTTAGTCGCCATCTTTCTCTGAGGCCAGAACTTCTAATGATGAAACAGAAGCTATTAATTATTAATCAAACCAAAGTGGAATATGCTAACTGCTATGCTCAGTGACAAGCTAACAGCTGTTAGCAATTCTACTTAGTGTAGTTCTGTTCTTATGTGCTAAGGAGCATATCCACTACCAGTACTACATGTGAAAATGGCTCAATAAAATCAAAACCAGGAGTCAAATAAGTACTTTACTACTGAAGCTAGCTGTACTTTTGAAATGGGCAGAAGTCATATTGGATACGACATTGTCACTCTGATGTTCCACTTTTTGTCCAATTTTCACTTCAATTTGTAACTTGGAACATTTGTGATTAAAAAATGAAAATTGAATGCAAAATTAAAGCACAACCTTCATCCAAACATGCATGGCCAGGGAGAAAAACTGACTTTTTTTTATCCTTTTCAAAAAAGATCAAAGTGAAAAGTCACGAATATTTAACACTCAGTTACCTGATGTTACAATGTTTGAACACTAGAAGTCACTTGTTAAAAAATAATTAGTGTTTATTAAGTGTTTGACAACGCCTTGTAGAGTATTTAATGTTGCTTATTAAACTTTATTTGGAGCTGCAAATATTGCATGACAAGCTCTAAAGTTGAAAAAATAACTTCAGATTTCAAGGATTTAAAATAAATACAGAAGCAGCATGTTGTTGTATAATTATTTGGCTGCCCATTCACTCTCCCCATATCACAGGTACCACCATGTCATTGTTCTCTGATGATGAGAAAAAAAAAGATAAATAAAAAAAGTGGTTGATGGGAGTTCAGCCCACATTTCATTACCATCCATTCCTGCACCGTTTTGGTGTGGAGTGCTTTAAATGTTAGCTTAATCAACTAATTTTTTGTTGGTTAACAAAATCCAATGAAAAAACATGTGAACCCTCTCAATAAGTGATGTATGGACCATAAGATTCAGTATGACTATATGTACACCTCTATCTATTAACATTTGTTTTCTGGGTGATGTCTCATTAGAGCATATGCTTCAAGAATAAAAAATCTGTTAAGCTAAGTCAGACCTTTGACCTCCACACCTTTGAAAATTGGAGCTTCCCCAGAACTGTTAAACAACCTGATTTTATAATCATAATACAAAGTTACACTTCAAAAGAACAGCTGATGATGATAATCACTTCTGAAAATGTAACCAATAATCATAGCTCCACAGTTACAGTAAATCAGTATTATGCTACAAGCTAATAGATCTGTTTTTCTCAGAAAATCAAGTCGTTTTGTCTTCAGTTGCCAGTGTTTCAAATTCCAATCACATTTCCACTCCTCAGCTGCCGTTTTGTGACGGCTGATCAATACAAACTTTTCTGGGCTCTTGTCTTTGATCATGTCCGGGCCATGAGCACTAACCTGCGATGGATTTCACATTACTCACCCACAGAGATCACGGGAGCACCGATCCCTCTCAGTGATAGAAATGCATTGATTTCATGATTTAGCATGGAGGGATACTTTTGTCTTTCAAAAGAGAGATTGATGGTAATGTGGTGGAGTGCTATCGATGATAATTTGTCGCTACCAGTGATGCATCAGGGGACAACTCCTCTTTAATCTGGGGTTGTGTATCTCCAGGAGCTCCGGTAGGCTTCCTGTTCTCTGAAAAAGTGTTGAAACTGTGTCACTTTGAGTTAATTGAGAAATGTTGCAAACACCAATCCAAACAACGATTGCTTTATTTCTGGCTGTGAATTTCTACTTGTGCACTTAAATAAAATATGTCTAGAATATTTAAGAGAGATTTTATAACACTCTTTCTTTGTAAAGAGAACAAATTGTAAATGAAAATTCTAGCCAAAACAATTCAGCTCCTTTTATATATGCCATCCAAGTACAAAGAAACCTTTGTGGTCTTACTGGGGGATGGTTGGCTTAATCTGGGTTGTGTAGCTGTGCTTTTTCTTGGATTTAGTGTCTGACAGCCTCAACACCCGTTCAGAAGTTTGGATTATTGGGGTTGCTGTCAATGTATACCTTGACCCTCATGTTTTACACTTCAGCATGAGGCAAAGGGATTACCACGTCTCTGGTATTGGCATTTTGTGCAAAGATGTTTAGGTTTCAAAGCATGAGGTTTCTTGCGTTAACACTAGGGGTCATTGTTGCGCAAGAGAAACAGTCAAATTAATTTCCTTTTTGATTTTTTTTTTCTCCAAAGGTACATAAAACTAAAATGTCAATGTGGTACAGGTTTTATTTTTACTGCAGTAAATATTTTTAACACTTGTGATGACTAAGGCAGGAATTTCTACAAGTTTCTTATTTTGACTTTTTCCACATCACTTAAGTTAGTGCTGTTTTTTGAATGATGTGTGCAGTTCTGCAATCTATTTGCCCCCTTAAGTGGTTCTTTTGTTTCTGTTTTTTAGATTATAAAATAAAACCTAATGTAAGAAAAGATAACCTTAATAAATACAAAAAGCAGATGAGATGATAAAAACATTTGAATTTGATGGAAGTCCAGTCTTTTTTACACCACATTGCCCACTTTTGTGTTCTTCTTTTTAGCCATTTAGAGATTGACTTGCTGCTTTGCTTTGGATCACTACTTTGCAAGAACTCTAAGGTTATAGTCACAAACTCGCATCATGCTTCCAGGCTTCTCTTGCTGAAGGGTGATGTCATGAATTAGCAAATCTCCTAGACGCTAACACTACTAAAATATTTTACTGTATGATGACTTATGACGTTTTTTTTCAGAAATGCAATGTTGTTTTTACACCAAATGTAATACTACACACACTCACACACCTTACAAGAAGTTTCACTTTGTCAGTTCACATACTGTAATATTTTACAAAACTCATGGGGGATCCTCAATGTCTTTTCACAGATCGATCTCTTTGTTTTTTCTTTTTTGATATAAATTGGTTTTGGTCTTGAAACTTTATTATGGGATAAATAACTGACCAGTATTGTTCTATTGTTAAATCGTGAACACTTACCTTAGCAGAGGCATCTGTGGCTTGAACTAGTTAGTAATTGATTCTATAAGTTAGGAAGTACTCATGCCGGGTGGTACCAAATGAAGCTGAAAAATGTGATTAATCACAGGTAATTGATAATCTTTCTTATAGGGGTAATTATATTGTCACATGAGCACGGTTGGTTTGGATAGTGTTTTTAAATTGAGAATTATGCTTTATGTTTACTCATATAGTCTTCGTCTTAATTTAAAAAGTATTTTATTATGAAACATTTACGTATGACAAAGCAACAAAAATTTAATCAATGACAGAGGTAAATACTTTTTAACAGCATCATATTGCCTCTCTATGCATTAAGCTATATTCTGCATGAGTTGTCTATGAGAATCAATTAGTAATGTTGGTCTGGCTTCGGCCTCGGGGAAAGCGAGCCTGGATGTTGTGCAGTCCATCTGCTGTGCCTGGATGTTTAATGAAGAAACGGGGATTAAATCACAGGAGTGTGCTGGCATTCGGATCCTGCGCGAGTACATAATATCATCAATCATACCTCCCCGTGACTGCACTTCTGCGCTGGCCCATCAAACAGTGACAGGCGTGGCGCTGCCGCCCCGAGCACGAGCGAGCGGGCCCACCCTCCCGAAGCCCAGAGCCAGCCTGTAAAAGAACTCCCCGTCTAATCTGTCACCTCTTTGTGCTTTGACTGCCAGAAAACACATTCTGGGAGAAGAAGGAAAATGTGTGGTTAAATGACCCAAGACAGCTTTAGGCCCCTTTTGTGCCTCTCCTTCTTACTGAATATAAAAAGCTTAAATGGAACAAAATAGAGTGCTGTTTCATAGACAAGGGGCGCACACGTCTGTGTCTGCTCACATTCAGCCCCGTGTTGGATGGAAAATCTGTGGCGTATGACCAAGCTTCTCTTCCTGTGCCTGAATCATTTAGAGGTACAAAAGGAATGCTGCTGTTGCAGAGTCTTGCACTTCAGCGTTTTGATTGATGTAAGAATCAGCCATTTATCTGTGGCGGGAGGAAGAAATCTCAGCCTTAGTTTGCTCTGAGTGCTGTGCTCTGTAATTCTTTGGTTTGCCTCAAGTGTCCTTGAGGTTCACATCAGTGATCAGGAGGACTGCGCTCTTTCTAGACTGAATCCCAGTGTGTTTTTGTCTCCTCCATCTGGTCCCTCCCTCTTAACGCTGCTGTTCCAGTGACAAGTTAAACAAACAGCCCTCTCTGCTATCAGGCCTGAGCATTGACGGGGGAGTTTCAAGGGACATGGAATAAAAACCTGGCAGCGTGGCGCCAGGGGAAACATCACCATCATCTTCATAGCTTCTGATTATGGGCTATAATGGTGCTTATCAGGGGGCTTTCTGGCTTCTTAAATCTTCCTGCCAGAGTTGCAAATGAAAGCCACTAATAATAAGGGCGAAACACCATCAGATTTTCAGATGAGGTTCCAACATATTTTTTCAATGAATGCCATCATCTGGATCAATTTCTCTGTTTTACCACCATAAAATATCCATTTACATCCCAGCGGAGGGGCCCTGGGCTTTGCGGAGACAATGGCTGTTTGCACTGGAAAAGGTCACGGTGTGTGGAGCGTTGAAAGTGGACTTTAATTACAGCAGCACCATATCCAGTAATTGTGCAGGGAGTGGGTGCTGACACCCGGATAGTGCATAAAGCCTCTGTTTCTTGGTCTGCCAAGTGATGCTGCTGGATATTGTTTTTAATGTAGGCTAAAAGCAACATCACTTTCAGTGGTTCTGAATGTGCAGGACCAAAATTGTTAAGCACTTTCAGGTCACAATTATTATTATTATTATACTTTTTCTAAAAATGCACAAATAAACTTACCGTTTTATGTTTTAATGGAACAAATTGTCAATTTCTAAATTATTGTAGAACCTTATTTGGTGTATTTTGGGTTAGAAAACATTTGTAGTTTGTGCTGAGCAACAAGAGCAGGACATGGGACACTCTTCCTCTAAAGCACTTGCTGTGTTTAACCAAATTTAAGAAATTAGTTCAATCAGATCTGCTTTAAAGTCAAAGTTACTTGATTTCTGGGGTTCTGCTTATTTCTAACTTAAAATGTAAAAAATGTGGTTAATACAATATTAATACTTAGTGTTGTATTTAACATTTTAAATTTTTCCAACTTTTTGACATAGGTGTCCATCTGCTAGTGGTAGGTGAGCCACATTTGTACAGTTCATAAGCTGGGGTCAGAAGCCGCATGAAATCATGAAAAGTGCTGCAAATGTCCCCCAGGCCACACTTTACACCGCTGATAGGAAGAACCAGAAACAAGCTGCATGTGTTTTAGCTGCTGTTGGCGGTGTTCTTCTTTCCATGTGAGAGAAACCCTCTGAGGTATAACGCCCGTCAGACTTCTAAAACATTTATCATCTCATCTCAGCATGTCTAAATAATAACACATCTTTAGGTCACTGATTATCCATCTGCATTTTTAAACATGTATTGAATATATCCTGCAAAAGTATTTGTGTCTCTTGAACTCTTCCACATTTCGTGTTTATTTTATTCGCTGCATGCTTTTAGATATCTTTTCCACATGTACATTTATGTTTAGTCACCTTACTGCTGATTCCCCTAGAATAATATCCAGTGCAATCTTTTGCCTTCAGAAGTGATGTAATTAGAAAAGAGTCCAAATGTGTGTAATTTCATATCAGTATAAATACAGCTGTTCCCTAAAGGCCTCAGAGCTTTGCTATAAACATTTGTTGTAAACTCAAGACAAGGCAGGTTTATTTGCATAACACCATCCATATCCCAGGCAGTCCAAAATATTTCACAGGAAAGGGAGGTGATGTTTTAAAGCTGCAGTATGTAACTTTTATAAACAAAATGTATTTATTTATATATATTTTTTTTATAAATTTATTAAAACTGTCACTATGTTACTGCATTGTATGTAGGGATGGGTATTAATATTTTTCCCTCAATTGCTCTCCCACTTTGTCTATCTTGACTGGCTGTAACTTTGAATTTTGACTTAAATTTCAGAATTATATCAGCATGTTTTGCATGTATGCATAGCCATAACTGATGCGTGCATAAATATTGCAAGTATTTCAGTCAAATGTAGTCTGTCTTGGTGAATTATTTTGAAAATACTTATGTTGTACTCATGCAGTTTCATGTTAGAGTGGTGTGATTTCTGAAGATTGACTTTGGCGACCGGCAAAAAAATAGTTAGTTATTAATTTCTAAGTTTGGCTTTGCGGACGTGAGCCACATTGCGTTGCTCACATGTTTGCATATTTACTGCAGAGGCTGTATCGTGGCATTAAAATGGGACTGACCATAGCAATATTTTGGGTGTTAAGTGAAAGCAAAAAGTGTGAAAATCTGGACCATACCTTAATATTAAAAACAACCTGGAAAGAAGTCATTGCCTCAAGTGAAGGAGCTTAAGTAACTACTGTCATGAAGTGTGGCTTGAGGTGGTGAGACAGATGCTGAGGACCCAGGTTGGTGTGCGTAAATGATGATTTTTAATGATGTCCAAAATCCAAAAAACCAGGCAGCACAGCTGTGTGGAAGGTTAAGGCTCAACACTGGTAGCAACTTGTGAACGAATGGACGACAGACTAAACAGCGCGACAGATTAGACAAGGACCCGATGATGAACAAGGAACACAGGTGGGGTTAAATACGCAGAGGGTAATCACTGAACGAGACACGCCTGGGAACACTCAAGGGGTAGACAGGACAACACGGAGACTCAAAAGACACAGAAACCCAAAATAAACACACAGAAAAACTCAAATCAACACAGAGAAAGCCCAAATCCTTACTACTACAACTATAATTGTCTATCAATGGTAATTATGGTGCTTCCTCGATATGTGGGAGTATAAAAAGCTTGGTGAAAAAGTAGTCTGTCTACTGTTCAGTCCTCGCCTCTGGTCATGGTTTAAGTCTTACGGACAATAGAACAGGGTACTGAATGCAAGCACCAATTTATTTCCTCAGTACGTTGTTAGAACTTAAATATACAGAAAAGATGACGGTGCTGGAGAAAGTTGGAAGTTGAGCTACTAGTTCTCTGCATCTAAAGGAATTGGCCATCTTGGTTCATCCTATGGAGAAGACGTGGAAAAACGATGCATCCCTTTTTCTTCTGGAGATTCTTTGGATTCCCAGAATAAACTGGAGTGTTGCTTGAGAATGGCACCTGGATTTCCTTCCTTCACTTGTTATCTGATCTCAGATAACTGGAATATGATAGTAGACTTATTGGAAAACTAGATGAGTGGTTGGATCTATCATAGTTTTGAAAATTTTAAAGGATTTTCTGGCACTTGTGACCTTTATTGAACAGTAATTTAACAAGAAAGACGTTGGAGAGAGATGGGAAGATGTGCACCAAATGGGCCAAGACCAGGAACTAAACCCAGCACAGCGGATCTTAAGGGATTTAACCTCTATATTATATGCGCCTTCATCTCTCCTGTAATGTAAAATGTTTCTGGAAAATAACTAACACAAACTGTGTTTCTCTTGTCTGAATGATATTGATGAAGTGGAGCCATTTTCAGTTGTAGGAGAACAGACAGCCCTTCGGAGGAGGGCAGCACCTGTTGCATCCTCAGTTGACATTAATGGCTGTCCAACAATCTGCTTTCAGTTTCCAATGTAACCATTTGCCACTTTAGTCAGTTGCAGGTGAAAGTCCTGCTGTTTTAAAATTAGACACTCATTACAGCATCAAGATATATTGCAGTGCACCAACCAGTCTGTCTAGACAGAGGGATGCTACCTGCCAACGTTACTTCAAGCTGGATTGACATATATCTGTGGAGACAGAAACACAGCAGTGTCTTTCTTCTAGATGTATATGATGCTTGTGTAGTTAAAGCAGTGAATAATACATCCTGTTACCCAAAGGATAGAGGTTTGTTCCTCAGCCTTTCCTCCACAAGTTGTTTACAATGCATCACTGAAGGTTATCCTCATCAAAACTTAAGAAAATGCAAATTTGTTGTGTATATTTGCCCCAAAAAACTTTGCAACTGAAAACCGAAGCAACTTTGTAAAAATATACTATTAACCAATCCTGAGGAAATGTTTTCTGTTCTTCTATTTATTCTGCAACAGTTTGTAACTGTTGCTCAATGCAGAGCCACAACTCTGTTGCAAAGTTATTTACGTATTTGTAACCCCTTCAAAGTGCATCTCGTAGTTTGTGTGTCGATAACCTGAGCTTCAGGAATTTTCACAAATGTACTCCGAGATAAACTTCATTACAATGCCATAATTAAAAAAGAAGCTAGGAAATGACAATACAAAGGCAAAAATCTCTATCTAAATCATCCTGTGGCACTGAAATGGGAAGAAATGAGATGAGCTTGACAGAGGTGGAGTGAAAATGATAGACTCATTATGATTTTATAGCTTAAAGAAATATGTCAGGCTTCAATAGCCTAGAAATTCTAGCATAAAGTCTCAGATTTAAATCCTTTCCCACTGCGCATGATAATGAAACTGCATAATATATTCTGTGATTAAAGTCATGTTCGAATTTAAGAGTGCAGAGAAAAGTCAGATTACAACGTGCATGAAAAAATAAATCACCTCGGCCAAAGAAATGTTATGGTATTCTATAATTTTCTGGTTCCATGTTTGACATTTTGAAAATACACTGTTATTCCCCACCGCCTCTCTTCTTGAAGAGGTGGGCTCTAAGTTTTTTTTTCTTCTTCTTCTTCTTTTTTTTTTTTTTAAAAAAGAGGGAAAATCTTTCTGACAGCTTCAGCTTCCCACTGCTGTTCGGCTGTTTTTCACCAGAGCTTCCAGCGCTCACCATGGAGAGAGTGGAGTCATGAACCACTAATAAGAGGGTTCCGTTTTGCTTCAACCCAGCCGAGGCTTGACCTAATGAACAAATCAAATGAATGCCATTTAATTATAGACCAGAGAGACCGGCATGGACGAAGGGTTGGCGCTAGTGGGCACAAACCTGATATTATTTGTCTGGAAAATCTGTGAAATGAGCGGGAGCAGTTGAGTTCTGGCTTCCCCCCGCCCCCCTACTTGCTAAGCAGTGCAGCACATGTGCGCTGGCCCTGATGGAGGGAAAATGACCACACACGCACACACACACACGCACGCACGCACAAGTCTGCTGTTTTGATTTGGACACCACTTCCTTCCAGCTCTGTCGGTCTTTACGCAGATGAGATGGAACTAATCCTGAGCTGAAGTTGTCAGTTTGCTTGGCCTTTCTGCGCTCCTCTGCTTGGCTCCCACGTCAGAGTGCATCTTCTTTTCCTTTCTTTTTCCTGATTTAATAGCATTTTGAGTTCTACAAAATGTAGAAATAGTAATAATGCAGTAGAAATAATAAACCTTTTATTTGAGCCTTCTGTGTAAATCTTCCATGCAAGTTAAATTAGTGTACATTTAATATTTCAGCATCTGTGTTTTCATCACATTTTCACTTAAGTTCTAAATGTAAATATTAGCGCACCAATGTGGTCCAAGTACTAATCTAGACAGTTTTAAAACTGCTTGGTTAATTGTTTTTTGGGGCAATTTTATCCAAAGGACCAACACAAAGTATGGGATGTTGTGCAGTAGAAGATGAATAATCCAAAGTTTTACATTTAAAAGACTTTTATAAGAGTACTTTAATAAGTCACTTAAACTGCAAATGGACTCAAACTGTGTGTTATTACATTTTTGTAAATGCAACTGTTCTGTAAAGACATTGGAGGTAGAGTGGGGAACAAAATAAGTCATGAGTCCCAGAGACTCAGCAGACAGGTAAGGGGTAACGTGGAGAAGTTTAAAACAGAGTTAGATTATAACACAATCTCCCAAAGCTTTAGCTCTCTGGAAAATACAAGAAGTTCTCTCTAAGACGTGACTGTCCACCTAAACTGACAGGCAATAAAGTTTAGCCGTGGAGGCGGGATGAAAACAAATACACAACACACTCTTTGGTTTAAATTTTTGTTTTTTTATTTTTGTACTTTGAGCTATTTCCCTTCCACTTTTATTAATCGCTACTTTGTGTCGGTCTGTCACCTAAAATCCCCCCCAAAAAACACATTGTGGTTGACGCTTGACAAAATGTGGAAAAGTTAACTGATTATGATTACTGTAGAGGGGAACAGTGTATAGGCTCTAATGTTTAGTCTGCAGTCCAGGCTCAATATGTTACTAATGTTTGATAGAATTTCAGTCCAGGACTGTGCTGATTTATTTATTTTTTTTCTGTTTGAAAGGCTGATTTAAAATCCATCTTACCCAGGTTGTTGTTACAGAGGCCAAGTGGTTTTCCTCTCTGCCACCCAGGCGCCTCAGTAAATTGTAGTGTTTAGTAAAATGAAACTGGCTTTTGAGAAACACCAGACGCGCAGGCAAAAAAAATTTAAAATTAGCCTGTTTTAGGGTAGCATACCATGAGCTTCGTACAATATATTTTCTTCATTGCTGAATTTTTTTAGGGTGGTTGACAAACTGGCTTTTAGTTTTCACTGCAATTCTTCACATGATGTAATTTGATTGGATGTTTAAGTGACCTTTCTCTCACCGCACAGCAGTCTGTCTCCAGCTCGGTGGGAATGAGTCAGAGCTGATGTCATTCTGCTTATAATCTGTTAGGCTTCTCAGCACTCCATTAATACCTACCAGTTACAGCACACACTATTTCTGATAATCCCGGCCCCCTAAAAATATTTGAGCCTGGCTAATTTTGTAATATTTGCTCGCATTTAATGCACTCATTAAGTGCATTAGCTTTGCGTAATCCTGTTTTATTGTTGGATAATTGTGCAGACCTGCTTCTGAGCATATCGAATGAAACAATTTCTTTGTCCCAAAAGAAATGAAGCGTGCCAAAGACGAAGTAAGTGGTCCAAACAAGAAACTTTCAATCATGTTTTTGAGCGTCGGCAACCACAAAGTGCTTTTTCTTCCAGAACAGCCAAATTGATTACCAGCCTAATAGCTTTTCTTCTGACTATTACACGGGCCGAAATGTCAAAAGACCCAGAGAAAGCAGCCTCATTGCCATGCTCATGGCATAACAGTCTGCTGCTGATAGTGGATCAGCTTTACAAGCTTGAGGAAATGAGGAAAACAATTACACTCTGCTCCTAGCACATGACCTCCTGGGTTATACACATGCTCTTTTTTTTTTTTTTTCTTACAGGGCTTCATCTTGCTGTCAGCCTCATATTGTGTTGCCCCCTTCCACCTGGGAGCTAAGCGAGTCTCAGGCCCAGAGACCTGGATGTCTCCAGATTTAGCAGAGCCTGGCTCTGCTGCAGGGAGCTATAGCACTCCCATTGGGGGAGACGAGGAAAGCAGTGCCCATTAGTATACACTGCACAAAGCATGATAAAATGAATAGCAGAGCTGAGATTTATTTTTGTGATCTCCTTCCAGGGGCCTTTTGTCTTCACCTCTGAGCCCTAGGTGACTAGCACACTCGTTCTCTGCCTGTGTCAGTACTGGCAGCTGTGACTTTGACTTTTATTTAATTCCAGACACAGCATGCCCAAGATATTCATGTTTTCTGTATTGTAAATGTCCTTCTGTTTGGTGATATACATTCGTTCCTGCAGTTCAGTTTGGCTGCACATTGCCAAGACTTTTGCGCAGTGAGCTTTTTTTGGTTTTAGACTTTGATTCAAACCTCACAAACAAAGGCTTGAGACATAGCTTGCTCTTGAGGTCCGGGACTTCAGATTCTCGTAAAATGCTTTGATTATGTCACGAAGGAGACTGGTTCTGTATCCCTGAGGTGAGTGTATTTTAGAGCAAATTGTGCATATCAATAACAGAACAAAAGCATAAGACCTGGTCTAGGTTATATGCTTTTTCTGCTTGGTCTTTAAATAAATGTTCTTAAGTTATTTTGGTTAAATTTACCTGTGATCTATTTTGCATCTTTCATTTTTAACTGGTTGGAAATGCTTTAAAGGACGGAGTTTAACTGGTAATATTTTCATAAGATTACCAAGACCAAAACAATAAATTTACTGGGTTTCCCCAAAACTAAAGTACGGGTGTGTGCAGTCTTCTCTGTAATTCTTATTAGGGTTTTCCATACAGTCCTCCACTTCTTCTGATCGCGGGTTGTATATCTCTCACCTCCTTGAAGAGGTGTGAGGTTTGGTCTGGATTTACGCTTTAGTGGAAAGTAGTCCTGTCTTAGCTTGTGGTCTGGTTCATACGGCCCCCGTTCATGATATAAATTCCCTTTGTGAATGAGTCATTTGCTCTGTCCCTCCCAGAGGAATGAAACAGTAAGGATGTAGGTGCCATTAATTTTGCTCCCAGGCGGCTGACCTTAGTAACAACGCGGCAGTCTGAGTAATCACCAAATAAATTCTCACTTTCAAAGAATGAACAGATGGAAATATATATTTCAACCTCTTGTGGTACAGTTTTAATTTTCTCTTTCAATATTGTGTTTATGTCTTACCTCGATATTTTTTTGCTGCTTTATGCAGCTCAACATCCTTAACGATGACTTTTTAAATTTAATTTAGCGAAAATGATCTCACTACACTTTAAGCTTTCCATGCAGGATGAAAACTCTGTTTTGTTACTTAAACAGAATAACCGCAGGCGAAAGGGTTTTACAAGAGATAAATTATCAGCATAAATGTGTTTAGGCGCTTGTGTTCAGCACCGGTAGACTTTTCAAAACTCTGCAGGATGCTTATAAACAAAGTAAGAGAGCAGAAAGGAAATGTCTCTTTATTATTGCGAGTAGTCGGCCCACAGTACACTTCATGTTAGCGTACGCCAGATGTAAAATGTCAGTGTGTATTAACATAACAATTATATGTCTTTAAAAATCCCTAAGTGCTTTATTCAGAAGCAATCACTAGTCTGTCACTGGAAACAAAGGAATGTTTGTTAGTGTTACTCATATGGAACCAAAACATGAAATCTAATCAAGCTTTAGTTTAAGCATGACCTAATATTTCCCCTGTACTTGAATGTTACTTGGTCACATTTTTTCCCCCTGCAATTATGAACTTAACTGGCATGGTGTATATGATTAATGATAGATGATTGCTTATAAATAATGGATGTTTGGAAGGCAGTTGAGGGCAAACAAAGCAATATGCACAATATTATGTTAACTTGCTTTGGTGATAATAGCAGATTCTGTCATGAGACGGTAAGCAGGAGCTTTTAGTATTCAAGTCTCGCCTAGAAAATTATCATTTTTTTTATTTGTCTGAATTTCCTGGCGTGTAATAGCCAGCAGCCTGACACTCCTTCATGTGAAGTGTTTCTTTAGCATCTCAAGGTTTGCTTTCAAGATGCCAAATTACTCACTGTGCCAGGTTATTGAAATTAGATGTTTCTGAATGTTTGCATTGCCATGTCTTACCTGGATACTTACCTCTAATTCTCCCTTCCCATAATGAGTTAGACAAGTAAACAACAGCAGCAGCAGACGTTCCAGCAAAATTGAAATGCCCGGGGAGATAAATTAGCTACAAAACGTGGAATGCAGGTGGAGTATTTATGTGTGCAAAGCTGAAAAATGACGGCGGGGTTTTGGATACAATCTCTGTTTTTGACTAGAGGCTTAGCTGTTCCAGTCAGGTGATAAAATTGACTTGCACACGCATTGAAATGGATTGCTGTTTTAATGGCTTGGGCAATTAAATACACTGAAAGTTGCTGATTTTGTTCCAGATTTTAGCATGAAGATGACCGTTAAGCCTCATTGGATT
The DNA here is from genome assembly GCF_003331165.1 of Xiphophorus hellerii. Taxonomy (NCBI): domain Eukaryota; kingdom Metazoa; phylum Chordata; class Actinopteri; order Cyprinodontiformes; family Poeciliidae; genus Xiphophorus; species Xiphophorus hellerii. Next base: position 22,961,600 of record NC_045683.1, on the reverse strand, counting down.
GTTTTTGTCCTTTAAAATAATGCAAACACAAAAACTACAATATGATATTTGCTCCATTTCAGATTTGTTTTGTTTGTGCTTGTCACACTTAAGTGTCTCGGATGCTTAAACCACTTTTATTTTATAGAAACAACTTAACTACAAAATAGTTTTAAAGTGATTAGATTGATTATTACTTTTGTCAGTCATAATTCCTAGTCCCGTATTTCTTTAAAATCAATAAAATCAATGCCATTTTTAGTTTTGAAAACTGGGTAATTTTAGAGTGTTGTAATAATTATCAGTAAATACATTTAAGATAAATATATTGTTAAAAGCATTCCAGGTCTAGCGCAGTGTTGTGGGATCGAATGATGATCAGGAACATTTTTCAAACCAATTTTTTTGGAATAGTTTTGCTACAAATTCCTTCCACTGATCACAGTATTCATTTGGCATATAAAAGCATAATTAACGGTGTTGTGATGTAGACAAACGTTATTGCAAATTCAATGTGTTTTATTGTATATGTGTAATGTTGCTGCCTTTGAGAGGAATAGCAAACGACAGTCTTTACTCTGTTCAAACCCTGGAATCATAAACTCCACAATCATGTCATCTTCAAAGTCAGCAGGAGAAGGAATTTAAGCCCCTTTTTTGATAACCTATTGAGATGCAAAACGCACCTTTTTATGTAGCAATACATATGCAAATAGTAAGCACCACTCAAGCTGAAATAGCTGCTTTTCCTGATTTCTCAGACATTAACTTTTGTAGGTATGTGTTGACAGGAAACCCCCAAAATTGAAAAGGATTCTTCAAATGATATTTTTATATTTGCTATAATTTGCATAATCCAGTAACAATTCAGGCATTTTTACCGAGATGCGGGTTTGAACATTTGGGGAATGTGATGCTTCTTCTTTTAAAAAGGCAAATTCAACAAACCCAGATGCTAAGTCACCAGGACGTTCATTTTACTGGCAAATGACATCAAGAAAGTCATAAGAAAAGACAACATTTCCATAATTATAATGAATTTATCAAAGCCTTATTACATCAATCAGCCTGTCAACATGGGGAACAAAAGTTAAACTGCAGTCTGCCACTTCCCTGGATTCACACCCCTTCTGAAAAAAACCCAAAACTCTTCTCTTGTTAAAAAAAATAAGGTTACTCAGTCTTTAGTGTGTTCCTTTGAAAAGCAAAATGAAGAAAAAGTCAATAACTCTGAAAAAAATCCATATTTCCATCAAATATGAGAGACAAGCAGAAAGTGTTTTACCATTTGTTGCTAAACTCAAAACCCCTGCTATGCAACCCGTCTCTACTGGAGGCCAGTGCCTCCTATTAGTACCCCCAAAATAACATTTAACATTTTTTTAGCATTTCATGTTACTTGTGTGAAAATGTACAGTTGAAATCAGATATTTACAGATATGATTTCAGATATGTAAAAAGGAAGACGCATTTTCTGACATTAAAACAGAACAAGTGTTTCCAGTCAACTAGGGACACCAAAGTTATTTTTGTTTGATAAATGTGAAAATAATTAGACAAGTTTTACTTACTTCAAATTCCAATACTTCAATAGATTTTTATTTTATTTCTAGAACTGTCAGTCTTCCAAAATTATGGATATTTTTTATTCAATTTATATAAATATCTGGGTTCAACTGTATGAGAAGTTATTTTTAGAAACATTGTAAGCATGTTCATGCTGTTTTCCTGAGGTCTGTAGGGCTTGTCTGTCAGTGCATCTAATGCATTTTGCTTGACTACACGTTTAAAGAAACTCAGACTGTGGAGCATTTGTCTTTTCTTATATATAACAGTACGTACGTCGTCAGGTTTATAGTGGATCTCTTTTGGACTGAAGGGTATACAATTTGCAGTGTGTGACTTCATCAGGGTGGGATGCATAACTCCTCCTGTGATATTACGTTCTTGTTTTTTCTTCTTCCTTTTACCAGATAATAATGAAATGAAAGGAAAGTTCAGTACTCGATACAGAGGCTACGGCTGCCCCCAGGGGGTCAAGTCATTATAAGCCAAATTAACGAGAAAAGAAATCCAACTTCCCTAATGTAAACAGCCAGTAAATTAATCTTCATCAGCATAGACAGAGCATCAGGATAGCATAGCATAAATTCATGTAATTATTGCGTGACATTTGCATAAGGGCTGGTGTGAGTTTCCAAGCAGGCAAACACATGTGGGATACATTCGGCATCTTTACGTTGTGATACTCATGCAACCTAAGTTTTGTCCAAAAAGTGTTTGTGGTAGCTTGGCTGAGCTGGAGATCACATCATAAGAATATCAGATTGGTGATGGTGGCTTATTTACTAAAATCTGCCGATCTTCATTCAGTATAGACCTCAGCATGCACTGCTAGACGCAGTAGGTCTTGTGTGGATTAAAGCATGGTCTTAATGTGACGTAAAATAAAATAAGGACATGATATCTTCCAAACGAGAGCACCATGCATTGAGGCTTTACAAACAGAAAGATGAGCACTATTAAGAAGAGCCCTGCAATTTGTGTTGCTCTGAAAATCATAGCGTGCTGAAAGCCAATAACACATTAGCAGCAAATGCCACAATAATGCTATTTAACTTAGAAGACCTATATTACTTAGAAAATAGTAATAGGGTTATTTTTAAAATGTTAGCCGGAGAGGAGAAAGACGTATTTTAATTATAACCATATTGAGGTTCACCGAAATATAAAAGCACTGCTCTGATAAGCTCCAGGGCTACTGTGTTGTAAAACTACAGAAACGTCCACCTGAAATTTGGATTTAGTTATTTTTAATTTAAACTGAAACTGCTGTTCAGCGTTTTATCTCTACACTTCACAATTAACCTTCTTTTGGCTCATTAGTGTTAAATCAGTTGTACTCATATTCAATATATATATAGCTGTTTTACTTTTTCACCTTAAGACATGGACTGCAGTGCTCATACAACAATGAGCTTGTTGTGATATATATGGCTGCCAACTGGGGGCCCTTGGGCTAAAACCAGCCCACAAGCTCATTCTATCCAGCTATCAAAGTGTTAAAATATTAATAGATTGTGCTCCATCTGATAAAGAAATTGGTTACAGCCAACTTAGACTGCAGTGCCTTAGCCAATCAGAACAACTGTTAATAACATGCTATTAGGTCCAACACAGACTCTGACATGCTGCAGCAAAAAGATTTAGTTGATGTATTAACTATTGAAATGAACTCTGTTTATGGGACCAAGTTAGCTACACTTAATTAAAAGCAAAATATCCTCTGAATGGTATCAGAAAAATACTTTTTGTTCATTCCTTCAATGAACAGTGAGAGTGAATGAATAAAAAACTGTTTCAAGTTGAAATTCTCAGTAATTTTCATTAAATATTTTGGCCATTTTTGGAGATGTTTTGGTGCAACTTTCTGATCTACTGAACAAAAGATGATTTTAGATTCTCACCAACAATAACATGAACAAGGTCATCTTTTCTACTACATAAATTAAAGTTTAGCTGTCTTAATAATGCATCTTTTAATCATAAAATTAAACAATGATTTTGTGAAAACAGCCCATTTTTACAGAGCTGTTTCTCTCCCGCTCTGAAAATGTGCTAATGCAGTAAAATCTTTCAGATTAAGGGGGGGAAGGGGGGAAATATCTGTACAAATAAAACCCAGTTAAAAAGAAATGATCTCTTTTACTCATTTAGACAAATTCTTTCTTACTTCCTGTCTGTGTTTGGTTTCTCAACAACCTCAACTTATATTTAATTGTTATTTCAACGAGACTGAATAATTACTGGTGCGACATCTTATTTTCTGGTCATGTAAGGAGCATTACTGCAAACATCCATCTCTGTGCATATACTGTAGAGTAGATCCTTCACCCTAATTATTGGATTTTGAAAAGATTGCCGACCTGTCAAAGACAGAACATGTTCTACGGCAGACAGAACTGGACCCTTGTAAAGCAATGAAACATTATACAGCAAAGTTGTATAATGTCTCAATATAGTTTTAATGATTAAGATGCTTCCAACACTCCCATGCTGCATCTTGTATTGGTTGCAGTAAGAGTCTGACTGAGTGGTCAAATATATTATTGACATGTAGGATGTAGAGTTTTAAATATAAAAGCCAGTCAAAGAAGGTCTTTGCAATATTGCTGTTGATACATTGATATTGCACTCACAATGAATTTTTATTATAGTTTGCTTTGTCATTGAGCATCTTTTTTACTGTGGCATAAAAAAAAAAGATTATCTTGTGATTTTTTTTCATATTTCAGCCATTCAAAGCTTTCTAAGACCTTGTCTGAAGGACACATGAAGTACATAGAAGAAACAAAGCAGTGAAAATGCCTTCATCCATAATTGTGTACTGCTGAGCTGCAGAGCCTCAGTTTATTATTGATTCATTCTTTCCAATTAGCGGTTGGCACCTAACAATGTTGGTTAAATAATGCAGGTTTGTAAAAGCTAATATGAAATCTGTAAAAGGAGTATTCAGAGTGGACATTGAGGCGCAGCTGTTTGCTGAGAATAACACGTTTGTTTGTTTGTTTGGAGTTTATTTTCAGATCGTATTAACTTTCTTTCAGTCAGCCAAAGATGGCATGAATTACCTGCGCTGCTGTACTAAGAGGAAAAATAAAATAAACCCAAAAATGGAATGTAATTGCATAGTGGACAGACCAGTCACATGCTGGACAATTGTTTTTGTCCACTGAACATGAAGCCACAGCCATTATTAAATGAACATGACCAAAAAGTATTTAGATGTAAAATGGTTCAGTCAAAGCCTAGTTCCAAAACCAATTGACAAACTGGAAAAAATGAAATCTCCGATACATTACCCATCTAATCTGACTGAGCTTATGCTATTTACAATTAAGACTGTGTCAAAATTTGAGTCTCAATCTGTGAAAATGTGTAGACATTCACTAAAACTTCTTTGTATAACCTTAAAATGCAAATGCTCACCAGTCTTAAATGATTTTTATTTTTGAAAATGTTGTAAAGCAAGGTATCTTTTTAAATTTTAGTGAAATACATTAAAGTTTGAGGCTTAAACTTTCAAAATCTGTAAAAAAAAAAAAAAAGGTCTATGAATTCTCTTGCATATAATTGTAATTGATGTATTTCTGATGTGGTTGCTTTCATAAAGTTCCCCATTTTTTCCCTTGAATTATGTAACATTTTGCATGGCTCCATGGTGTAACACCAGCTTTTTTATTCACTACTGTGAGTACAACATTTAATCTCATTCATCCAGGATGTTTCTTTGACAAGATAAAGGGCATAGGCCGTTTTTTATTTGAATGGAGCATGAATCCTCTTGTGTGCCGAGTCGAAGTACTCGTGTAGAACGACCCGTTTGAGAATAAGGTCAGTACCTTCACAGTGTGCGCAGTCCTTGGGAAATTCATATCCAACAATGAGCAGAAAACAGGAAAGCGGCTGGGAAGTTTGTCAACAAAGCTCGGAAATGACCTCCCTGGTGAGCCGGGGTCACAGTTATAGCTGCAAAAATAAAATTGGTTTGAGGAAGTTTTTACTTTTCACTTGATTATGTAAACCTAGAGCATTGTAGATTAAGAATAAGCACAGACTATCAATGTCACTGAGTGTGTGACGTGAGGGTCATTCAAGAATCATTTTTAAATTTGAGCTTGTTATAGGAATGTAAAAGCTATTTATCTCATATTATATCACTTTACGTCGCAGCTTTATTGAAACACATTTACAAATAAAAACACATATTGAGGAGAAGAATTTGCCTAATTACTTCCACAGTTTTGATTTAGTTGTAAATAGAATAAATTATGCATTGAGACTCAAGCATGTTTATTTATGATGCAATTTTCTTTTAATGTTATCGTGTGCTTCAAATAATTGCGTATTTGCATCTGCAGTGGCACCACGGATGTCTCTTCCCAAGTAACACTCCTGGCGGCGCGCGTTCGCTCATGCCACATGGGACTCGGTAGTCTCTCAGTCGGAGGAGTTGCACCTTGTTTGGGGCTATTTGTGGAAATGTTACGTTTTCGTTTCAGGAAAAAATAGGTCAATAAATCTTTTGACTGTTCCTTTTTTTTAAAAACACCTTAGTCAGAATTCATGATTAAAAACAATCATTGCTAATGATCATTTACCGCCATTCATTTCTCTGAATGAGCCGTCTGTGTTTTGTGGTGCAGTGTTTGACTTTCAGCCACCAGATTACTGAAGCAACAAAGTCAGTAACTCTTCAAAGCAATTGACATTTATAGTGAGACATAATTAAAGAGGATGCATTTGTGACTGTGAAGAGCCTCAGGGGAATAAAAATGTCTCTCTGGTGACATGTTTGATTAATAAATAGGCACATTTAGAAACAGATGAGATCTGCAGAGGTCAGCAGCATCTCATCTGGGTTGAGGCAGTAGCCACATCAGATGAGCAAGACATTTGCTTTTACATTTGAAGATTTTGTTGCCCTTAACCAATATTCCATTATATTGTGTTGTAGAAATCAACGAGAACTATCCAAGAATGGTTGGTTTTGTAGCTAAATTCAACAACATGCCATCTATACATGGATGTTGGCCAGGGTCCGGGAGGCCTTGTTGCCCTTCATTAGGCAACAGGGCTTGTTCAACATTTCCAAAATAATAATAGTTGTATTTCATGTTTTCACTTTACAAAAATTCACTATGGTTAAAAGTTCCCAGTTAAAAAGCCTTGAGAATATGCTAGAGTAGCTTGCGTTCCCTTAGAGTTCCCGTCTCCCTCACTAGTTTCTGTGTACTGCACCTTTCCATTTCCTACAAGAAATACAAATTGTTCAGGTTTGCGCTATAGTTTTTGTGTTGAAACTAAAGGGGCATCACCCATTTCACAGTTTAAGGATTACAACTGGCAAGCTTGTAAAGTAGTGTGGTCAAGGATCAGCAAGGTGAACAAAAATTAAACGGCATCAGCCACCAGTTCCAGATTCTTCTGATGACTTTTATTTGTTACTTTTGACTCTGACAACCCTCCTGTGCTTCCAAGAACTCACTGTTTTTATAGCCAATTGGCAACACACCTGCACTTGAGTGGCCCAAGCCACAATTAAACAACTAAAAAAAAAAAACAAATCTAAACAGAGAAACAAGAATAAAATTATTAATCTAATTTACAAACTCATTTACATAATGAAGGGGTCTGCAAAATAAACCATGTAATACAAGATAACTCAAAAAGTTACTTTAAAGAAAAACAAAGCAATACTCAAAAGAAAACCCTCTAATTGGTAGAACCCAGCAAGGTAATCAATGACATCATCCAGCCATTTAAGCAGGAAATACTGGGCCGACCCCTCCCATACTCCTGCCCTGCTGCAGATCTACAGGGGACAAACAATGGTGAGTACAAAGGAAAGCAAATACCATAAATATACTTTGAAACAAAATAAACAAATTCAACCAATAGTGCAGAAGTAATAGCATTAACCTAAACATATAAATAGATGGAAACTCCAACATAATGCTAACACAAGCAAACCCGGGATAGTAACTGAAGCAACGTTGCTGTTGTTAATGTTTAAATTTAAGCATTATAACCAACTATAGAAAGTACGTGAATCAGAAATAATAGCAAGGGACAAGTGGTGAACAGAAACTGAACCACTTTGTCACAAAGCTAAATCCAACATGTCAATAAAGCTATAAATACTGCACACTGGCTACCTTAGCAGATACCCTGACTAATTGTCCCGTTAGGAGATTTCAGGAGATCGTCCTTAATGAGGGAGGCTGATCTACACTAGAATGGCCAAAAAATAAAAAAATTCTTTTTTGTGTCTAAAGAAAATTTAAAATAGCCAAGTTTGTCATCCCTGGAGAAAGCTTAGTAGCCTAGCTTCATCCAGTTTACATGTAGTGTACAGCAAGAGGTAAGAGAAGCAGCATCTTACTCTAGGCATTGTACAGCCCAAGAAAACTCCAGTCACACTATCACTACTATTAACACCTCTTAAAAAGACTTAAAAAGGGCATCTTCCAGAAAATAGTATCATTTTATAACATAATCAAGTAACTGTAACCTCCAGTTGTTATAAAAATGACGCAACTTAAAACAAATTTGACTTGTCAATCCGACACCTTGAAATTGGCCTCTGTATCTTTAAGAAGCTCCTGTTCTTGATTTTAAAACAGTATATTTACCTTGAGTAACATACATATGAACCCAATAATTGTTTGAAGTAAAAGCAGTTTATGCCAAACATTTTAGTTTTACATTTTTATTGCAATTAAGCTGTTGTATTTTTATCATACCTTGATAATCACTTACCAGCCCATGCTTAGCAATGCTATATTCAAATAACGACCCATGGCTATAATGGCATGTAATCAGGAATTACCTGTATTTGTTCGGTAGGGTGAGGGTGGTGGGGTTGTATTTTCAGTGCGCATGAAGCAATGTTGTGGACTATTGGATATTTTGATAGAAAATTGATTCCCTTTTATTGTCTTGCTGCACCCAAACATGCCCATCTTGCTGTCCATCCTTGCAATAAAAAGGATAAAAGCTTTTTATTGCATTCCTTTCACTCTGGACATTGTTGATGAATTGCAGCTCTGTGTTTTATTGCTCTGCCGTTTCTCATCTTTATCTCTGCTGCTGTGTTCTGGTCAGTACTGTGAACCATTCACTACCATCTCAGAGAGATGATTCCATTATGACAGGCAGAATTTAATCCATCTGCGTTCTGTCTGTCTGTCTGTATGTGTGGGAGTTTGTGTGTTTGTTTGTTTCTCTAAGCTGAGGAGAAAAAAAAACCCAGACAGACGTGGACAACACAGGTTTGCTTTAAGGTGAGCTTAATAGATGTCATTTTTTCCCTCCTCACAGCAAATACCCTGTGGGAAGTCACCTTTGTGAAGCAGACATTTTCACTCTGTGATTGCTGCTGGCATTTTGTTGTGGGGGGGAGCAGATGTTTATCAGTCTGTGTTGGTGGTTTGCCTGTTAATTTGTTTTACTGCCTGAAATGACTCAGCTGCTTTTATATGGATTATAATGAAGTGTGGTGATGATTGCTGAACTGGCTGACGGTTTATTGAGCCCATTCTTCTCGCTGTCATTTCTATGCCACTGTTTCAGAATCCGTAAACCGTAGTGGAACAGATAAATGAAGCTATGCGGTCTGAAAATACAAAACCAAAGATGAAAAGCTTGGTGCAGATGACGGTCATGGCAAACCAACTCCGAAACATCTCCGCTTCCACAAGACTCTAGTTTAAAAACAGCACCAGCTTCTCATGAAAGCCTCCCATAAAAGTCACTGAATGTTTCCACTAAGTTGTTATGGTGTCATTAGCTAGTTCCCGCTTGTGGTTATTCCCAAAGTAATTCAAGAATTAATAAGGCATCAGGAATAACTCTCCCGTGTCAATATTTTTCCCCAGGTATGGTCACCTCTGGCTCCTAAAATGCCAGAAACGACAACAACTAAATTACAAACTCAAGGCTTCTAAACAGAAGTCCACAAATCAATAGACCACATCAAACCGTCTAAAACGATGACCTAGCCACCCTGTAACAGCTGGAGAGATTTACAAGACTCGAGAGACTTCAGAGTCCGATCAATCTCATGAAGGCCTCATGTTGTCATATTGGATGCTTTAATTTAGTGTTTTAAGACTCTCTTAGATGCCAGATTTATTCAACCTCCCGTTTTTATTGAGGAAACACCCATTACCCATAAATATACCAATATAAAGGACCTCCATATCTTAACAGAACCAATGATGGTTTATAGCAGGGTAAAGTTTTCAATATAAAATTTCTTTAAAATGTTCCCTCTATATATTTTTTTAGATTTTATATTCTGAGTTTGCATGTCCCACCATTTCTTAAAACAAAGGCAGCTCTTCTTCACACATACCATCTCTGCATTGGTGGTCATTTGCTGACATTTATATAAGGCATTATGTATGCATTTCTGGGAAGGTCATTTTAAGATGGGGGAGGGGGGGAAGAAAAAGAAAAAAGCAACTTACTATGCTGCTGACTTTACCAAAAAAAACAAACCAAAAACAAAAAACCCCGTCGTGTCACAGGGAGCGAAGTGATCCCATCTCTTCTGATTAAGTCTGCCTAATATTGTTGTTCTAATCCAAGAAATTGTGATTTAAAAGCCCATTGCAACTTAATAATATAGATTACTTGTGATTGTAACATGTTCCAACAGATCCTGTGATTTATCAAACTCATGAATGATTTCTTTAACGAAGAGTCATCTCTATTGCTGAGGCACACTGAGCAATCTGTCTGCTCGCAGTCTCCTTCATCTAATTAAAATTAAAAAAATAACTTCTTTTCTTTTTATTCTGACGTGTTTTGGTAAAGAATATGTGAATTATCATGTGAAACATTTTTATCTTCAGTCAATGCTCTTTTTTTTTATCTTAGAAGGAATCGTGCTGCCAATCTGCAGCATAATTAGCTTATTTTAGCAAAGCTATTCTGACATGATTCCTCCACTCAGATGTTTTTCTCAGTGTTTTGCGGAGATCTTTGTAAAGTCTGGCTCTGACATTTTCATTGGGAATTTAATTAACACAAATGTTATCACGTAGTGTAAAATGTATGTAGTTCAATCTCTACTGTGTGTGTGTGTGTGTGTGTTTACTGAGAACACTATGCATTATGACGCAAACATAGGTCCAATTCTCAGTTGTCATGCTTATGTAGTTTGTATATACTTTGTGTACTTTCTATATAAACATGAGCCACAAAAAGGGTTGCCATGACCTTCAAAGTTAAAAACATCATAATGTTCTTTCTGATCCTTTCTAATGTGATACCAGGGAGTAAAAAAAGTGATGTGTGCTCCATAAACTGAGAGAAAACACCAGTCACTTGTCTGCCGTTTGCTGCACACTGTCAATCAGCTGGCTAAAAGAAGGCACCTAAATGTTTTACTACCTTACAAGTAGGAGACATTTGGCCAAAAAAATATATTTAGCCACCAAAATAATTCCCACCCATCAACTTTATTAGGGTGATGCTGTATTAAAACCATAGTTGGCGAGCTCAAAACTTGATAAACAGCAAAATGCTGCAAAATACGCAGATAGCCTGTCTCATTAACCTACTAATGTCAGCTTGTTGTTTTACTCCAAATAGCAGAACAGCATTTGGTAATAATCTTCTGAGCAACAAGAATGGCAATTTAGAATTACCAACTATCAAAATCCAAATGACAATAAATAAATGTTTTGGATAACAGTATGTTGTAAATACTGTGCTACGAGGATTTAGCTTCAATATAGGGTTAAGTGTTCAATCAGTTTTAAATCCTGATACTTTAAATTAAGGTTTTCCCTCGGATTAGAGAATTTGTCATACTCAAAGTGATAAGAGCTTTTATTTCTTGCTTAATTCACCCTGTACGTGCATCTTGACAGGCTGTAATAGGTGAAAAGGAAAAATGTCTGATACAGCTGTCTGAATCTCTTCTTTGATCCTTCCACAAGAAGAAGGGAAGGTGGGTTTCATTGTCTTATACAAGGAGGATTTTATTGGATGTGGCAGACTAATAAAGAGCGTGACTTTAGAGTTGAGGTGAGGGGTCAAAGCCAGCGATAAGGGGGTAGAAGAGGAGGTATGAGGTTGTTTTTGTGTGCCTGTCTGTGTGAGCAAGTAGGGATGCAGGACCTGTCTCATATTCCACAAATCCTCAGGGGACTGAAGGGAGAACTGGACTGGGATTATAGCAGCCCAGCGCTGTGTTCCTGTCACTCACCAAGAAATGGATCTCGTGTTGGAAGTGTCTAAGATGGATGTGCAGTGTACAGGAAGACCAAGGGTGATGATGAAAAAGACACAGCACTGTTATCATTGAAGAAAAATCATTTACAGATGACACATTATAAGAACGATGGAGCGAACCATAACATTTTACAGAGCAACATCACTCTGCTGTGACACAAGTGAACTGGGAATAAATTCAAAGTGTCACTATATGAATTCAGTATGCATCAAAATGCATCACATTTTAGTTAAATATTACAAAACCAGCATTATTTGAAGAGAGGCTGTGTTTGTTTGACAGCTTGCTTAAATATGTACTAGATGTTTTCTGTGGTAAATTCTAATATAATATTAAACAGCTCTGAAATTGTTTTTAAGCTTTAATGTCTAAATTCCATTAGCATTTTTCTGCTCATCCATTATGCACACGACTTTTTAATAGCGATTCAAGGCTATCATTCCACTCTCATTAAATCACATTAGTATCATTGCATTGACAAGATCTTAGTTTCGAAAACAGCTGCAGCTACAGTTGACCCAGAGAGCTAATTTTCCTTCCAAGGTAAGGAAAAATGAATCTCTTTGTTACTCTATTGTTTGGTAAGCCACTTTTTGAAAATAAAATCCTTTTTGGAAATTCATGTACATCTATTTAATGGGGGTAGGCATCATTAAACTTGACCACTAATGTACACTTGGTGTAGCTGAAAAAGGCTGGTAAAAGTGACGACGTTGTGTTTGACAGTGGATAGAATAACAAGACACTTAAGACAAAGTTAGTGATAGTTTGCAGTGAAAGTCTGGAGCCCTAATGTGAGCACATGGAGTGAGTCACAGTTTGTACACTTAAGAAATAAGGAGGCCACCCAGGGGTTTTAAAGTGCTCTGTGGTGTGCGACTGTAGTTTACTAGTGTAATAAATGACCAATTGTGGGACAAACTGCAAATGGAAACAATAAAATTCTTGAAACATTTCAGAAGATATTTTCCAGGCACATAGTGCCAGTTATTGCACAATCGTGCAACTAGGTGATTGCATAATTGTGCAATCACAATCATGCAATCACTTAAGATGACATAAAAATGCTCTGTATGTAAACATATAAAACAAGAGTTTAAAGAAATTTGGCTTTGCAAATTAAGGCCTTGAAATTGGGCCTCTGTCTCTTTAACAAGCTCCTGTTCTTTCCAACACAGCCTTCAGCACGTCAACTTCAGCGCTAACTCCTATTTGTCCCAGCAACTGTGCCTTCAGATTTGCCTGCCTTGCCTAGCAAGGCACACAGTGGTTGTGCAAATCTTTTTCTTTCCAAATATAATTTATTTGAAGATTGAACTGTTGCTGCAGACATTTTTTTTGTTATTAGTCCTTTTTTGGCCACTGAGTTGGCCCTGAATAGTAATTTCAAGCTATTGACACATGCAGTGGGTGAAAGGGAAGTTAAAATACTTGTTAAAAGTATTGATACATATGTACTCATATGATGTCCGATGGTTGTTTTTTTTCTTTTCTCCCAATGCACTGTGAAATAAAGTATTGATGAATTTGATGCTCACAAACTACACCAGTGGTTATCTCGATGGTCAGACTTTTTCCTCCTTGCGTAAGCTATCGGACTTCATCTGACAGGTTTTTTTTCCTCCTTTCCTGCAATGCAAGATTCTTATTCTTATAAGCATTCAGCAAAAAGTGTTTCCAATGGAGAGACTTAATACCAGATGAGGAGAAATCCATCCTCTAAATAGTTGATCTCCATTGCAAAAATGCTCTCTATATTACTTTTTGCAAAAACGGTCACACATCCACTCAGCCGTATTAAACACTGCCAAACAGTTTGTTTTTTTTGTCAGAACTATTCTCTGTGTATACACATATAACAACAAGCGTTAAAATAAAAAGAATGATGGGCTTTAAACTTACAAAGCCCTAAAATGAGTTTCCCATTTATACAAGCATGTATTTTTTTATGTTTGTTGGAAGACACAGTCCTTAATGGCCTTATATGAGACTAATTTTAATAGCATTTAATGGCATTAACTGCACAGCTCAGCCTCCAGCGTTAACAATATATATATTATCAGTCCCTTGTGGTATGAGGGCTGCTGCTGGTTCGGCGGGCTACAGCTGTGTGTTGGGTTACACTAATTACAATTCCTCTCCAGGTTTTGTGACATTTTCATTCGAGTGGCTCTCCCATGACGGCCTCTTTATTTTGAAAAAGTAGTTTTACACTGCCATGCATTATTCACAACACAGGTGTAGATCTGACCTTCAGCGACATCGGCTCACATGGCTCGCTCCATCACATGGCCCGCTGGATGCAGTCAGATACGTGGAGGTAGGAGCGCAGACAGATGCTCGGGGATTTGGAGCTTTCTCATGTTTATGCTGTTGTTTTGGATCTAATGCCTCCCCTGTCTGGATCCCGTCTACTCAAACGAGGTTACATTGCCATACGAATGCAGTCGTATTTATTAGGTGAAGCATTGTCTGTATTCATGGTGAATTTCACTGTTGTATCTTTTTGTGAACTCCCACCGAGGGACATGGCCATCAGTGTCACAGCTGCCCACCCTATTAGCTGCATTTGTTCTGTAATTGCTTGTTTTGTTATCTGGTAATGAATATCAGTGAACAAATGAGAAATGTCATCATTTTTGGGTCTATTTGGAAGATTTATTAAGCATAATTTCTTCTGGCATGGAGGAGGACTGTCTGCGTCAGTCGGATGGAGGTCCCAAGGGATATTGTTTACCTCAATAAACACCTCGCTATATTTATTTATTTTTATTATTGTTCTTCCGTGTGGAAGTAGAACTACCACGTGGTGGATTAAGTGCTATTTTTCTCTAAAGAGTCATTTCTGTTTGTGAAAAAGGGACATGAGAAGGGCGTAATCAATGTTTCATAACCTAATCTCGCCTCCTTATCCGTGTTTTGCTATGCGGCGATATTAGCTCTGTGCCTCCTGGTCTGCGTTTACGCATTTCTCTCAAGGAAGGTGTGGCAGTGAAAGTCAATGATGCCGGTCAGAAGATAAATTTGAGTACTCCTGCAATTTAAGATCTTATTTGTCATATTTTCCCGACCAACAAAGTCACCTCCCTCTGCCCCAAGCAACATTGAATCAGTTCTCCTGAACCATCCATCACCACAGTGTTGCATCCTGGTCAATAGGGGTCGCTTCCAAGCAGTTACCTGTTAACAGAGCTAATGGGGGTCTGTATTTGCATAAGACTGAGTAAAGAGCTGGATCGCATACAAGCAGGGCGGAGTCTCACTCTTGTCGAACAAATGAGACCATTCATCACAGCTTTGTTTGGCTGTATGCTCCCTCTCATGAACAATTAATGTGCTGCAGACGTTTGAGTGCTTTTCTGCTCCCCTATTCATCTTAGCTTCTTCCTCTGTTTGTCTCACTTTTGGGGACTGTCTCTTAAGCGCTAACTGTGCTGTGAATTGTTACGACGAGTACCTTAAGTCAGTGCTTTCCAACCCTGGTCCTCAGGGCACACTGCCCTGTATGTTTCAGATGTTTCCCTAATTTCAGACATCTAATTCAGATGACTGCAGTTCATCAAAAGCCTGTTAATTAGCCATAAATTAAAATGATGTGCGCTTGAAACAGGGAAACATCTAACACATGCAGGGAAGTGTGCCTTCAGGACCAGGGTAGAGAAACACTGCCTTAAGTAGTTTTGTCCTCTGTTCCCTTTGGTTTGAAACTGCTATTGTTTTTCTTTTAGAGTCAAGAGGTTTCACCATGTAAGGCCTTTTGATTATTATTATTTTTCTCTGTCTTGGAGGATTGAAAAGACAGTTTTCTGACATATACTTTTCTAAACAAAAACAGATTTTATTTTATTCAATCCCTTTATGTCTTTGAGTGACAGAAAATGCAACATATCTCAACTTTTTTGCTTTGTTTCAGCCACCTGAGGTCTGAAGCTGTCAGTGAGTCTTTCACATTTGCAGTGCACTGTCATCGGAGCAGTTCACATTACAATTTTTATGTCTCAACCAGCAAATTCACATTTTGATGGACTCCTTCTGCATTTGAGGTTTACTTTGCTTTTTGTTGCTGTTGATGTGCAAGCTAAAAGAAACAACCAGCAGTTACTTGCTTACTTTTAGTCTGTTATTTTCTTCAGTGTTAGATGAGATCAGGATTAGTCTGTTAACGGGGCAACAGCTGAAGAACTACTTCCTGCCTTAGCTCAAAATAAGAGTCATAAAGGAAAATATAATTCAATCAAAAAGGCAACTAGTTAGTACTTGTATAGAGACAGTTTGCTGAGTAGTATTGCATTTTATTTTTTCACAGTACAAAATTTTTACACCTGTTCCAGCTGTAAAGGAGTTTGAATGAATTGCACAAATACGACGTCTTGCTCGGCTAGCGAGTGTTTAGGGGATACAGATGTAAAAAATGATAAAATAAAGGCGCTAACATCATGACACAAAAATAAAAATCTTTAAAGATAAAAATGTAATGATTTTGTTGCATACATTAGCATTTTTAGCATGGTGGGTCACTTCAAACTCCACAGGAAGGTGTAACTTTAGCAACTTAAAATATATGCCTATAAAGATTAGTGCTTGGATGCATGTGCTGCAAAGGCTTTATCAGACAAAGCGCTTTATGGATGGCCATTTACGCTGACATACAGTAATAGGAGTTCAGGAGGAATTTGGATTAAAAAATTCCAGAAAAAAATACATAATGATTGATATTGGTCTATTTAAAAAACTATTTTGTCCTAAATGTTCTCATAGAGCGGACCCCCACTTATTTGTGTTTCTATATTAGCGGATACATTTTTCTTGTTGCTGATTGGCTGGACCCCTAAAGGCAGGGATAAGGATGACTGTAGGCACAGGGTTAGCTTCTAAGGTAGCGCCAAAATGTTTTTCACTGTGTGTATTAGTGAAGATTTAGGGGTATTTGGTGTTTGAGCTGTTAAAATAGACAATTTTGAGCATTTATAGTTGGCAAACACTATACTGCAAATATCAAGGATACCAGACAGAACAATATGTTAAGACTGATTCACGCCTGCTAGTCTGTTTTGTTCGTGATATGAAAGGCCTAAACAGGCACAGAGAAATATGTTAAACTCTTTACTGATGACATTTGAATAGATGGCTAAAGGGTTATCAAGATTAGCATTTGATAAAAAAATAAAGATTTTAGGCCATTTTCCCACTGAATCTTTTACTTTATTTCTTAGACTTTTTAAAATGTCTGATCAATATATATGGTTGTATATTTACAGAAGCAATTTGGTTTAAGTGCCTGGTTGCCTTAGGATCCACATAGCCTGAAGACCACCTGGGAATAGATGCCAATATTCTCTTAACAGAGGATGTCTGTATAAATCAGCCAACACTTCATGTTAACAAAACGCATCCATTAGGACATTTGCAGTCTTTTGTTTAAGAGACTATCTAATGTTAAGGGTTTTTACTCTGGAGACCTTTTTGTTTGTTCACATATTAAATAGCAGACATAAGTCTGAATAAATGGTGGCCATGTTTTCATTCCCCATCTTGGTTAAGATCTGACAAACAGTCCTATAAATAATAAATTATAGCAGTAATAAACAAGCATTTTTACTTGAGTTTTTCTTTCTGACTCAAATAATCCATATTATGTAGCTATGATATATACCTCAAGCTTTATTTCAAAGGAGCTGATAATTGGGTATTTTGTTTTATAATGTAAATGTTCTAGAATATTTCTAGACATATTAGTGAACAGGATGGTGATAGTAAAATAATAAAACTATTATTTATAGCATACAACATGCAGGTGCTTCTCAGTAATTTAGAAAACCACAGAAAGATCCAAATGATTCATTACACAAATTTAGCTTATTAGAAAATTTGAATATTACATAATACTAGTAATAAAAACTTGTTTTATGTTATAGTCAGCACCACCCATGTACATGTTAAAAAATGTAGTACCAAAAATGGTTTGTTTTGTCAACATCTTGTTTCTGTTTGTTTAATTAGACTCCTGCCAGTAATGCGAGTCACTATAGTTATGATTTTTATTTAATATACACTTCTAAATTAACTCAAAATAATCATAATAAACACAAAAGGATTATCCTTTTATAGTTATCTTGATGTTTCTCCTTTTTTTTAAGACTTTGCCCCCACCTTTCCCTTCTAAACCTCTTCAAGGCAGAGTGGTGAAACATGCATTCAGAGACCTTGGGAATTCACACACATCTGTGCCTTTTCTTTTGTACACATGGTTTAACACATTGTGCAGACACAGATCTGAGAACGAAGCGTTTAACAAACAACTGACACCAGGCGTTTGAGTTCACTGTCTCAATTTTGGCACAAGGAGCATTACAGCATTAAGCTTTATTGATATTTAGACAACGTTTTATAGCGCCTGAGCTTCAGTTCCACTACAGGTACTGAGAGGCTATTAGGAATCGCTACAGTGGGAGGAAAAAAAAAAAAAGTGTGTTGCTGGAGGCGTTGCAGCGAGAATCTCACAGCAATAAAAACAGATAAAAAAAATCCTAGATTTGTTTCACAAAAGAAAGCAATTGATTTAAATGTCAGGGTGCATCTCGCCCCTCCCCCTGTTCGGCTTTATTGGATATTGTCGCCGAGATTGTGTGCGGCGAGTGTTCCTAGGAGACTCAGTCAAGCTTGGAGATCCTTGCAGAAGGCTGGCGTAAGGGACTGTGGGAGGAAGGGAGACATGGTGCTAACATCAATAATTCACACAGCTATTGCTAGGGAAACAGGATGTAAAGGTATACAAGTAAGACCAATGCGAAAAATGAGCCTCTGCAACATCATGCAAATGAATCAGACCCGAGCTCTACCATCCATTTACAAAGCCTTTTTACTGTAGCATGAATGCATTGAGGCCATCAGAATGTCTAATGATTACATTGATTTCTATGAAGCTGTTTTCCCTACTTGAGTCCCACAAAAGAGATTTTAATTTACTAGTGTCGAGGCTCCTGGCGTTATAAACCTCCCAGCCTGGAGAGGAATAGAAAGGTGCAGCCTGGCTGAAAGAGCACCGGACTATTTCCCAAGCCTGCTTATTAGATTTCCAATCATAGCCTGTGGTGCAGTGGCATTACCACCATAAAACACCTCTTTGCAATGTAGCCATCTGGGCAGAAATTGCTAGTGCTCAGTGGAAACTTAAGTGTTTCCCTAGCATTGATTTCTGTTGAGATGGGAGTGAGAGAAATAGAGTTTAGACTATTATTAAAACAGAGGCACAGAGGGATTCATATGAAGTGCACACATTAGCTGCAGCTTCTGCGGCCGCCACCACAGGTGCTGAGTGGGCTTTATGAAGCATTCCCTGTTCTGTTTTTGGCTGTTCATTTTCACTGCCAGGAGCCAGTCCCTGTTATGGATATAGGCTTACTCCATTATTCCGCTGATTGCCAATGTGATTTCTGTGACACCCTTCCCCAGGTTTGAGTCAATTACAAATCAAGCTATAAATGCATTGGTTATTCATGGAGAGTCCATGATCAGATGAAGAGTAATAAGTCGGATGATTACCTTTTCGATAACCAGCATATCTGATTAACACCTGATTCAATATTGTGGCAATGAAAGCAAGATTTATTTATATATTTTTTTTATTTCATAGTGTAACATTAGATTACCTTTATCTGACATTCGGTGCAGCAGTGTCTGGCTGCTTTTTCATCTTATCCCCACTCCCTCCTGGTCCTCTCCCTCCCCTCCAGCCCCACCACAATTTTCTCATTAGTGATTAGAGCAGAGTTTCCATTTCCAGCCTATTGACTGTGCTGTTGGAAGCTGAGAGCCCATTACATACGTTGCTCCCACTAATTGTTTCCAGTCATAATGAAGTTCCTTACAGTGGAGGACTGGTACTTAAGGAGCATAAGGTCATTGGCACATACAGTGAATTGCTGTGAGTACAACACATCTAATGTTTCCTCACAGTCCTTCACCTCATGATTCTGTTGCATTCTTGTGTTGGTAAAAGATTTTAGCAGCCATCCGCGGTTGTATTAATTAAACATACATTCGCTCAGCAAAGCCAAATTTAATTAAGTTTTTCTCCTTTCTTACATTTCTGTGTGTAGCACAGATCCAACAGGGGAAGTATGTAATGTCGATGCAGGATGTTTGTTAGGCCTCAAAGCTCAGAGTCGATGATTAGATTAGAGTCGGCCTGCGTGACACAAGTTCCATTTTCTGTCCATCCTATTAGAGGAGTTAAAGTATTACCAGTCAATCACAGCCTTTTTCTTGCTCAGGACGGCTTCTGCTCAACTCCAAAAACAAAATAGCCCAGTGTATTATTAATCATCCATCTGTCTGTATTTATGAACAACCAGTTATTTATTACCTTATTCCCAAATTTAGATTTTTATCCCGTGTGTGGCATCAGAACAACTACACACTTTTTTTAATTAGGGATATCCTGATTAAGATTTTTTTTTCTCTCCCTAATGGTGTTCTGAGTCATTTACGATTAGGCATTTGCCTGTAATGATTCCCATTCTGAAGCTACAATGAAATGAATAAAATCAATGTAATCTCTGTCAATTTAGATTTTTTTCCAACTGGAGTTGTCAAAGTTATCAATATAATCCATACTTTATTTTTTGGCTCTAGTGGACTTTATTGATCGCTACCAAACAGGAAATGGGTGGAGAGCGGAAAAGACATGCAGCAAAGGTCTCAAGGTCAAGAATCAAACCCAAGATGGAGAAGTATTGCCCCTAGATTTGGGGCACCCCACTCTGCAGCTAACACAGGCAATATCCCATAAAAAAATATTTTTAAAATACTCCTTTGTGTGAAAATAATGTGAACAGTTAAGTAAACTGCAATACAGTTTTTGCAGCAGTGCTGGAGACATCCACATGCTCGGCCCCTCCTCTCCAGTTGTGAGGTTCACCTAGCATGACAAGCAAGCGTTTTACATTTAAAACTTCTGTCAAACAGAATATTGGAAGAGAGCAATATTACCCCTTTTAGTCAAAAATAAACTAACAGTACTTCTGGCATTCTGAGTTATATAGTAACTCAACGGAAGTTGCAAGGAGATCCTTTTAAGTCCACCTCTACGAATCCGGCTTGTTTTTCTATCACATCCCCCAGGTGCTCGTTTGTTTTGAGAGCTGGAAAATTTGGAGGTTAAGAAAACTCCTTAAACTTGCTCAATTCTGAACAGTTTTTACTTGTGGGAAGGCGCATTATTCTGCAGGAAGAGACCACAGTCATCAGGGAATACCATTTCACGTTTGACTGGTCCTCAGCTTTGCAGCACAATATGCTACAGAGTGCAATGCTCTGCATTCTGACACCTTTGTGCCAGAAACACCATTACTTTCTGCAGCACTTTGAGTCACTTGTCCATTGAACAAGACCACACAGGAAAGTCGTTACTTGTCACATGCAACAGTGATGCCGTCACTGGTTCTCCACTGTTACTTGGACCATTTTGATACATACAGACCATTGTAACCTAGAAAAAGCTCACAGTTTTTGAGGAGCTCTGACCCAGACATCTAACCTTCAATCCATCTTATCCATGAACCATAATAAACTTACTAAAATTTTTCTCAATGTCTCCTCAGTTTATCAATGCTTCTACTTCGAGGCCCAAATTCTTATGTGCTGCCTAATTTATCCTGTCAGTGGTCATAATGTTGCGCCTGATTGGTGTAGAGCCAACATCAGCTAACATGATGATGTTACCACAGTGGTGCCCAGGTATTCCTCAGCAACAATGTGCTAATATTTTAAATAAGCAATGACAAGATCAATGCACTGTGAAATTTTTTTAATTTCAAAGTAGTTTAGCATGACTGCACATAAAGCATGAAGTTAATTGATTTTTTTAAGGATTACACAGAGCTGCAAATCAAGATGGACATAAATACAGCCAGTCTTTTTCAGCGCTTTCTCAGAGCTCTTAGAGATGACTTTGCATTTAAATTTTTTTTTAATGTTCGATTGCCATTTCTTGTTAAATCCTATTAAATCACACATTTAAATTTGATATTATGCTAAGAAAGGATTATTCCTGTTTTATTACCACATATACCACAAATGTGTGTAAATTCATGCTGACGCATCCTGTTGTTAATGGGTGCTCTCATAAAATTTTCGTTTTATTTTAGTGGACACTATCATGTAGTAGACCGTTAAGCAGCAGTCCTCACCACAGAGAGGATCTTGAATTAACAATAACTGGAATTTAAATTACCAACGTTAAGCCTTTTAAAATGGCAGCAAGAGCAGAATGATGTACTTGGCTGTACATCTCTGGTTTGTCAGAAAATATCTGAATAAATACTCTTAACCATCTTTAGATTTGGTAATATAGGAAAATATTCCTGCTGTATTGTTTTCTGGAATTAGGTTTAACACTTTATTTGAAAATGCAGGCGAGCAACACATAGACGATCAATCCTCCATTTAGCAGCATTGCACTATAGCCCAGTAACCCCTCAGACCTTACACTGTCTACATTTGACATGCAGGAGTGCCACGTGATCAACCACTTGCAACATTTGCCTCTGTGTTGTTTCAAACACAAAGCTGCTGCAGTGTGAAATGGAGAGGAATGACACAGGCAGGAAGGAAGCAGAGTTCTGACTAAAATGACTCTAAAACATGGCAAAACACACTTGGCTCAAGTCAAGCCAATATAAGCTTTTTCTACTTTATCTTATTGTGGGTAATGAATCTCCACCACAGAGCTCAGGGTGTAACCTGCTTCATTATTGATACACTTTCTCTCTCTCGCCACTACATTTGCTCATGCAGAGCAAGACATGTCATATGACTATTGATGTATGATTGAAATCATACACCATGTTATGGTCTAGGGACCTCATAATATTATAATGCATATATCAGCATGCCATTTCTAATCTCAGCATGGCCACAGGCTGGGAGCTGGCAAGCTGCAGTGCTCCGCTTAGAAGACACAGTGCTTCAACGTCCTTCTGCAGCGATTAAATCCAGCATTTTGTCTTAGAAATGGACAGGGTCATAGACTCATCCATCCTGCACCCTTCTCTGGTTCTCTTCATTCCTTCTCCTTCCTTTACATACAGCCTTATCCATTTCTGCAAAAATGATAAAACTGCACTTGCACCCCTGCACAAGTAAATAACCAAGCCAATGAATTATTGATGAACCATATACCCCTCTCCCCCAGAAACCCTTTTCCATTCTTTTATTTAAGGCTCTCAGCTGCAGATTCCTTGCAGTGTGTGCACTAGTACTTGTGGACATGTTTTCACTTTTTTGTGCTCTGAATATGCACAGAAACTGAAGCCATGACGTGAAGACTTTAACCTGTAGTACAGGGGTCAGCAACCTTTTCCATTTAAAGAGTTACTTTTGCCTCCATCGCCACAGAATGAAGCTAACCTAGAGCCACAGAAAACTATTTTATAAACATATACAACAGAAAATGTCTTATGAAAGCGAACAAAATGAAACAAAAAATGATTTCTATTTTTAGATTTTAGAACAAAATTAATCCTCACAGAAGAAAAAATCATTTTCTATAAAAATGGAAAATGAAGAAAGATGGGTAGCATAGTTGAAAGCTATTTATTGTAAAAGTTTGCTATAGATATTTTATGCAGACTTTGTATGAGAACTTACAGAAAAACTAAAACAGCCATTTATTCTTACATCCATAATCCAAAACATTTCCCCTTTGGTTTTGTAAAAGCCACAAGTGTCTTTGGAGCTGCAGGTTGCAGAACCCAGCTCTAGTATTTCTCTCTGTGTATAAAACTTGTATGAATAATTTGAACTGAAATGTGCCATGAGACATTTTGCCTGCTTATAGATTTCTTCTTCTCTTGCTTTGTTGCTACAGTTAAATGTTTTGAATTTTAATTTTAGGCAAATTAGAAGGTGCTTGTCTTGTTACATATGGCATAAAACTAACAAAGCACACCACCAGTCAAGCCTTTGGTGGGGATGTGGTGGCCTTGGGTTGCCTTGACAACTTCCCTAAATAATAAAACTATCATTTCTGCTAAACACCAGGACATATTGAAGGAGAATATCCGGCCATCAGTGATTGTGACCTTAAGCTCGAAGTCACACAGGTTATTCAGTAAGTTGATTCCATTCATTTCAGCTCATAAGTACTTTATTTATCCCAAAGGCAAATTTAATACTCATACTTGTTCGCACTCATTCTCAACTTAAATCTCAAGAAGATGTGTCAAGCCATCCATGTTCAAACCTTTATGATGATACTAAAATAGGATGTGAAGCAACGTAATAGACCCCTCAAACACTTTATGGCAGTCATTGTTTCCAAAGGGTGATGCAACCAGTTAGGTTTAAGAGAATTTACTTTCTCACATGGGATTAGGTTGGTTTGGCTAGATTAATCCTTTAATTAATAAAACTCATTAAAATTTTTTGGGGATATTCAGAATACTCAGGTTATTATTATTACTGTCTAGTATTAAAATGTATGTCATCCATTTAAGTGTGACACCACAGCCGTTGGTGATGGGTGGCTCAGTTGGTTTAGCGCATGCACCATGTGCAGAGGCTGTAGTCCTGAACTCAATTCTCGTTATCAGACCATTTGCTGTCTTTCCTTTTTTCTCCTCCCAATTTTGTGTCAATTTACCGCTATGTAATGCCATATATAAAAAATAAAACTGTGACATCAAAGCAAAACACAAGAAATCTGAGGTTATGTACTTTTAACAGCTCTTTAACTGTGATTAAGAAAACTTCTAGCGTAGTTTTCCAGA
Source organism: Xiphophorus hellerii (assembly GCF_003331165.1). NCBI lineage: Eukaryota > Metazoa > Chordata > Actinopteri > Cyprinodontiformes > Poeciliidae > Xiphophorus > Xiphophorus hellerii. The sequence goes on along the minus strand of NC_045683.1, from coordinate 22,937,042 downwards.
ATACGAAGATTTTAATTGAAGTGTGTTTTGCATCGTTACTCACTTTGACTGTTAACAGGAAGCCAAGATAAATTTAGTTTTGGCTCCACTTAGTACTTTGCGCTTGTGCACAAATGCTTTGATGGCAAATAATTTGCCAGTTTTGCAGAATGCATTGTTAAATGCTGGCTTTTTGGCTTTAAGCATCATTTACAGATAAAGTAGTTTTGACAGGATGTTTTTTTTTAGGCTTTTTGCAGCCTCGTCTTATGCGTATGCACCCTTTAACTGGAAGCAGAATTGAACAAAAATAGAGGGCAACATGCTGAGAAAGATGATCAAAAAGCTGATGCAAATGCTGACTGTAATTTAGGGCGATGAAAGAACAGCATTGTGTTGAGTAATTCTCTGAGGCTGATATCAGTACGGGCCGTTTTGCTCGCCTGTTCGGTGATGCAACTACAGAACTGTTTCAGCAATATCTTTACACTCTAGCTTATGTGCATGGAGAATCATGTGGACTGCTCACTGTACATCCTGTGGATTCACGTTGTTTGCCTATGTTTATGTAGCTTTTCTATATATTGATAAATTTATACAAAAAATTTGTTTTTATAGATTAATCATCTTGTAGACTCTAGGATATAATATACATATTTAGTTTGGGTTTTTTTATAGCCTGTTGTGGACTCTGATTTCAAAGCTCTGATATTTTTCTGCTGGTGTTTTTGCCACTTCTTAACCTCCTTTTTGGTGGAGACCCATGCAAGTAGGACAAATGCTCCCATGTGGGAACAGATACGTTTTCCAAACTCTTACTACGTTCTGGATTGTGATCCAGAAACCCAAATCGGTTTAAAAGACAGTGTCACAAATGTAGAGCGTGAGACAAATTCAGAGTACAGAGTTGGAAGTTTGTTCAGTTTCGCATGTGAAACCTCCAGAGATAAATTTAATAAGCATCTTACTTTACAGTCTGGAATTGGGTTGTTTGCTCACTCAGAACTGAATTGGACTTCATTGAATGGAGTTACCGCAGCTAGCGCAAATTTTAGCAAACGAACAGTTGTTGGTTCTGGCCAGAAAGGTTCCTCTGAGGTGGGAAAGGTCTTGGCTCGGTCCATTCTGACGATTCCTCACTTTTGATTCAAAGTCAAATTATTATCAGGCCAAAAAGTTAACTTGCTGAGTTAAGCCTGGGCTTTTCCCAGACATTTCACATCTTTTGATCATTAGCATTGCAACACAATAACAGCACACACTAAACTGGAGCCAGGAGATTATGAGCAAGAGTGAATGTTTTCAGTAATTGTGGGAGTCTGGTCAGGGTGTTTGCATGGTATTGAAAGAAAGCAGTAAAAAGTGTATGAAAGTCTGGAATTGAAGCGTTTGTATGCACTAGAAGCATATGCTTTGATGCATAAATGAGGATGATATGATTCCTTCACTTTTTGTTTGATTCTCTTCACAAGACAGTTTTTCTTTTATGGTAATTTTTTTTGTGACATTTAATTGATAGTTAAGTTAAAGTTTACACCAATGAGTTTGTAAGCATAATGAGGGAACAATAATGAATAATTCAGCAGGTCAGACCTAAAGAGCCAGCAAAAGAATGATAGGTGCATCGTTATCCTCGTGGTGTCGCAAATACAAAAGCTGCAGTTATTCAAATGAACAAATGTGGAGCAGAAGCTCACTGCATGGATATCAGAAATCCTTTTCTACTTGAATTTGACAAAGCCTTTCCAGACAGAGACTGCAAACAATAAGAGTAAAGAAGGAAAGTTTGTGCTTCTTGCTAACATTATAATAATCTCACACTGGATATGTTAAAGTAGCTGTTCTGCATCCTTAACATCTTCTTCTCATGTCAACTTGACATTTAGGAAGCAGATTAAATATCATCTTTAGGTTCTGCTAAAGACTGCGTGACATCATCAGCTCAATTGTTGCCAGGATACTAACCTAACACCCAATGCAATCATGGTGATCTAGAGGGATGTGAGCCCCACCTCTCTGTCACTTTGCTGCACTTCCAGCTTCTCAGCAGTTTGTCAGCTCCTTCCACTTGAGAAGATAAAACACTGGACCTGTTCCATTATATATTACAGAGACAAACAGCTATTACTTCCTTTCTCCATTAGAATATGACAAGATGTAGCAGAAAATGGTAGAAAGACACTGGAAGCTTAAGATGGGATGCTTAGAGGCAAATGACTGATACATGAGCAAAGAAGCACAGCAACAGAGTGTGATGAACTACATAAATGTAGTAGTTTAGAAATTGTCACAAACAGAACCTTCAAGGAGGGAAGCATATTGAGGAGTTTCTAGAGAGATCTTCAGTCAAAGAAAAATACAAAATAGGGAAGTTGCAGAGACTAAACTGGAGACATTTAACGTGTATCAGCCTCAGGGTCCAGTTGTATTCTACACTGACTTTTAAACTTCAGGACGTTTACATTTTTTGTGTCTTTTCTAGGGTGATGCTTTATAAACACATCTATATGTAAAAGCATGCAGTATGGGCTCAGTTTTCTGTTGGCTTAAGTACTGTAGTAGTGAATGGATATGGAGAATGATCTTTTCAAAATAGTTCAAGCTCCATCAGATGGGATGAAGAGGTTCAGTGAGCATACACCGTGTTCCAAATTATTATGCAAGTGATATTTTCTCAGATCTTCTTAAATGGTCAATGCAAATGATGGTCAGTATAATTTTCAAGTCATGAACTATTACAGTATAAATCAAATTTTACTGAACAAAGCTCCCCATGAGAACAGTATTTTTTTTCAAAAATAAAAAACTCAAAATGCAAAATGTTCCAAATTATTATGCACAGCAGATTTTCTAAACATTTTATGGATTATAAAAAACTGCAAACGGTCATTCTTTGAATGTGCAGCATTAAGTGGTCACATGTACTAAAATCAAAAGCTATTTCAATCAAAAACATGTCAACAGACCAAGTTACATGTTAACATAGAACCTTCTTTGATATCACCTGCACAATTATTGATCCATTGAACTTGTGAGTTTGTGGAAAGTTTCTGCTTGAATTTCTTTGCAGGATGTCAGAAAACCTTCCCAGAGCTGCTGCTTTGATATGAACTGCATTAAACCCTCAGATCTTCTGCTTGAGGAAACTCCAAAGGTTCTCAATAGGGTTGAGGTCAGAGGTCAGAGGAGGATGGTGACCACACCATGAGTTTCTTCCCTTTTATGCCCATAGCAGCCAATGACACAGTGGTATTCCTTGCAGCATGAGATGGTGCATTGTCATGCATGAAGATGTTTTTGCTACTGAAGGTCTGGCTCTTCTTTTTGAACCATGAAAGAAAGTGATCAGTCAGAAAGTCCATATACTTTGCTGAGGTCATTTTCACACCTTCAGGGACTCTGAAGGGGCCGACCAATGATTCTCTCCCCATGATTTCGGCCCCAAAAATGACTCCACCACCTCCTTGCTGACGTCACAGCCGTGTTGGGATGTGGTGGCCATCCACCACCAATCCACTACTGCGTCCATCTGGACCATCCAGGGTTGCACAGCAGTCATTAGCAGGACTGCAAATGGGTTTTAGTGCATCGCTGTATTTCCAGTTAAGAATGTGTGATACTTTTTTTATTTATTTATTATTTATATTGTCCAACAAGATTAAGGAATTGAGCTTTTTTTTAATTAATCTCATTAGTTATTAATAATTTCAGTTTGAAATGTAATTATTAATTTGTGATAATTTTCCAAATTGCGCAATTTATCTTGTCTATATTTCCTGACCTGTCCACTGCTCTTCTGAAGGCAGATGGTTGCACTACATTTTTTTATCTAAAAGATTGCTGAAAACAAATGGATGCTACACTTTTTTGTAACTTTGAAAACAGTTTACTTTAAACTCCACAATCATGCACTACTTTGTGTTGGTCTGCTGCATAAAACCCTAATAAAATACATGCATTTTAGCTTATTGTTACAAAATAAAATGTGAAAAGTTCAAATGGCATTAATCTGTTTGCCTGACATTGTAATGGTTGACTCCGCTGCACTTCTCTATTGCTGACTGTGGGAAGAAGAATGTTGAACAAACTGCTTAGCATGATTATCTAAGAAAGTAAAGATCTTTACTATAGCAACAGCCATTATAATGAATCCTTTAGGATGAAATCAATGCATAAACTAGCTTATCATATTATACGATTTAAGTTCTGTGATTTTTTTCTTTGTCAAATAATTTCTAAAGCTTTCTTAAGAGTGTTGTCACTGTGTAGTAAATGTTTTCCCCAGGCTAGAAGAACGATTTTACAATTGAATAAACTGAAAAATTGTCTCTTAGACAGTATTTTTTCCTTGATTAAGCTTTGCCGGAATTAGGAACAAATTTATTTAAAGTTATCTCTTAGACTGCCAAAACGGCAACGTTAGTGTAATCCAGGGCTATAATAATATCTCTACGTTTGTGGTATTCATATTCGTAATTGAATTTTCCTTCTCTACCAATAATGCATTTCAGAGTAATGCATAGCGACAGCATTTGAAATTCATTATCTCCACGATAAACATTTTTTTTTTTTGCATATATATTAAACTATTGTGCACCAAACGGCGAGCTGCCTGCCCGAGGTCCTCTCTGCGCTTTGCTTCATTTGCATGTGCCTGGTATTTGTTTTAGCCTGAGAGAGCGTTGACGTGGGATAATGCGATGCACATGAAGACAGACACCCTCACGCCTGGCAGCTCCTCCGTATCCATCCGTCTGTCATGTTAACAACTTTAAATGCTGGCGCTTAGAATCGCTTTCATGAAGGGTAAAGAGTCCTGTGCTGGTGCTGTGGCTGAGAGCGGTGAGCCAGAATGTCGGTTTAATTATTTAAAATATCAGCGAATTAAATAACTTTGCTTTAGATTTTTTTTTTATGTAGCTTTTGATTTTGGTTGGCTCATCCTGTAACGTATTGGCCTTTACGCCCTACAGACTGCCTTGTGCTGCAGCATTTTGATTAGTCATTAAGTTTTATTACTCTGATAATTTATTCAAACTTCTGCTTCTGCACACTGACAGAATATTCCTCTTCACATGTGCTCTAAGCAGCTCATTTATCATTTTCCTTTCACATCCTTTCATTTCTTTTCATCTCCCACTCTGTCACAAACTCCCATTGTTTCTGGCTTCCAGTAACTTCCTGGAGGTGTGTTTGCCACCAGGCTCACACACTGTTTCTTGTCTTTTCAACTCTCTTTTACTTGTTCATTTCAAGCCGCTTCTCACCTGCCTCCCCCTTTTCCACTCATTGATCCTCTTCTGAATGTTTTGGCTACCTTTCCCTTCATCCTCCTGTTCTTTTACCAGCTGGTATAAAAATAAACAGGGGGGGGCGGTTTGGCAACGCTGCTCTGTTTTAGTAGCTTGTAGACGGCGCAGCGGTGCCTGCCTCTCCAGATGCTCCGAATGACGCCGTCCGCGCTCCCCTTGCTCTCCGTCAAGCCGCTTGCAGCTGCCACTGAAAGGCTGGGATTTCGCAGACGCTCGGTCGGCATTTCTTGCACAAAATTATGCGGCATTACTGCCGTTTCAGCACACAAGGCTCCTGCTCAGCGCGCTCTTTTAAAGGCTGCACTTGACACATTTGAATGAGATAATGAATGAAGCAAAAGTAGGAGCACAGATGGGGCTTTTAATGTTTCAGTGCTTCACAAACACGACTCAGTCACTAAAAAAACGCAGCTAAGTTGTAAAGGATCCTCTCACTTTGACGTTCGTTCAACCATATGGTCCTTACTTTGGGTCCAGAGAGAGCTCCTTTGAGGGGGGGGGGGGGGGGAGGGTCAGCTTAGCACACCAATTAATCCTGCCACTCATCAGGAACTTTATGGTGGATTTTACTGTGCGCTAATTGGTCTTTAGCAATGACAGTGCCAAGAAAACATGGTGAACTGTAGCATTAGCATGTCATGATGTTGGACTGGTAATGCAGTCTTTTCAGGAGCGGGAGAGGCGTGCTGTCAATACCGCCTCAGCCGATTCTATTAAATTTATTCATTCATACTTTCTTCTTTACAAATTTCCTCTTTCCTGGGCGCCTTTCTCCATCCTCTTCTCCTCCGCCCTCTCTTTTATTGTCACCCAGCCAGCCCTCTGGCTGTGCGCCTCACAGTTGCCATGGTAATGATATAGTTTCTCATCTCTGTAATGTGATGTCTTATTAGCTTTCATTGGGACGTGTGTCACTGTTTTATTTCACGCATCATTTGGTGAGTCTTGTGGTGAAGTTGAAGTGAGCAGCGAGCGCGTCCCCCAAAACGGCGACGGCACGCAACGTGTGAGCGAAGGTCTGGGAGGAGAGGAAGAAGACAAAACTGGGCGAGGGAGAGTGAGAGATATGTGGGGCAGCGCCTCTCTAGCTGCATTACAGTTTCATTCCTGGTTCGGGGTACAAAAAGAAGATAAGTTGCGGTGTGAATCGGACTGTGAAAGGCGTTGTTGTCCCAGGAGATCTCTGCACGTCTCTCTGTGCTCTCTGAGGCTGGATTTTCAGGGAGGGGTTTCAGCTGTTACCCAGCAGGAGGCACTGTGTGTGCTTTCAAGCTTCCACTCAGAGACTACTGTAGTCGTAATGCAGTGCTTTTTCTATCTTCTTGTGTCTTGAAAGGCTTCTTTGACCAAGTTTCAGATGATGTAGAATACAATTTTTTTTTTTTTTTGGTTCAGAAGTCAGTGTGGCAGATCCACTATAAGTGCCTTGAAAGAGTATTTCCTAAGTCCTTTTGAACCTTTTTTTACATTTTGTCACAAACATGTCGATGTATTTCATAGGAAATGTATGTAGTAGACCAACACAGAGTAGTGAAGTGGAAACAAAAGAATAAATGGTTTTGGAAATAAAAATCTGAAAGGGACAAGTGTGTAAATGTGTTGAGAGCGCCCGGTTCAATACAACAGCAACAGCTTTGTACATGTACAAACATCCAATTTTACACGTTCTACTACTGGAAAATACTCCCTAGCTTGGATTTAGGTCTGAACTTTAGCAGATCATTATAACTTGTCTCGAAAGTTAAGACCTTTGTTGTTAGAAAATTAATTTGCCTCTAGTTTTCGTGCTATTTGCAAAGAAGAAAAAAAACAAACAAACTTCATACGAGAAAAAGAACATATTTTGCTCCAATTAATCCAAACACTGATACTGTGTTTCTTATTAAAAATAGATATTTTATAGCATGAGTGCCACTGTTTTAAAGTGGTACAATCAGAAATGTTTATAAATTGTTTATGTCAACGAGCTTTACTACGTTCTACATGCACACAGAGAGATTGGATGAAAAATTCAGAGAGAATTATCTTATCTTGACAAGAGAACTTGGAAAATCTGGCCTCCACCATTAATTATGGTCATGGGGTTTTAGGATGATGTGCAGCGACAGTTTTCTATCACATCTAGAGTTCTACTTAAAATCAATAATATATATTTAAGTTTCAATCTACAACATGACAAAAGTTGTATGAATACTTTTGCATGGCAAAGTAATAAAGTATTCCATGTTGGTTGCTTTTCTAAGTTTGCACAGACTGACAGCTGAAGCTTGATAATCCCTTGCATTTGCAGGGAAGGTCTGTGTGTTTGTTGAGATGGGCACTTATATGTTGCCATTGTGCTCTGTGTTTACTTCCGCTCTCTCTTTTTTTTCTTCACTGCGTACATTTATAAACCTTGCTTTGAATGCGTGTGATAGAAAGCTTTGGGAAGGATGCTGCGATCGATAGTTGATCAATATTAGTCCAGATGCTACTGTCAAACACATCAATAGAGTTTCTCCAACGGTACTTTGTATTCCTCAGTGTGTATTAACCACCTTATGTCAGCCCGAAGGGCTTTAAAAATGACCTTTTGTGCTTCATCTGTCCCTTCTGTGCAGATGTGACCTACCAACAGTGGCTTTGTTTTAAGATGTGGCAGTGGTGACCTGTACGATTGTGAATATTGAACCATCTATTGAGATGGTAATCTCACATCAGCAGTTGCCCTGATTTGCACAGAATTGCTCCATTTAGTGAATATTTTTTTCTTCCTCTCCTTTTATTCATACAAAAGTGGGTCTTGAGCTTTAAATAAAGGGAGCTCATGACACCATTTGGTTTCAATAAATCCAGTCTATATTGTAAAGAATATGTCAACAGTGTGGGATAATTCAGCCCATGTTTGAAAAGTCCATATATTATGGTTTTTATGTTTGTTTAATTTTAAGGGTGGTCTAAATGCCAAAAAAGGCACAGAATATGTTTTGTTCTGTGTGTTTTGAGATTTAGAATAAAGGTTTTATTCATTTCAAACAATGTCCTAAAGAACTTGTCAGATTTTGGGTGAATATGAACTAGAGATTTTCAAATCCAGTCCAGTCTCATTAAACACTGTGGAAGAGCCATTTTTTTATTACATCTATTAGGAAGCTTTGAAGCAAATGCCAATTTTTTTTTAAGTTTTAAAGTGGGTTAGCCATGGTGTTAACTAATATTAGCAACACAAAACTGATAATGAATTTCTTCTGCACTTTCTGCAGTCAAAAATGAAAGCAGTGTTTTTGCACATCGCTATTGTATAGTTTGTTGGACTAGTTTAATAAGATAGAAATTGTCAAATGTGCTAATAAACAGTTTGTACTTGTGACTTTACCTGAGTTTTTATGCTAAGCGGCCGTATTGAATCTTTAACTTGTCTTTGGGAAGTCAGTGGTCTTTCCAATGTGCAACTTTGACTTCAGCGCCTGTTCATGGTGCGTTTTCAACTGGGAACTCTGAGCAATTCATTAGTCGTGTCCATCTACACAACTCAACAACTCCTTAACTACTTCCTTTTATTATTTCAAAATAAGATTCTCATACAGAGACGGTGTAAAGTTTAAAGCATACCCCTTCATGATAGCAGCTAACTTTACATGCTGATATTTACTAGATCGTCTCATGCTTGATAAGACGAGCATATGACGTATGGCGCAAGATTTTGTCACAACTATCGTGATATCAGAAACAGGATATGAAAAATTAAAGTTTTCTGTTGAAGGTGCTAAAGCTGTCTTTCCATCATATCACTTGTATTGCAAAAATAATTTTAAACATTCACTTATCAATGTTGAACCAAACATAAAGATTAATTTGATGATGTGCACAAGAACAGTCAGGGAAATAAACTCGAGCATCTCGTCTTCCCAGCTTGTCTCTCTAGTTGATTATCTGAACAAATGTCTCAATCACGATAAAGTCTGTAACCAAAGGGAATCACTTCACCTTTTCAACTTTGTGCATCTTCCCAAGAATCACAACATAAGGTATAATTTACAGCGTCTCGACCCGCCAGCCAGCTGTGATGAAGAACTGCTTTGAAGTTTCCTTCGAGTGTCTCCTAATAACGCTCTTAGAAACCTTCTTTTGGCTCCGTCTGCGAGGAGGCAGGTGACAGAAATATTAATGCCTACCACATGTGTTTTTGATCAGACCCAAAACACAGAAAAAGGTTAAACCTGTCTGTGCAGCTCTGTGTGATGCCAGGTGAAGGCTTGAATTTCTGCTCTCGAGGTGTGCTCCTTTTCTGATGTATCCTCAGCAGGCTCATTGAGGAGGGATGATGTGCTTTGGATGGCATCTGTTGTGTTTCCTTCTCCTCCGGGCTCCAAGCCAGGCATGTGTTTGTCAGACACCAGCGCTGCTAAGATGGAGGTTTCTAATATGTCTTGACACGCTCTCTGCTCACTCCTCCTCACTGGACCATTTGTAGCATTTTGAGACGTTGACAGGTTATAATTTGGATCTATGGTCATCACAGTACAAATTAAATGTTGCCATACTCAATGATTCATATTTAAGTTGGGGGTTTTTTTATTCCAATTTTACAGCCAGAGACCTTATCAGCAGAACTATATCATTTGGATTGTTATGGGTTTTTTCAAAAGATATTTTAGAAATTGACTTTTATAAATGTAAAAATATTTTGATAATATTGACGATGATATTGCGAATGTGAGTTTCTTTAAGAATCCATAAAGACGTTCTGTTTTTTTTTTTAGTTACTGTAAATTCATAAAACTTCACTCTTTGGCATTTTCTAAGACATCAGATAAACAGCTAAAAAAATACAATAAACTAAGATAAAAACCCCAATAGCAATATGTAAAGCAAGTTCACTGGTATGCCATCAATTACAAGTCCAAAGATATTTTTTTGTAAAAAAAAATAAAATAAAAATTGAAAATTAATACCAAATAAATAAAGAACTAAATTAACAACATGCTTTTGTTTCTACACGTCGCAGGTTTTTGTGGAGTTTGTTACACAGCTAAGGAGCTTAAACACTATTTCCTCCTTTAGGTCAGTTTCTACCAAGTTGGTCTCCTGCGACCCGAGGGCTTTAGATGTTCATGCCTGATAAGTAATTCTGGCAACTGGTCTGAAAGAAGGTGAACTGTTTTGGGCCGAGTACTCAGACTTTATAATGCATGTTTTTACACACAGGGTCTAGCTGCTTGATTGATTTTTTTGCTTTTTTACAGGCTGGTAAAAAAGCACCATGACAATACAGATAATCCACGGAATGTAAAAGAATTTTAAAAGTGTTTATGTGGTATGTTGTGAAAGAAAGTATCTTAGATGTGTAGTATTTAGTCACTGATAAATGTAGATCTGAGTCCATTACTGTACTTGGGTGTCTGACATGATCTTTGAAAAAAATGACTTCAATTTTTCTTTTTACATTAATCTGATCTGGCGTTCTGGTTCATAAATCATTTTGACAATATATGAACATAATGCAACAAAAAGTGTTAGTGTTGTGCGACACAAGTACAAAAGTAAGAGATGTTGTAGTTAGAGGTGGGATGTGAATAAAATGATTACCTAATTATTTAGAGGCTTTGTAATAAGTTTATCATAATTAATCATATTTTATCAAATATCGTTATTTGAAACTTTTCTAAATGTGGTGTCACTGCTGAGATGTGGCTAAAAACTTGCTTGTTGCTGAAATAACCATTTTTTTCAATGATTGTTGCAGAAGATTTCGGGCTGGGCATGGACCTGTAGTGACCTATTGCCAGGGATGCACTTTGGGCTTATTTAAAGGTCACTGTAGTTTCTCAGGCTTGAGGAAAATTGATTTTCAGTCATTAGCAATTTCCTTCAGAGACACAACCAAGATAAAATTAAAATCTAAAATAGAAAACAATCCAAAGGCAAACTGCAAGATGAAGCTTTTGTAGCTGAGTAAAGTAAGCCATGCGAGTTTAATAAACAACATATGTTTTCAGACGTTTTTAGATGAGTTTGTAGATTCAAAGAGTAAAATTTGCTAATTTAGTTGAAACGTGACATTTCTGTAAAGCAACAACATGAAGTAAATGTGAGCTCAACTTTGACCTGCCTTTTTAAATTAACTCCTGTTCTAATTATCCACAATCATTTTTGACTACGAGTATATGTTACAAGCATAGTCTTTCTGTTATGTAACATAAAACCATTTATTATTTCTCAAACCCTTCATAGAAGAACTCTCATTTGGACCGAGCCTCCTCTGGCCGCTTTTTAGAACTGCAGCAACTGCAAGCTTGCTGCTTGGCCACTAAACAAAACTGCAACATCAAGATAATTTCTGCATGTTTTCATGCTGAGCAGAAATTAATTGAGCCGTGTGTGTCCACTGCTGAGCTCTCCGCTCTGCTCAGAAAAAGCAGATTTAGGTCAGGGAGATTTGGGTTGGTGGAGAAGCTGGAGAGCTTGTTCGAGACCATAAAAGCTGCCCTGTACACCAGCTGGATGGACTGATAGCGCTACAGAGCCATTTATCCTCTTTAGAGTACTTTGTGGATCTGCATAGCAAGAAGCACCTCTACCTCTGCTGCTCTTTCTGAGATGACTGTAGTACACATCTACTCCACTGTTTACTTCTTTCAGCCACAATCACATCATAAGAACAACAATAAATGTCTTGTAGTTGGGGCTTTTGGAAATAAAGGTGCATCAAAACAAATTAGAATAATGTATTAAGTTATGTTATTATGATTAAAGTTGTCTTATTAAGTCTACCTCATAAAATTTTGATATTCATTACACAGAGTGATACAGGGAATTTTATTTCTGTCAACTACGATATAGCTTGGAGCTAATGAGATTGATACAGAAATGTTATGAGAGGCTTTGGCGCTCTCCGCAGGGAGGGAAGCACAGCGGAGGTGAAGAACTGCAGCCCTGTAAAACGAAGCCCATTCAAGACTTTAGGGGAGATTTAAAAGGTGTGGACTGCTGCTGCAGCTTCAAGAGTCACCACACACAGAAGTGTCCGATTCTTTACGTCAGGCAATTCTTGATTTTATTTTTAATGTTCAAATTGTCTGAGAAACAAATTTTGATGTTTTCATCTGCTATAAGCCATAATCATTCAAATAAACATGGAATTGCAATCAGTCCTTTAAGATATGGCTTTCAGTTTTTTAATCCAAATCACTTCAATACATTATTATTGATGTCCTACTTTATTGAGTTGCACTTGTATTTTAATGCACCTTCATAAGATTTAGGCTTTTTTTCCTCTAAGTAGCTCTGCAGTCCCTTTGCTCTCACCTTTCTGTGTCTGTGCAGTCTAGACTTTTTCCACTGCGTGATCCAGGTTTCATGCTCAGAAACAGACCCTTACGCTTCACTAACAGCTCGTTGGTGTGAACTGACGAAGCCAGTAAAGTTCGTATTGGCAGCTGTAATTCCCCTGCCAGATTTGTGAAGAGAAAGGCACCTTTTCTTTTTCAAATCAGTATCTGCCACACAGTCAGTGCTGAGAAGTCCTGGCTTTGTTACCTTGTGGCTATTTTTGCTGCATTTTGCCGTTTAGTTTTCAACATTTCTGATAAAGCCAACTAAACAGAAACGCCTGAGTCCTAAAAAGAATAACATTGATGAGAAAATCCCCCTCTTTATTCCTAAATCCTCTTTTTGTTAAGATGCCATTTACTGTAGTAATCATGCCTCAAGCGCCACTTCTGATTATCCTGTTGTGGAGCCCTCTTTCTGAGTGGAAGGTGAAAATGAACATTCCCACCTCTCAATTAAAGCTGTGGCGCCAATCGGTGCATTTGATTTTATCGCAGAGCGTTAATAAGTTTTGTGTCCGTGATAATGAGCACATAATCCATGCTTAGTGCAGAAAGCTAACCGGCAGTGTTTCACTGTGTATTATGAAGCCCAGACAGTGATTTACACTCTATTGTTAGGGTGGCACTTTTATCTTGGCAGTGTAACTCGCAACAGAAGCTAACAACTTCATCATAAACTGAAGTTTCCTGTGTATTGTCAGACCGAAATATGCACATTTTCTTACAGGCTTATTCAGTATTCAGCTAATCGGCCATTCTGAAAACCCACAAATTTAGATGAGATTGTTTTTTTTTTTTTACTTTGTATTGTGTTTTGATCATTGTCTTGTTTTGAACATCTTTCATTTAGTTTATGAAGGATGGGATTGTTTGCTCTTGTGTATTACGTCAATTTGCTCATCTCCAAATGGACCGCACACCGTGTGTAGTCGGTGTGATGAAACACAATGGATGATTGATCCACGCAGAGGATTCGCACATCTGCTGTACTCCACAGGGGGAGTTTTTTTCTTTTTTTGTGTGTGTGGGATGCCCAGCCCCTTTCAGCAGCTCTGAGATGTGGGAAGCTGCAGTTGGGTCACAGTTTGGAAACGGCAATTCTCAAACACAGCTTTCTGCGGCATTGCATCATATCTGGGCCTTTTTCTCAAACCACATCATACGGTTCTAAAGGGGAGGCCTTCTGTGTGGTAAATGCTAGTTGTTCACATGGCCTCCGGTTGATCCAAATCATCGTTTTCCTGCCTTGATGTTTTCTGGCACCTGTGGACTCCACATGTGACCTAAATTAGATGCGATGATTGAAAGTTTAACAGTTTTTTAAAGTGAGAAGCTGGAATGTTGGTTAAGAAAAACCTAATAAACAACAACAGCCGATCCTCAATGGTGCAGCTTTGATGGCAGAACAGAATTCGCAGCATGGAGCGCTCCTAGCAAACAAACAAACAAGCAAACAGAGGAATCTGGTTCAGCTGCTGGTGCAGTACAAATTCACACTGTGCCCTATAGACAGATGCCCATTCAGAGTGTTGTGTTTGCATTATATGCTTTGGTTTCATATGAATGTTGCTGTGATGCACCATAAGTTATCGCTATAGGCTGGAAGGTAACGTCCATCACACTATTGTGGATCTGCTTTGTCTTTCAGTGACGAATGACAACAAGTTCCTGGGTCAGATATAACAACATTTTAAGTTTGATCAGAAAGAATGTGGCAGTTTTTTATTCAGACATTTGTTGAAATTTGCAGAAACACCGTATGCAATGCATTTAAGTAGTACAGATGTGAAATGACATATATTCGTACCACAAATTTTCTTTTCAATTCGTCAAGCACACGTACCACACAAATGCAGCGTTTTAAACTTAAACACACGCAAAGCGTTTGTGCTGAACCTCGAGTAACAACACCAACGCAAACGACAGGATGAGGACTCAGGGCTACGCTTGAAGTCTACCATCTGAAAACATTAAGCATTAAGGTTTTGGTTATGTTGCAGCGATAATGGAGCAAAAAGGTGCATCAAGCAAAAGCTTCGTCTCAACGTTTATTTAGCTCGCCTTAAACGTAGTCAAGTTGAAAGTAAACATGATCAGTACTGCAGAAAAACCGGCTCAAGTCTAAATCCAGATGCCTGAAGCATTCGACCATAAAAGTCTTAATAGCAGCAGACATGTGACCACACACAGTTACCGAGAGGAATACTTTAGTCCCACCAGATTCACTTGTGTGGTTCATTTAAGGACAAATTGTACACTGAATTTTCTACATTCATGTAAGACAAATTACAAATATGGTGCTGCGGTGCTGTTATTTATTCATGAGTGGCTTTATTGTTGTATAATGATCTGTGTTTCCACTTTTTAAAATGTTGGAACATTTCGATGACCTGTGTTGTTGACTGAAACTTTAAGATTTTTTGTTCACACTTGAGTAGAAATGTCCTCTTTTACTATTCTTAGAAAACAAATCTACCCCTGTGACGTGATGAAAACGCTTTTTTTTTTCTTTGAGTGGAACGCTGCGGTGCATCTGACCCAAAACTAGTGAAGATAAAGCCACGTTCTTTCAGTGCAAAGATGGACGTGGTTGATACAAATCTTAATTTCTACACAACTTACTGATACAAAAATGGCAAACCACCTCTGCATCTATGAGTCTTTTTAGTTAGTTCAACCTGTTAGTGCTTAGGTGTGGTGCATTCAATATTTAGTATGATCACCAGCTGATTTCTCAGTGCATCTCAAAGTCACAACCAAACTAAAGCAATGAAGGAAAGATATTGATACTGGTTCCAGCGTCCATCCTTTGGACATAATCTGATCGCAACAGGCCTAAACTGATGGGCTCAGTTTTAGACTAACTGAGGCATCAGTAAGGATCTCGGATTCTCTCCCTTCTGACTTTCATCATCAGCAGCTTGACTGCTTCACTTTTGAGAGCAGCCTGACAGTAAATGCTCTAATCATCTTTTTCTTTAGCTGTTACATCATTTCTGCACAACAAAAAGCAGAGACGTCCAACAGCCGCAGACCCCTGGAGAGGAGATCAGGGTGGCAGGGTAATGAGTGTGACCATTCCCTCTGAACATTTTTGTCTTTAGATGTGACAGGCTGACACATCCACCAACGAATTCGTTTTTTTTTGGGAAACTTACTAACCATTAGACAGCCTTGAGTGTTTTCAGCAGCATTCTGAGCGGCAATTGATCTATGACACTTAAAGTCACTTTTTAGTCACTATGCGCATCTTTATATTACATTCTTTTGAGTTATATGTCGCAGGAAAGCTGCATGAAGTGATCAAAAAGAAGGGTTCTTTATCTTGTGCTTTAGTCAGCTGGTGATAGAGCTGTTGCGACGTGATGAATGCTAAGCCAAGTCGGACAAACTGTTGAGTCACAGAGGAGTGTGTCAGCACCGAGGCCTTCTATCTGTTTCTGGCCAAGAAGTAATTCATACCAGAGGAAGGGTGTGTTGGAGGGGCTGGAGGGTGGAGGCGCAGCATGGTGATGGATGAGGGCCGCGCAAGAGAAGGACGAGGCATGAAATAGAATGAGGATGAAGGACAGAGAAGTCCTGGCCAGCCCGAGGAGGGGAGAGGAGAGGGTGAGACAGAGATGGAGAGACTGGGCGTGTGGAGAGAATGAGGGTCAGAGAGACACTAACCCGCTCTCAAAATTTGCTGATGTTTGCTGCTCGGCGCCGCACTGTGATATCTCGCTTAAATTTACATTTACTCAGACAATATGAGGTGAGAGTCTTCTTTCTCAGCTGTTTGCCCTGCCAAGGCCAATGTGTCAGGGAAGGACAGAATGTGGGGGGAGAAAAAAAAAAACAACCTTCTGATAAAATCACAACAGTCCGGTTGCAGAGTCTGTTTGAGTTTATAACACAGAACCTTACAAAAGTAGTCAAACCCCTGGGTTTGATGTGAGAGAGCAACACAAACTGTGGCTTGCGTTTGCCCTCTCAACCTCTTTACTCTGTCACCCTCATATAAAATGCATTGTAATTGGTTGCCTTTAGAAATACAATGAGTAAACCAGTGTGTAATTTAACCGATGTGTGTCCCAGCTGTTTGAAGGCCTTATAGGTTTGTTAGAGAACATTAGTGGACAAAGAGTATCATGAAGATTGAGGATCAGAAGAGACAGAGCAGAAGCAGGTATCCCTTCTTTTCTCAACTTTTAGCATCTCATGGATCAATGTTTGAGTCATCTTCTGAACATTATAGGAGTATAACACATCTGTGATCCACCCATGGCAAGGCTGTCCATCAGAACCGACTGGCCAGACAAAAGGAGCAATAGTTTAGGTGCAACAAACAGGCCTTTTATGACTCTAGAGAAGCTACAGAGAGCCACAACTCTGTCTTTTTGTAGGACAGCTGTTGCTCTTGTATGCATCATGTCTGGTTTTATTGAAAATTGGCAAGAAAAAAAATCTTTTGGTGAAACAATGGCTTTTGAGGTCATAAGGCAAAGCAAACATGCCTCAAAAGTTGCTCTGGTCAGGCAAAATTGTCTTTGAGCCATTTCTCTTATAAAGAAATACATTTTCGGGGGAATACTGTATAAAATCCTTTCAGACTTGCTCCAAATGTAAGTATTTCCGCCCGCACTGTGCTCTGCTACGCTGCAGAAGAACGTCGGAGACGGTGGATGAAGAGGTTGCTACCACGCTAAGATAGAAAAACTCAGCAGGTGGCTGGATTAGCAATTATTTATTCCATCTTATTTCGAGACTTTAGCTCAATCAGATTCTCTACAGTGTTATAGTAATGTAAATGTAATTACTTCACCGTTCATATTTAAGCCTCAGAAGAACCCTCCATCCGCTGTGTGGCTTTTCAGCTTCGTTCCTAATGACCTTCCAAATGGTTATCTGTACTGGGAGCCCTGCTGTGGAGCTGCGATTTACTGCTGAATTGTGAATAAATGAAGCTTTCGTTCCGGCTGCGAGCTGTCATGATGTGTTTGAGAAATGTGGGATTGTATTCACGCGTGCACACACGCTTTCATACAGTACTCTGTACCACCCTGCTATCTCTGTCTGTTGCACAGACACACATACACAGAGTGAAGAGAACAACAAACAGACTCATCCGTCATTGGGTCATGATGATGGTGGCAGCTTAAAGGTGTCCTTCCTATATCTTACAGTCCATTTGTTGCTTTCTTTCTTGTCCATTAGTTTTGTTTCCCCTCTCCTCCCTCCTCTGTGCGTCCACTGCTGTCTCTCTTCCGGACCGTTCTGGTGTGGCCTGACCTTCTTTGGGTCATCTTCCTGTCTGAAGCAGGCCGGTAGGGGAGAAGGGCCGGCTGTTCTCAGGGCCAGCCAGATGGCTGGGCCTAGTCCGGGACCGGGGCAAAGCCCACCGGCCAAACTGGTAGCAGACAGGAGCTCTGTGGGGAACAGTTTCCCAAACGCTGCTGCTCCTCAACATGGTCAAAAACTGCTAATTATCCTCTGGCAGTCAGGTGAAGGAAGGGTCCTGGATTTAATGTTAAAGTTCTGGCATAAATTTAGAGTCGCGGGCGATGATTGCGTCTGATGTTTTTTTGTTAGCAGATCTTGGCTGACAGGAGGCTTCCCTGGAAACGGGTGAAGATGATTCAAGTAGAAAAGTCAAACCGATGACAAGGAGGTTTGACAGCAGGGGAGAAAGCTGGTGGGGTTGAGAGGCAGCATGTGTGAAGAGTTTGATAGGAAATGACTGGAGTGGCTCCTATTCTTGGAGTGGAGTCAACCCCCCCCTGCATCTTCCTGCTTCTGCTACATCAGCTGCTGAGTTTCAGCTTGATGCACATCAGTAGCAGGAGCGCCATTTATTTCTTAAAGAACTCCCCGTAGCTTGTGGATGTTCACCCAGCGATCCATTCATCTGCCGTATCGTGTAAAAGCTTCTCACCCCTTAAGCAACTTGTCATGTTACATCTACAAACACTAGTGTATTCTGTTGACCTTTTATGTGACAGACCGTCACAAATTGGCACATAATGGAGAACTGGCAATTTGAACTTTAAAAAAAAAAGTGCCTGGGCATGAATTAACGCTGCTTTACTTGCTTACCTCTAAAAAACACATTGAGACAAATTAACTTCAGATTTCACATCGTTAGTGGATAAGATACAGATAATAAAAGTAATTCTGTGTACATAAATACATTGGCGAATGCTTTAGAGTTTTGTCAGAGGCCATTACAGGAACAAACCGCATTATGAAAACACCAGACCGGTTGGATTAAAAGTTCTGGAGGAGTTTAAATCAGCGTTAGATTACTAATCTATATGAAAATGGAAAGTGCACAATCCGTGTAGGGGAAATGACAAACATGTGGAAAAATCAATACTTACAAAGCATAACTCTTGACCAACATTTAATATGCTCTTTGGTAGAAAATGAACACGATGATCCCTGTTACACCATTCCCAGGGTAATACATGGTGGTGGTAGGATCATGCTGTGGGGATTCTAACCCTCAGCAGGAAGCTGGTCAGAGTTGATAAGATGGGAAACCTATGAGGGGATGCTGTAGACATGAGACATTTTAGCTGCAATGAAATAGTTCAGATTAAAGTACATGTCAGAATGGCCCAGTCAAAGTCCAGACCTAAACTCAGCTCAGAATCTGTGACAAAACATAAGATTTTGGTGTTCAAAGACATTTTCCATCTAAACTAGCTGAGTTTAGGATATTTAGCCAATAATGGGCAAAGACGTAACAACTAAGCACTCACTTGTTTGGGTCTTTCACAAAATATTCTATACAAAACTGAAAGGTTTTAATATGAAAAAACAAGTCAAAGCGTTGCTGATACTTTTGTGGTTCACTGTATCATCCTGTAAGGTAACCCTTGTTCCACAGAGCAGCGGCTGAGCTGCTTGACTCTGCCGCTGTCCAATCACCTCCTACATTCAAATGAGCTCATCTTGCTGACAAGTTACAGCGATGGCCGTTATCTGAGTTGTCTTGTTGAGGGAGACCAATTAATCCTGGCGTGGCAACAACAGCGCTTCTCTCCTGTAGCGCAGCTCCCCGTATTTCAGCCCCATACGTCAGGCGCTGAGATGAAAGAAAGGTCTGCCTGTGCGACATTGCTAATTTAAGGGATTATCACCTGTTCTACCAAAGGCACATTAATCCTAATCCTGTTTTAACCCCTTTGATCTGAAGTCAGAGTGATTTAAGGGGTGGACTGACCTAATCCCCCTCACAACATCCACCAGAAACATACAGGTGCCTGATTTGCTTTGTGAAAAGTCCAACTGTTCTCCCGTTGCTTCCTTTACCATTCTGTTTGTTAGCCCTCACAGGGACTGAGTTATTAGCAAATCCTTTTGTGCATCACTTCTTTCATGCCACTTCAAGAGTTGTAAATTCTTAGTTGATGTGCTCTCTAAGGATTAGATTAGTATGGGTAGGAAAAGCTGTCACTGACATAATAAGCCTCGAGTATTAAAGTATTATAGTGTGGTAACTGATGAGAAAAAAAAAATTGAAGCAAATTCAGGCAGCCTCTGCTGTAGTCTGGTTTTAGTTAAGCTTTGCTTATTTTTTCTTTTCGTAATCAGTATTTTTTCCTTTAATTACTGCACTGAACGGAAAAGAGAAGCTAACAGAAGACCTTTAAAGGAAGATAAATATTTGCATTTATTTGCTGTTAATTGTTGTCTGTTTGGGAGATAATCTGTCATAAATTGTCGTTTTAATGCTTTAATGTGCTTATTATGATTACCAGATTGTGGCGTGCGACTCGAGTGTGCGTGTGCATATGTGAGGGGGTGTAACACATGGAGACGTTTGATATGAGAGGGAAAGCAAACAGAGACTGTGGGAGAATGTTAGATAGACTTGGTGTGGTGATGACGGTGGGAAGAAAGGTAATTGAAAAAAGAGAGGAGTACGTTTGGTTTTGGGGGTTTTTCTAAATGAGGGACTGGAGATGGGTGGGTCAGACCGCAGTGTGTGTGCGTGTGCTTTGGTGTGCATTTGTGAAATCAGATAGACACAAACACATGTGAATTCATTGTCCTGTTTCCATCTTTGTGTTTAGCGTATAGAGCTTGGAAGGACCACACAGGATCTGTGCCTCATGCGTCGGAGTATGTGGCAACGCTATCATTATTGATCCTGCCGCAGACGTCAAACCCCAGCGCCTATGTAACTGCCTCTCTGATTGAAACAGCATGCTGGAGCCTGTTTCATCCGTGTCCAAAACCGCTGAATTATTAAACACAACTCTGAAGCAAAGGTCCCTCGCTTTGCCTAATGTCGTAACACAAATCTACTGTAAAGCGCCTCCAGGGGATAAACAGGCCTTTCTTCATTAGTGAGATTGGAGGAAGAAAAGGAAAGAGGCGGAAATTAGGGGGAGAGGACTTAAGAGAATAAGGGGATTTTAATCATATGTCTTAATCACTCATGATGGTGTGAAGAGTTACTGATTGAACTGCAAGGAAAAGGACTTTCAAAGATGTTTTTTATATTCGGACCCTTTCCTTTCATACATAATGTCAAAATGGGAGATGAAGTAGGCTGTTTAGATACTCCAGGATACTGTGGAAATAGAAACTCTCCAGAGCCAGTGACCTATTCACAACTGTTCATAATGTTTCTTCGCACATGAAAAGAACAAACTCTTCTGCATAATCTTTAACACAAGCATTACATAGTTCTGTATAATGATAGTACTATTACCTTTTTTATTTTTTCTACTTATAACACAAGGCGTTTTACTGTCACTTCTCTTTATTCTGAAGATTCCAGACTGGGGAAATTAGAGGAAATTCAATTTCCAGTGTGGCTGCTGGTACTGAGAGTCGGTATCAGCAGCCACACATAGTATGTAGAGTCCATGGCTGATGTAACTATCAGTTTGTGTGGTAAACAGGCCCATGAAGATACATATAGCAGAAGTAAATTACAATTTATTATTGATCAAACAAGAAGTTTGCTTCTGGTAGGAAGTTAGGAAATGAAACAAACAATGCAAAAGGAGTATCTTTTTGAATTTTTTAAAAGACTAATTTTCATTAGAAAATGGTTTGTTGGAAATTATTTATGCCCTGCTCAATAACCAATTAAAATCTTTTTTTGCCCACATTACATTAATTAAACCTTTCTTGTCCTTGCTGAGCAGCTTTCTGCATGTTTCCACGGATATTTTGATTATTTATCTTTGACAATTATCTTTCACCTTAATCTTCAACTCTCTCCATAATTCTCTATCAGAGTCCAGTCTGGACGTTCGGTGGGCCACTACGAAATGTCAATATTAATTTCAGTAATTTTAGACTTCACTGTATAACTTTAGAGAAAGCTAGGACATTTAAAAAGTGATGGCACAAATGCTAAAGTCAAACTTTCTGAAAATTGTGAGACTTTGTGCCGATAGATCCTTTTATTACCCTGATTACCTGGACAACTAATAGTAACACAGATGCACAATGTACACTAAAACTCTGTATTAACTCACACACTAAGAAAAATTAATTCTCACAAGATGTAAGGCAAACATTTTTTTTCTGTAACTACTTTATTTGGTTAGTAGCATCCATATTGGATTTTGAGATCATCAGCCATGAGAAATGGGACTTTACGACTTTTTTTCATCTTGAGTCTTTGGATTAGTAACTTGTAAGTAGAAATGCAACTTTCTATCAAATCTGAATCTGAATACAGCTAGCCTTAGATTTGTGTTGACTACAGGAAAGACAAATATGAAAGCCGTCAGTATTACCTCTCCATTTGCAAAAAGAATATATATATATATATATATATATATATATATATGTAGAATTGAAATTAAACTCAAATTGATCTCAGTCTGAGCTGTCAGAATCAACTAGCACTATCAAGTGCATTTATGCATGTTACTCTCACTATTACAGTAATTACATTACTTGTTCTGGACAAAAACAAATAACATATTTCTTAACAAAGACGATGACGCTAACAGAACTGAAAGTAACATCTGTCTGCTGCTCACTAAGTGCCAAACCTGAAACAACTGATGTGTAAACAGGTTTTTGCAGAGCATTGGTTTTCAAAATTGGGTTTGCAATCCCACTGTGGTTTGTGTGTGAGGTCAATGTAATATTATCCTTCAAAGTAAAATTAGATAAAAAGTGATTACGACATGTTGAGGCTGTAAATGTCAGATTTTAAACAAAGCTTAAGGTTGAGCCAGTCGCACTGTCATTTTACCTTTGTTTAATGCTTGTTGTTAGACTAGCCTCCACCGCTGTTATTTTGTAGCTCAGAAGCCAGAATTTTAGGAAACACTAGAGTAGAGTGATTTAGGGTCATTTAATGGGGCGCCTCAGTGCCTTTAACCTCCTTCAGGCCTTTCAGGCTCAAATGGTTCCTGTTTCTGTGATCTTTTTGGATTTTAACATGACCCAACAACTTTCCTTCTGACCTTTCCTCTCTTCTTCTCCTGCTCTTTTCACTTGTTATGAAGCTTCTTGCTCAGACATTTCTGTGCCAGCTGTAGATGTTGGTAAAACACATGGTAGCATGTTTATGGGTGTAGGTTTGTGTCGAGTCCTGTGACTTCACCCTTTCAAATACAGAATCTCTCATATGATTAGAACTGCATAAACATCCCGGTGTTGTTTACATTTCCTCGTGTTTTATCTGATACTCTCTATATGGAAGCTGCACAGTTGGCAGTCAGGAGGGAGGATGAAGACAACTTTGTTGTCATGGTTACAGTAATAAGGACTGCTTTAAGACAGCCACAGCGGTGCACGTTCCAATGACCCATTCAGCCCTTTTGCTCTGTAACGTCACACAACTTCCTACTTGGTTCCCAACAGGCAAAACTCATAATTACTGCAGTTACCGCAGGGCTTTGTCACACTAATGTAAACACACTGTTTTTCATTTTACTGGAAGAAATTATGTTTTTATTTTTTATTTTTTTTGTTGAGGGACCTTTTCATTTTCCTCTTTCTGTATTTATTTGGACACATTTTGTGGGGACATTTCTCTTTTAGTGAGATTGAGAGAACAGCAAATTCCCACTCGGGGAAGCTGCGAATTGCATTTACAAACAAATATTTTGGGCCTGAGCACAAGGACCACTGCCAGGTTTTGTGCTCTGGTGAGCAAATGTTTAGCTTTACTCAATCTGTGTCCCTACTGTAATGTGATTTTTTCCCAGCCTGTGATCTTGAATGTGATGTGACATGAAATGAGAGGTTGCTGCTCATATTGCTGAGCATGCAGTCCGCTGATCAATGGGGGGCCAAACAGAGAGCGCCGTGAAGGTGTTAAAAGCCTATATTCTTTACACAAGCCGTTTCTGTCATTCAGTCCAAATTCATCCCACAGTTTGAATATGTTTAACGGGCAGGACTCTTCTCTGAACAGCTCAGTCCAGTCTGAGTGGGTGTTTTGCCTTCAATCTGCCCTGACATTAGTCGACTCTTAAGATGAATTATTCTGCTCCCCACGGACAAAACCCAGAAAACGAATACCATTTTGAATAGTTTTCCGAGCCTCTAACATCAACCTTTGCTCGGGGCACGTTGGGTGGCCAGCGCATGTGACCTTCTCATAGTGTGGCCCCATAACCCCCATCCATCCCTATTAGAGGGCACTCATCAGGGACAGCAGCCAGAGTGACACACTCCCAGCTGGGTTTCCCAGGAGAAAATAATGTGGAGGGCAGGGAACGATCCCAACGGTGCGCTGAGGTTTGTGTGTGCGTTTGTTCTCTGCAGATAGGACTCTGTGACTCTGAGATATGCACAGGCTCATTAATTAGAGGCTCTCATTATCCCCCCTCAGGCTCCAGACACTTAATCAACACCAAGCTCCCGCTAAGACACAACCATACATGCACTCACACACACAAATAGTCGTCCATCTCGCATATTCCACAGCAGACTAAATTCTGACACAACATCATCCACCGAAACAGCTTTGTTAAAAGAGGTGAATGAATGAATGCTGATGAGGGTTATTTGTTTTCAGTGATGTAGAGAAACAGAGTGGTGGGTGTCATTGCTGTTTAACACTTTTATTGTTACGGTGTTGTTAAGCGCTTCAAAACAGATTCATCCAGCTGCCATGTCTTTTTATGGATGTAATCTATCAAATATTCTAAATTACATTCCTGTGTTATAAATGTTTCGCCTGACAATAAAGTTTATTAGTATTTAAAGCATAATAATTTATTACTTGTGGCCTTCTGTGATGTTTTTTTTTTTGTTCTGTTTTTGCCACACCTGTTAAAGAACAAATATGAAGTTTTACAGTCATGTTATTGTTGTCCTGTTGGCATCTCCACCCCCATTGCACAGCTGCATGCACACAGCCGTGGCAGGTGTTTTACGCTGCAACTAATGCAACCCCATAAAAATGTAAAATACAGTGTATCCCAGACATCCTATAAAAACGCCTTAGTACCTAATTTAATAGTTCAAATACCAGATATGCCATAATATGCATTAATACAAACAGTGGAAACAATCTTTGCAATAAAGCAAGAGCTAACATCAATGGTCTTCCTTAGCTCCGCTTTTTGAGGTAAAGTTAATCAGCGCCAAGGAAAATGAATGGTGCTCCTGGATTGGCTGCTTTGCAAACATCAGTCAATAGCATGTCAAGTATCAATCCTGTTTGAATATTTTAGACATGCTGTAAAATAACAAATTCACAAATAGTAAAATTTTTACTACACTCCACAGAAAAATCCACAAAAACCAAACCCCAAATAGGTGGAGGCCCACTCTCTGAATAAATAGCAATCAGGTATTCCATTTGTTTTCATAGCAGATAACTAATTTGTAAAAGCATTTCTCTAAAGCCGAAAAGCTCTGGCGTTTGGATGGTGACCCAATGTGAAACTGCAGAGCAGACACACAAATATTTTACCCAATCTCAAAAGTACTGCAGCGACACAGTTGTTGAGTGATGTAGGTGTGCTGGTGCCAGAACTCTGTTTTTTGAAAGAGATTTTTGTCACAATAGTCAGTGCCCAGTGTGATCAGCTACAGGCAGTTTACCCTTGGTTGGGTGCTGGTTTGCTAGGTCTCCATGTTGCTGCTTTCAGAAAGTATTTCTCCTGACTCCCTAATCTTTACTAAACAAAACGACATTCAAATCTTCATAGAATGTCAAGTCTTTAACTCTGTTTTGGAGCATATGCAGGCATTTTACTGTGTGCATGTATCTATCCAGTTTTAAGTGAGGACACAGGTGTAGATGTTTCTGCTGTGAAATTTATTGCCTTGAAACTCCAGTGCTTGTAATTAAAAGACCATTGTTTATTCTAACAGAGGACAGATAGCACACAAAGACACCCCAGTGTCATGACTTCAAAAGCGAGGGCCTGTGTAGTAATTAATTATGCCTCCAACATTCACAAGAGCAACTAGAGTGAGCTACTCTTCAGTCAGGTTTTTAAAAGCATTGAGGTTTTTTTTTTTTCTTCCCCCCATGAACATCCTCTGTCGTTGGACACAGTTTTCCTTGACGTTTATCCTTTTGGTCAGCTGTGTTGTACTGAATTTATGCAAGCTCCCAAACAAGGACATGCTTTGCAGGTGGAAGAAGCATTAGGTGGTGATGGGCCTTACATGGCTCTAGCTTTTGTAATATTGCAGCTGCTCAACGTACAGCAAAGCCGGCTTCAAAGAGCAGCTCACTCATCGGGCTCCGATCAGAACCTTCAGAAGAGACATTTTTGAGGGTGTGATTGGCACGAACAAGAAAAGGAAGCACAAACTCTCGCACGGCTCCAACTTGTGGAAAATGAAAGAGGCAGTTTTTTGTTTCCCTCTGAAGGCTGGAGTCTGATTTCCTGTGCGGCTGTGATTGGGAAAGCAGAGGCACGCACAGGGAGCCCGCTGCTGTATGGAGATGCCAGATGACAGGCTTCACTACGAAGAGAGGCTGTTGCTTAACGGCGCGCTGAAGTGGCCCGTGATTGGTCCTCTAAATGCCTTCTACAAAGCAACTTCTTGTGTATACCTATTTTAGATGTTAGCAGTGTGTGGTTAAAAAAAAATTGTAGTGAGATGCTTCGCATGTCGTGAGAGCCTTTTTTTTTTACATTAACTTTTAGATAAAATAGCATTTTAAGAGAATAAAAAGCTGTGATGCTACTGTAACATTAACCCTGCCCCCTCCCTCTGTGCGCTTTAAGCACTGTGTCAGCTGTGTGTGCATAGGTGTTGTCAAACATTTGTTCCTGTTCATCCATGTGGATCACCAAGTGGACACTCTGTGCACAGCAGGAGTTTGTCCATACGGCCATATGGCATCCTGCCCCCTCCTTCCACTCATTTTTTGTCATCCGCCTGACCCAAAGACGCACTGTGGGACCACGCTGACCCCTGAGAGAGTCAAGCTTATTGACCAGCCCACAGCTCCGTAGAGTCCATTACCTAAACCAATTTAAATCACAAGCCCATTGTTGAAGCTTCTTTATCGACCATTTCCCTAATTCACTTTCATATAGAGTATAAGCTGTTATGAATAGAAACGTTCTGTTTCTTGAAAATATCCTGCACTTTCCCACCTTTTGTCATATTATCACTGCAAATATTTTTTTCATGATTGTTTTTTTGGGTGATAGACTAACACAACATAACTCATACATATTTTCTTCCTTTTTGTTTTTTTTAGAGAAAGAAATCTGCAAAATGTAGCGGGGGTATATATTCAGGCCTTCCAAAGGTTTGAAAAAACATCTAGCAGTGCAATTGAGACTGCAGGTAATTTGGTGTACACATTGACCAGTTTTGCACATGTAGAGATTGAAAAATTTTTCCATTCTTCTTCGCAGAATATCTCAAGCGCCATCAGATCATGTAGGAAGCGTCTGTGAACGTCAGTTCGCATCATGATGCAGATATGATCAAGCTTTACATTGGATGTTGTGCTTAGGGATAGGTGCAGCCAATGCTAGTTTTAAACCGGATGTAGCGTTTTGCAACAATTCTACCGCATGTTTCTACATCTGTACTCCATGAACTTGGCCCTTTCTCTTGTATGTTTATAATGTGGCTCTGCTCCAGCACACCTGACTCGTGATGGAATGCTGCCTATGACTTTTCTTTAAACAATAGTTTTCCTTTTCCCACTTTTTCATAGATACCAGATTTCAGGAGTTAGAGCTGAATAGTTGTTCTCTGAGCAGATCCTCACTGTGGATCTTTGCAGCTTTTCCAGAATTCCCATGCACCTTCAGGTTTCTTCTTTTATTTATCTTCTCCTTGCCAAGCCTGTAAGCAAAGCTGAACGACCATGTATTGGACGGCGTACAGCTGTGCCATACTCTGTCCTTGTCCAAATGATGCGTTGAACAGTGCTTTATGAAATAGTCTACAATTTTATTTTTTGCCAGGTTAAAGTTCTTCACAACTTTCTCCCAGACCTGTGCGTTCCTTGATGCTTTGCTCACTATGTTCTCTAATGAGGCCGTCACAGAACCATTGTGAAGGTGCCTTCTACCAATTTATGTCAGTTATAGGTTCTTAAGGCTTGAGGTGCACTTAATTTGATTTAGGGATACTAGCATAAAGTTTGATTTAATACATTATGCATGCCTTTAAAAAGTGATCTTGAGGGTCGAGTGTATATTATTACTTGTAAAAATAAAAATTGAAAACCCGTTCTCACTCTGTATTTCACTTTACAGTTATGCATCACTTTATTTTCATTGCCCTTGAAAATATTCAAAGAAAATATGTTTTAAGTTTGTGGTTGCAATGTGTCAAAGTGACGGGTTATGAATACCTTTTCAGGGCGCTGTATGCAACGCAGTTATTTATTTCCAGTAACTGAGGTTACAACCACTTGACGTAAAAACTAATGAAAACTATTTTCACTCTGTAACTATGGTATCGATCTTGGCCAACAGGCTCTTTCCAGATCAACCTTGTGCTCTGTTTTCAATTCTGTTCAGCCCGCAAAAAAAAAACAAAAAAACGTTTCTTTTTAAGCGTGTCAGAGCTTTTCTCTCTCCAGCCAAACAGTGTCTAATAAAAATCCCTGGCAACGTTTTGCATCTGATGGCAGTGTACGGTAAAATATTGCACTGTAAACTGAGTGTGACAGCAGCTCTCAGCAGAAAGAAACAGGAAAAAAAACTCTGCATGTTTTTTTTTTGTTTTGTTTTTTTATACATGTCTTCAGCATCCAAGGTTCTCCCTCTTGTGTGAGTTGTGCTTTTTGTGCATGAATTCAATCAGTTTTCACAAAAAGTAACCAAGGGCAGTAGCTTCCATTGATAGACGATGGCAGTGTTGCAGTGCAGCATGGGAGTGCAGCACTGTGTATATATTTTAAGTTACTTAAACTGGAAATGGACATTGCAGCATATTGAGCAGATTTCACTTCTACATTTGTCTGCTTGTTGTTTTTTTTTTTTTGACTCTGATCGTCCAACTCATGAACCTGCCAGTGGTTCATTGATGACAAAAAAAAAGTCAAGTTAATTCATTTATTGGTAAATGTGATAAATATCATCTGCAATTTAGCTTGACATGGAGCTCAAAAGGGACAAGATAATTAATACAAACATTTAAAAAATGTTCTCAAAAAAAACAACCAATTACATAAATGAATAAATGGATAAAATAGGCATCAATAAAGACCCTAAACAAGATCAAGCTTGCTAAGGAAAGCAGGTAATGAGGGTTTATGAGTGTTCAGGGCTCCCACTGCCTGAGGATATGCACCACGTATGAATGGATTTGATCTGAACCTAATGCTTTTTAACCTTTTTTGCTTGATGGAAATAAAAAATATTGGCAGAGTGAGATGGGCCTTTTGCTATATATATATATATATATATATATATATATATATATATATATATATATATATATATATATATATATATTTTTTTTTTTTTTTTAGAAAAGTCCGCAAACATCTTCTTGGTCTTAAAGACACTTTTAAGTATTTTTTTTACGTAGAGGATACTTCAGCTCTCGTTTTATCAAAGTCGATTTATTCCCATGATGAGTATTTGTAAACCTCGGTCCAACACCATAAATGCCTTGTGGATTTAATGTGTTCATTTAAAAGAACATAGAACTAACTCCAACTGGACTAAACCAAGTTTTAACCTGAGGTTGTTTTATGACATTATACGCATCTACACACCATTCTTTTGTCAGTCTGCTGTAATTCACAGCCAGTCTCCAGCCTGGGCGGCTCCATCAGCACATTGCGTAAACGTAAGGCGCACTTTTTGGCAACTTGGGATGCCGTCGGCGCTATGACCCTGCTTCCTTCCATCTCCACAGCTCGGCTCCTCTGCTCAAAGTCTGTAAACTGCAAGGCTGGAGGAGCGCAGGGGAGGAAGTCACCAAATAGCTGTAGTTCCAATTTGTTACTGTTGCAGGATCCAGGGTTTCCTTCCAGTACAGCCTCACAGAAATTCCAGGGATTTTTTTTCTTCTTCTCGTGTGTGAGGCTGTACAATCTCCTTCCCGTGAATCTTACCGCCTGTCTCCACTGGGCTCAGTTTTAATTCTTCCTCCACTTCTTCCAAAAGTGTGCATCTACAGCCGGCGGGGGAACGGAATTTGATCATTGTGATGAATATTTTTCCATTTTACGCACGCGTGTCGTCTTCCTATCGTTTTCCTTGGATCGGGCAGGAAGATTCCACTTTATGCGAGCGGCGTAGGACTGACTGTGCAGCCTAGTTTGAAGGAACAGCCTCGTTTTGAAAAGTTGAGGAATAATCACTCTCTACACACCGTCTGGAACGGTTCTAGGGGCGCCGAGCGCGGCTGAGGAGGGGAGTGGGTTTAACGTGCCGCTCCACTTTGGATTTACGCGTAGGAACCTTTCACCTAAATATTACCAGTCTACACTAACCGGGTCTGTGATTTACATTTCCTCAAGTGTGGCTGTAACCCGAGGTGTGATTTGCCCAACCTGAAATAAAAGAAGAAGAAGAAGAAGAAGAAGAAGAAAGAAAAAAAAGAGAGAAAACTGCCGCAAAGCTGAGACTCGATCGCACACCATCATGCACCACTTCTTGGGAAAAATTTGCTGCAAAATCGAGGGAAGTAGAGCGGCAGCATGACTTGTGCTCTGGATTTCGTTGAGTCTACATTCCGTTCTCACACAGCCTAATATCTTAATGCTGTTCCATTTTGGTTTACAAATATGATGAAATGGCAGCCCCGGAAGAAGGTGAGTGATGCTGTTTCTAGTTCTGGTCGTAGATAATCTTCCTCAGGTTAATCACAAGTTGGAAAGACGGATCAGAGCAGAAACCAGAGCTCTGCTGTTCTAAACTCCTCCTCACTATATAGAAAGCAGTTTATAGAATAAGTTTCAGTTTAACATTTTGTAAGCTAATTAGTGTGAATTAGTGTTGCCACAGGAGTGAAATGCTTTTTCTCTTCACCTAATGTGATACCTAAGATTAATTGCTCATAACATGTGGTTTGAAATTGATGATCCTGTATTATTGAATGTGTTCGCCCTTTACACTCTGACCTGTACGTAAATGTTTTGTCTGTCCTGCACTTCTGTTTATCACCAGAGAGCCAGTCTAATCTGTGCTAATCAAGCCATCAGTGATTAATGCGTTTGGAAGGGAGCTTGTGGCACTGTTGGCACACAGCCTACACTGTGGAAACCAATGTCCAAATTGAAGAATAACTTTAGCAACGAATGCAAATCAGCTAAAGAAGTCCCACCATTTTCACACCTAAAAGTTTTACAACGAGCTGACACCCTCTCTTTATTTTATTTCCTAGACAGCTTATTATTATTGCGTGCATTGGCCTCACTGTTACCTATGGTTTGGCTTTTTTCCCCTTTCAAGTCTTCTTGTTTTTGCTGTCTTCTGTTTCTCGATTTTTTTTTTTTTAAAAGCCCTAGAGTATTACAGCATGGAAAATATCTGAAAATCATTTGGGGTCTGTAAAGGGAGAAAAAAAAATAGTAGCACAAAAATGCTTATGTTCTGCCTTTCTACCACTAGGGGGCACCTGCCTGACAAGGAATAGTCCTCATCTTAAAAGGGAGGAAGTACTAAACTGGTCACAAGAGAGGAAAAAAATACATGCATGAGTAACTCCTTTTGTTCATTTGTCAGCCCGTTTATGTATTATTGTAACTCCTCTTGTTACCAAGCTTTGTGTTAAGCACCAAGTATAAACACTGGCAGGACTTTTTCTTTGTGGCCCAGTTTTTCTTTTCTCTTTTACTGCTTAGCAGTAGCATGATGGTGATGGTCTGACTTTTTTTTTTAAAGTGTGGGACAGGAAAAACAGACCACTATTAACTTATTACAGAAACAGAGCAGTGACTTGAACTACAGTACGCAGCTGTTTCCCAAAATAATCTCTTTACATTGCATGTTCAACATCAAGCGTTAACGCACATAATGTGATCCTAAGAGATGAGATAAAAGTCAGCTATTAGAAACCAAGCTTCTCCATGCCACATTATCAACAGAGAAAGTATAACTGTGAGCATGTCTTAATAATTTCTCCAGCTGTGCTCTTCCAGAGTCATCCATGAGACCCCCCTTTGAGGGCTAAATGCCTTTCCTCGCTGCAGGAGCTGGGTTTTTTTTAAAGCCTCGCTGCAGTGTGCTCAACTTGAAAATATCTTGAAAGTAACACAGTGTTTTATCCACAGAGCATTTCTGATCAACTTTACTGAATAGAGCTTATCAGAATGCACATATTGGTGGCTATCGTCTAGGCAGGGACAGGACGGTGAAAATGTATCACAGATTTTTTATTTATTTCTGTTTTTGTTTATTTGTTGCATTTAAATGTTTCGCATCAAACACATTTAATGCCAAACAAATTTACCCGGTGTAAGTATAAAGCAGATTCATATGAGGATTTCAAATACGAATTTAATTTATTAAGGTGAGAAACACAACCCAAAGCAACTTAGCCCCTATGGTTAGAGATTAATCAAGTTAAAGGGTTTTCAGGCAAGAGTGAACTATTGTAGGTCACTGTTGTAGGTCACGTTTCAGCTTCTCAGTCAGATTTAATTCTGTACTTTGACTGGACCACTACAAAAGCTTTTTTTTCTTTTTTTTTTTGAGTCGTTGAGAGGTCAGATCTACTAATTTGCTTCAGATCATTCTCTTGCTGCTTAACTCAAAGGTTCTTCAGCTTAATTCAACAAACTGCTGGCTGGATATTTTCCTTAGGTAGAGGGAGCCAATTATTGCAATTTATCCAGATCTTGAAGCCCTGTTGCTCCAGATCATCACTCTACCATCACTGGGATTAAATTAGTGATCTTTTTTGTGAAACTCTTTGTTGGTTTGCATCCAAATGCAACAGGATGAATTCCTTCCAAAAAGTTAAACTTTTGTCTTGTCAGTCCACAAATAGTTTTCTCCAAAGTATTTGGGATTATTAAGGTTTCTTTGGCAAATGTGAGATGGACCTTTGTGTTATTTGTGGTTAGCAGTGTTTTATTTTTTTTTATGTTGAAACTCCGATAGATTTCCTTTTTCTCCAATCATTTTCTTATTGTTGCATCATAAACATTGACCTTATCTGAGGAAAATGAGACCTGCAGTGCACTTCTGTGTAATATTCACATATTAACCCAATGCTGCTATATGTATAAGCACAAATGCAAAAACATGGCCAGGCAACATTCAATATTTGAAATAGTTTGTCTTGCAAATCATGTTTGCATGCATTTTTGTGTACATCTGACCTTGTCACTTAGTCAGATGTGACTAAGATGTCAGATATAGCGTCCAGGGCTATATCTTGTTCATAGCCATGGACGCTGAATAGAAAAATGTTCAAGACTGAATTAAAAAGAAAAATACCCATTGTGTTCAAAATCCAAATAAGCTATTCTTTTAAAGCCCTGGGCTCCAGCAAAATGCACAAAATAACAATTCACAAAAGATCTTTGATTTTTTTTTTCCCCCTATTGTTACTTCTTCTTTATTAGCTTTTTAATATGTCTCCACACTGCACTTGTAGACTGGTCTGAATCGATAGGAGGTGTTGGAGAATCATATTGATTCAGCCTGAGTGTCCAGTCCACCTCCTCATAATGGATTACACAAATGAGTCAAAATTCCAATTGTCGAACGTCAAACAGATGAGAGCAATTCTCCTAATGCTGCTGGCAGAAGCCTTGTCTGTTCTGGAAGTAGAACAAGAATTAAAGTGTATGATTTACCGACTTTTCAATAAATTCTAAGCAGCTGAGATTACCAAGAAAGGCAGTTTCTGGGGGTAAAACTAGAAGAGAGGCTGTGTGCTATTGCCATAGACAGAGGTTAGGGAGAGATTATGCTCAGTGTTTCTGTTTTTGAGCTATGTACAACTCACTTAAACTGTCCTGTTTAAGAGGTGTGCATGGCTTTGCAAAAGCATTCAAGTCTCCTTCACATTTTGTCACATTATAGCTACAAATGTCCATGAATTTCACTGGAACTTATGATGAACCAGCAAAAAGTAATGTGTAATTGTTCAGGGGAATAAAAAGGACATATAGCTTTTAAATTTTTTTGCTAATCAAAATCTGCAAGTGTGCCCTGCATTTTTATCTACTCCTCTATTCTACTCCTAACTCAATGTCTTGTTGAACCACTTCTCTTTACTATTACAGGTCCAGATCTTTGATTATTTTTCCATTAGCTGTTCACTTCTACCTTTAACCATCTTTCCTTGCAAATGTAATGCAAACTTTGTCAAATTGGATTTAGGTCTGTGCATTGACTAGGGCATTCTAAGACTTAAATATACTTTCATCCAAACCAGTGATGTCCAAAGTCCTCAAGAACCGGTGTTCTGGATGTTTTAGATGTTTCCATGGCTCCACACACATTGAATGAGTTGTTTGCAGTCTTCTGTAGGACTTAATAACATGCTTAGAAGCTAATTCAACCAATGAAATCAAGCACATCTAAAACATGGAGGACACCAGACCATGAGAATTGTAACTCTGGCTGTAAGAACCCCTCTTCCGATGCATGATGCTACCACCACCATTTTCCGCTGTAGGAATGGCATGTTCAGGAGTGATGTGTTAGCTTTCCACAACATAAGACTGCAATTTTGAGCCTCTGAGTTGATTCTCAGATTATCTCTCTCCTTGTATGTCTCATCAAATACCAACTCATGTCACACATTTTAATGTTTTTTTAGGTTAAGGTTTTAAACTTTTTAAACATTCTTTTTTGTCCACTTCAATGATCAGTACTGAACTGTTGGATAATATCTTAATGAAATACTTTGAAGCTTGTTGTTGTAACAACATAAAATGGAAATTATTGGAAGAGGTTTGCATATTTTTTCAAAGCATTGTATTTGTTATTAGGACACTTAAGTATGTATTTACTTAAGTGTAAATACATACACTTAAGTTGCAATAGAAAATACCTCGTCTGTATACCCAAAGCTGTCCTGACTAAAGTTTAATTTCTGGCTTCGTGTGTTTTCATTTTGTCACTGGAAATCATTGCAAGCTGCTTTTTCTCTGCTGTTTGAAATCTTAAGATTGAGGTTTACCGTGTTTTCAAATCCTTACCTCAATGCTATGATGAGGCAAATTGCTAAAAAGCCATTTATGTATGGAGCGATCTCATATTACAAATTCAGACTCTGTCTTCACTTTGGGGTTCCATGCAAGCCACTCAAAAGAAAGTTTGCTCTTTTTTGTGGTCATACCAGATGTTTTTGTGGGCTGCACACAGTTGACATAGCATCTTCTCACCTGAGAGAAACGGGATGGACAACTCGAGTTTTTCTAGCCAGACTTTCTGGGAATGTTTTACCATCAGTGGTTGCATACTTATATCTCTGAGAGCGTTCATTGGCATATTACCTTAGGGATTTTTTTTTTTTTTTAACGCTGCTTCTCTTTGATTTTTTTTTCCTTATTTTTTACTATGAAGGGGGGTTATCACTACCTCCGGTGCTCCATCAGCCCCTGTGACGTCTTATTGCTAGCAGCAGCACAACAGGTTTTGGCATGCATTTACAACAGGAAGAGAGAGCTGACTGTGAAGTGCGTTGCTGGAGGAAACACATCTGAGGAAAGGAGAATGCTGGCAAAGCTGTCCCCTGAGGGAGGGAGGACAAACCAATGGGAAGCTAAGAGAGTTCTGTCCAAAGAGTGAGATGTGTCGGGTAACAAATTAATGGGGGCTAGATTGTAGGATTGCAGGAAATGGGGAGTTAGTTAGTTGGATATTGCAGAGAAGAAATGGGATTTCTGTAAAGCTGGAGAGACTGATAGAATTTGAGATGGTTGGACTTCTAGTAAGGGAAAATGGAGAAGTGTTTGAGGCTCAGGGAATAAGATGGTGCAGGTGATAGAGATTTGGATTTCAGGAGTGAGAGACCCTAGAGGAATGCAGCCGGGATAATTAATGATGGGGAGTGATAGCACCTGCTGTTCCTGATGCTGCACAGTATTTACGGCCCAGCGTGCCAAGTGGAACGGGATGTGGACGCTTAGCCGGCCCCCTGGGCCACTTTCTCTGGGCATGCAAAGGTAGGGTGGTGGGAGGGCGGAGGATTGGGTCAGGTAAAGAGGGCAGTGAGGTAGGGTGGGGTTTGTCGCAGGGGGAACATTAACTCAGCAATTCAGCAAAAAAATTATGTGCTGTACTGTTAATCCCACACCATTGGCTCCCTTTTGGAAAGCTGGACAAGGATGTAGGACAAAAAGAAGAGCTTCCTGTAAAGCCAGGCTTCCCTCTCTCTCTCTGTAATGTAGTAGCCTGCAGAATTCATATTCAGTCATATGCCCACCAAAAAACTTGGGAGCCCGCTGCCAAAATACAGCAGGAGAGACTATAGTGACGAAGCCATTCTGTGCTCATTTATCCTTATTTTTGGTGCTGGCACTGTACATGTTGAAATGGATTTTTGGAAAGAAGATAAATACAAAAATTGATTTATGCGCATAGTCGTTTCTTTGTAATGTTTTCCACCAGGCCTATATGCTCAGATTTTTTATTTGCTACTTATTTCCTTTTCCTCTGAGTGCTTTTCTTTCAGCAAATGAACCTGAGCTGGAGTTTATTGAGGTCACTGTTCCAGAGGTATGGTCAGCTTCTCCTGAGGCTTGGGAGGTACCGGTCCTTAGGTGTTTCTGGATTGAGTATAGCAAACTTGACTTGACGGACCACATGAATTGGAACACATTTCCTTGTTCCACGAGGTGGAAAAGTCGTCTTTAAGATTTAAGCACTGTTCTTTTTTCTGGTTAAGCTTCTGTATTATGTACTCAGTCTTCCATACAGCCAGGAGAAGCAGTGTCTCAGACTGAAGATGGATATAGTATGTTTGGAATGAGGATTGCCAGCAGCAATAAAGCCACATCTCTTCAGCATATGGTCTGAAAAACATGCATACTTTTCCTTGTTTCACAACATTTATCAGCGTACAGCTGCCAAAACCGCAGTTCCTACATTCCTGTGTAACTCCACACTGCACTGTTTCCAGTGGCCCAGACGTTGTATCAGTTCTGGCCCAGCAGCTGTTTCCCCAGCCAAGGCCAGAGCGTTTTGTGACAGACGCTCATTTCTAGTGTGCTCTGAAGACGGACTCTGATCCAGCCTGGGTGGAGTCGTGAAGAGCACCACTAATACCCCCCCGCCTTATTCTGATGCTTCCAAATCCCACTAATGCTATCTATTCTTTTGTCAGAGATGGGATTCAAAAGCCCTTCTTTGAAGGATCAATTTTCCAGAAGTGTGTCCATAGATAGCTGTTGCCAGGACTGACTGTTCCTTTCCATGGATTGATGCTCAGATGGGACACCCAAGTGGTCAGCGTCTTGTCGTGGAGGAAATTATTTATGATTATTGAACAAACATTAATGTATGGCTACATTAAGTGTGGCATCTTCTTACATTAAGATGATGTTGCTCTTTTTTGCTGTCTTGCGATAAATATATAGAAAAACACATTAACAAGGTTTAAATATGGAGCAATGAAAATCAAGTCATGTCATGTCTTAGAAGTACAGTGTCACTTTCCACTCCTTTCTGCATAGGCTGTGTGTGTTGGGATCAAGAGTTTGGAATACACAGTTTTCTGATGCGACAGGATCAGGTTAGTGTACTTTTCACATGAAAGGATTGCCTGACCATCTAATTGGGATGACCAATCGTACGTTTATTGCTATAGTGAATTTTCATTAAATCATTGTAAGAATAATTTTTTTTTTGTGATAAGCGTAACTCGACATCAGAGGTCCTCAAATCCAGACCTCAAGGGCCGATGTCCTGCAACGTTTAGATGTGTCCCTGTTCCAACACACCTGAATCAAATGAGCTATTCCTGAGTATGTAGTCAGGTTCGCCAGAGTCGTTGTAACGACCTCATTATGTGACTTGGGTGTGTTGAAGCAGACCCGAGTCTGCAGGACATCAGCGCTTGAGGTTTTGATGTCAAGACTTCTGCTCTACATGATATTTGTTAATCCCCAGCACTGAAAGTATTATTGGGGGTTATCAGTAACTGGTTTCATCAGTAGCTGATGAAACCAGTTACTGGTTTCATCAAATCTACAATAAGTATTATTCAAAAATATGATTGAAATTGATATAGTATTGATTTAGTATCGATATAGTGTCCTCCAGTATCCAGTAGTTGTGTTTGCATGGCTCTGCCTACAGAGATGCTCAGTAGCAA
The DNA here is from genome assembly GCF_003331165.1 of Xiphophorus hellerii. Lineage (NCBI taxonomy): Eukaryota > Metazoa > Chordata > Actinopteri > Cyprinodontiformes > Poeciliidae > Xiphophorus > Xiphophorus hellerii. The sequence goes on along the minus strand of NC_045683.1, from coordinate 22,898,794 downwards.
ATGCTGAGGTCCCTGGAACATGGAACAGATTGTTTTAGTCATTCTCAATTTCGCTGTGGCCCAGCTGGCTCTGTTTCGCTTCAGTTTTTTTTTTTTTTTTTTTTTGCCACACTGGACATGATGTGAGTCGAAAACTGCTTGCTGTAAAATCCAGCAGAAAGGAATTAGAAGCATCCCAGAGTACAACTATGGACTTGTGAGATGGGGTGAATTTATATCAGGCATATTCTGTGATGTTTATGGTATCCATATGTTTATAGCTGCTGAGCTGTGCCCACCAGGAGTGTTTTCTTATCCACAGCGGGCTTGTTTCCTGGGGGAGATTCATGATTTCATCATACTTAACAAGTCAGACAGACAAGTGGTGACTGACAGGCACACTTAGATGGATTCAATAATGAGAACTGCACCACAGACCGCTGTGGTCCACCCCCCACATCTCTCATTCACAAATGATTGCATGCCTCATAGATTTTATATATTTAACCAATATTTGTTCTGTAGGATAACAGAGATCAGCATTACTGTGGCCCCTCAGTTCAAACCAACCATGTTCCCTGCTGCAGAGCACGTTTTGGCTCATTGTGCTTAAAAATGCATCCTCTAATATGTTTAAAATTGTCCCTTTTTTTTTCTTGAATTGCTGTTTTATCCCATGAAGCCATTTCTATTGTAGTGTCAGGTTGAACATAATTGATGGAAGCAGTCAGTGATAGTGAAACACTTCCTCTTCTGTCCATCACCCGGCCCTCTTCCCTCCTCCACCGCTCTTATCTTGATCTATATTCCTGTGAGTGGGGTCAGAGGTCACATTAGAGCATGTAGAGAGTTCTCCAGTTGGCTCTGGGAAATTTTAATGCTCCATCCTCTCTTTGCAGTTAGAGGTTGAAGAATGTTACAAGAGCCATCCAGACAAGTACAACACAAAGCCTTTAATTGAAGTTTTCTACTAGCCACTGTGACGGATGATGCTTACATTAAAATGTATGAGTATCAGCATAAAATACAGTGGAAAACTGACATTTTCTTCCATCTTAAATACAAGAATCATTAATATTTTAATAAGATTATTTAAATAAGTATATCCCATCGTTGATAAAGTTCACCTAAACGTTTATTAGTAATCAGAAGTGGCCCTTGTGTTAACTCTGAGGGTCCATTCACACCAGCCCTGAGTAGTTCTCTTTAATCGAACTTTAGTTTGTCTAGGAAGTCTGGTTCGTTTGATGTGCAATCAAAATCTGATGCAGAATAAAGAAGTGAACTCGGGTCCGCCTTAAAACCAAGGTCTTGATTCAGTTGAAGTGAAGATGTGAAGGTGAACAGTTTGATGAAAGAGTTTGGTTCGTTTGACACAATGCAGTGTGAAAGTGAACTGCACCAGCTGAAAATGTACCAAATACGGAAATGTAGGTCCCCATTGTAACGAAATGTAAAAACAAAATCAATATATGATATTGTTTCAGCTTCTAAGACAAGTATAAAGAAATGGCGGTACATAATCACTCCTTAGAACAACTTGGCAGAACGTTGCCGTTGTGCTGCAGCAATGTTGTGAAATTATCCTCGCCTTTTTTGTACTGGGCAATAGACTTTAGCTTTATCTTCTTTGTCTTTCTCTGAACTATGTTATCTTATTGAGTTGCTGAAAAGGCTCCAACTATTATAGTAGTGTTTGCCAAGCACCAAACAGCCATGTTTCCTCTATAATAATAGAATGTAGTTGTCCTATCAAGTATGGGATCAAGTTCTGGTTCAGTTCAGATCCGAGAGTACTGAACCAGCAAACTGAAACTTGGACATGTTGTATTTTATACAGACAAAATGTTTCTGGTTTGTAGCTGCTGAGCTGCACATGTTTTCCAGCAGTGCCCCGGAGACATCATTGTAACACAGCTATGCTGGCTGGCATGTGGACATGTGAGATTCTCCACGCCTGGTTCTCTCCATGAACATGACTGTGAGTGTCTATCAGGCTCTGACCAGCTGTCTCAGCCTGAACATACATGCCTTCATCCAATCCTTTAAGCAGTGCAGCTGAACTTCCACAACAACTTCCTACCTTGAAGTATTGGGTTTCATTTTCTTTCAGACAACTGGGACGGTGTAATATTTATAGCATTGCAAAGCACACAAGCTCAATGGTGATCATGAAATTCATATGACCTCCTCAAGTGCTCTGCAGCATAACCGGTGCTGGTTCGAGCTAAGCTGTTGACACTTAACGGTGTCAGATCTATTTCCTCAGCTTCTGCCACCCAGTTCCCTCATTACTCCATGCATGGATTGTGTTGCTGCTCCAAGCTAACAGAGCTGGGCCCCAGGCGGAGCAGGTGCTGGCTGCTGTGATGGCACATGGGCACACTCTTGGGAGAAGGGTTGGCTGCGTGCAACTCTCGGGGAAATGGCAGCCCGATGTTGTTTGATGGAGAAAGAAAAGCTGTTGTGCTGGTTGTACTCTGTGGTTGAGCAAGCAGGTATTCAAAATTAAAGCATGCCTCTGTGTGTCGGTGTGTTCGCAGTCCTGAAGGAACAATTTAAAGCTGTTAAATTGTTGTTGACTTCCAGCCTCTTCACAATGCTGGAGTTTTTTTTTTCTGCCATTTAATCTTTTGAAGTGGGTCTTTAGGCACTGGAGTTGAATTCCCATTGCTGTTTTTGTTTCATATTTAAATGAAAAAAAAAAAAAAACATATATAAAAAGGCGACAAAAGTCTAGCTTCCATACAAAAACTGCTAAGGTTTTCAAAATAACCATATTTAATTCTACATGGGAATGAAGCCATGATTGGGATCTTACCAGATATCTGAAAAAAATGAACTGAACTGAATCAAGTTATTTTCTAGTCACACTGACTTTTCAAAGCGATATAAACATGTTCCTACAGTCATATAGGTTAATAGAGATGTGCAGTATGACTGCAGACATAACTCACAGCCTCATGATTACCAGTCTATTCCAGACATTAATGTAATAGTTAAAGAACTCTGAATATCACCAACTCAAAAAAAATGTTTCTCATAAAGTACAATAAGATGTTTTAATCCATAACTTTTTATAAATTAAGCTCATTTGGATAATATGGACATCTCTTTCCGGGAAAGTGAAAATAAGAATATGGAAAAATATTTATATTTTTAGACTTTATTCCAACTTTCATTGTCTAAATGTTGTGTCCTTAGATCCTTCATTATATCCCTACTTCTGTTGTCCTTTCCTTCCTATCTTTTTCTCTCCTTTTGTCCTTCCTTTCTTTTGCCCTCCTTCCTTTTGTCTCCGTCTTTTGTTCTTCAAATTCTTTTTCTTCTGTCATCATTCTGTGCTCCCTCATGTCATCCCTTCCTAACTTGTACAAGTACTTCTTTCCGTCTTTTGTGTTTCCAACTTATTACATCGTTCTATTCCTGTCCAACTTTCCTTTTTCCTATTATTCTTTCCTTGTTTGCTCCCTTGTCTCTGTCTTCTCTGCCATCTCTTCTTCTTTCACTTCTTTCTTGTGAGCTCACTACCTTCCCACTTTATCTACGTCATGTCCTTTCTTCTTACTTTCTGTTTCTTTAATGCCTTATATCTTATCCTCCTTCTTCTATGGCCTAGGTTCTTTCCTTCCTTTCTTCTTAGTGCCTTTTTTCCTAAGTGCCTCTATTCCTCTTCTGTCCTGTTATTCTTGTTTACCATTTTTTCTGTCTTGTTTTTGTCCTTAATTCCTTCCTTGTCTCCTACCTATTTCCCATCTGTTCTTTCTTTTCTAAATGCATTGACAAAAAAACCTCGTAGGACAAAAAACCTTATATTTTAGGCACCTTATAGGACTTTTTGTCCTTAAAAACCTTGCAGGTGTTTTGGGAATCCATATTTAAAGCCTGCTCAGTTCAGAAAAGTGATTTTGTTGTGAACATGAGCATTCTCTCCCAGAAATTTTACATGGAAAATGTCAAGACATTTTAAACATATTAAGCAATTTTAAGTAAATATAATGATAACTTCATTGAAATCCTCAAAACATAAACAACTACACAGCTTTGTTCTCAGCCCAAACGTTACAGTCCTGAATCTATCCTATTGATAAATATGTTTCATAGTAATAAATCTTCACACATCTACCACTGTGGTCTGACCCAATCTGTATTCATCCCTTTATAAAGCAAAAATAGCTAATAGCAGATGCATCGATGACGACCCTTTTTTCCCACTGTTTTGTTGAGGAAAATAAAACTGAGTTTGCATTTGTCATGTATTTTTTTATCAGAGTTGCAGACAAATCTATACAGTGTTTGATGATGCTCTTGTTATTCCACAAGAAAAAAAAAAAGTTGAACAATAGCAGAAATTGTCTACACCATTTTGGGGGCACTGCTGCTGTGCGCTGCACACACAACAAAAATTTTCCATTGAAAATGTAGTTTGTTAATCTTCTGAGCCATGTGTGGCAAACAGGCAGATGGACTGGCGGCTTGACAGATAATAGAGCCGTGAATGTGGCAGACTATTCTCCGTCTGCGACACCTCTTTGACTGCTATCACAGCCACTTGTCCCAGTTCCCATAAAAAGAGCTCCAGTCGGTTCCCTGTCCCCGTTTCCTGTAGTGACGGAAATTGTCGCACCAGTGCTGGACCCGTTCCTCCCAGACTTTCTCAAAACAACCTTGCACAGGATATTTTTCCACACCTCCTCCTGCCATTCACATGCCAAGTTGTTGCAATCAGACAGCATCTCTAAGGAGTGCCCTGTTTAGGAAATTAGGGTCAAGCGGTCCTGTTGGAGGGTCTGTTTCTTTTCTCGGCTTGTGTGGTTGTGAATCCTGGGGGATTTGCGATCGGATTTTAATCGGAGCTTCTTGAGATGACAGGCTGTCTTGAAAGCTGATTAGAATATGGCTTGAGATAATTAACCAAAGATTTTTTTTTCGTTCCATCTATCTTTGTGTAATCTAATTACAGATGGTGGTTTTCCAGTTCCTATTAAATGAAATGTAACTGTTCCCATGAGGCGTTCATGCACACCTTCCTCCTCCTCCTGGTCCCATCATCGTCACAAAGCTGTGCCAGAGTTAACAGATGGAACATTAGGGGCAGTCGAGGAGTTTTATCTGTGTTTTGTGGCTTATTTCATCTGCTGCCGTAAAATTTCTCAAGTGTTTGTTAAATGTGCTGAAAATAGTGTTTTATATGATTTCCTTCTGTAGGTGTTTTGGTGCTTGCATGCAACAATCAGAGTTTGATTATTGCCGGTTTCCATAACCGGATTTAGAAAAACTTGCGTCTTTACTAATTTTGGCTGATTCCAACTTCTTTTATTTTTGTCCTGCCTTCTTACTGTGAACGTTCATTAATTATTTACAATAGGAGCAGAGACAGTGTCATGTATGTGAGAGATGAGTAGCTGTGAAACAGGTTTTACATATAAAGAAAGACGAAACGATCGCAGAGTTCACATTTTATACACCTTATTGTCTTGAGTTGATTTACAATGGTATAAACATAAAATTCCCGGGAGCACAAACAGTGTTGGGTTGCTCAGTTGGGAGAGTGGACACATCATGTGCAGAGGCTGTATTTGCTGAAAGTTTTCCTGAGTTTGACTCCTGGTCTCCGGACATTCGTTGCATGTCTTCCCCTTCTTTGTCCACCCTCTTTCCTGTCAAATCACAGTTCACGAAAGGTCACTGGTGCCAAAAAATTGTAAAAAATAAAATTGTGTGTATCCCTGGTGTGGTGACTTTCTAGCCAGATGTCTGAGTCACTTCTACTGGCTCTGGTCGATGTGGAGAAGCAGTGGCTCTACTCTGAGTCCTTCCCGTATGACCAAGCTTCTCACCTTATTTCTTAAAGTCGCATTGTTACAAAATGACCAGGTACCTTTCACCAAGCTTCGCATGTTTCTGTGCTACTCTGACGTCATTTTAATCACTTCTCTGATGCTGAAAAAAGCTTCCATCAGTAACGACTTCCGCACTGAAGATTAGTGTTAGTGCAATATAGTGTCAATTGCATATTATATGCTGTACGGTGTGTTTACCAATCGGAAAAAGATTGTATTTTTAATTTGTATCTGGTTGTACACAGATTAGACCAATTGAGCTAAAAATCATCTGACTACAGACAGCAGTCTTACTCAGTGTGCATGTGTAAATAACCTTTACTCTATGCTTTAATTATCCTGGACAGACAAGTCAACTGTTGCTACATCTTGTAACTGAGCCATGTTATTACCCTAAGAAACCACAAACTCCAGACCATTTTAGTTAGAGAAAGGACTTGAATCGTAATTATGAACAGATGGTAACCCTCTGTTACTTTTTACTGTCGCCCGGCTTTCCACTGGCCTTATTCTTCTGGCTTCTTTCCAAATCCCTTCTATCTTTGTTCCAAACTTCCTGGAATGAAGCAAACTTCTTCATGCTGACGTGCCCTTTTGTTTCTGCTTGTTGAATATCTGAGCAGCTCTTGTCGTGCAGGCTGATTGGAAAGATCAAGAGCTGCTCCTCGATGCAGTCTCTTTGTATAAGAGAAGTGAAAGGCCAAAAATGCAATTCAAGCACTTCTTTCCATCTTCAGAGGTGACACTCATATTGGCTCCAACATCATGCTTCTCCCGTCATCTTTTTTTCCCCCTTCTTTTCTCTCTGCTGAAATTCAAACCCTCATCTGCCTTTGCACATCCTCTGTTCTCCATCTCTACGTCTCTGTCTCTTAGGAAGAAACAGCCCTTAGCTGTAAATTGGCCCATTTCTCACTTTTCATTTGCGAAAGTTGCGGCAGGTAAAAAGTGAGTGGTGGAGCGGGGAGAAGGTGCTAGCCAAGCACGCTGGTTGAAGTGGGAATTCATTAGCGTTCCTGGTTTGCTGAAACAAAGCAGAAAGGTTCCTCATTCTGTACCGCATTTCAGTGTCAGCCCGTCGGTTCGTGTACACCAGTAACAGAAGCAAGAATTTAACACTGAACACTCGGCAGCACAGCAGGCTCAACAGTTTCCCAAGTGAAGAAAAATATCAGGACATTTCCATTATCCTGCACTGGTGTAAGCCCGTAAAAGCATAAAATTAGATATCTGTGGAGCATAAAATTAATTCTGAGACCTCCTCAAAAGGTCAAATGATATTTTCAAACTAAAGCCACGATTAGCTCCTTGTTTGACATACAGTGTTAATACTCGGTAATAAGTTAGCCTGTGTGGAATTGGTATGGCCACTCACTCTAATCCAGCTTTGAAGTCTTTTAATTCTGTTGTGACCTACTAAGGATTACTGATGAATTTTCCATATTGTTCTGACGCATACACGTAACATTTTAAACATGAGTGGATATGCCACTTTGGCAGTCTGGGTGTTTTCTCCCCAGTTCCCACTTTCTACTGTCACAGATTAGAAAATTTAGCCCTTATCAGCCATTTACAGTTATGTCCTTGTCTTTCCTGCTGTCTGAGCACGAGACAGCAGTCACTGTAATGCCAAGATTTTACAGTGACTTTAGATTGTCTTCTGTGTCTGATATTACCAATTAGGGGGGGGGGGGGGGGGGGGGGGGTAAGCACTGCTTGCATTATTTGAACAACTCTCTGGGTGTATTTACAAGAAAAATTTAGATTTTTACCTTAGCTCTGTTTTCCAAAAGGCTGCTGCCTTTTGATGGGAGATGGGCCATGGCAGAGGGCGCAAGCTCAAAAGGATAAAACAGAGCAAATACATGGTAACATTGTCAGTCTTCCTGTTAGCTGCTTTAAGTCTTGCGCTCTCTCTCACACTCTTAATGAACCACAGACATGTCTTTACATGATGGAGAAAATAGTTTCCTGTAAAATGACCTCAATGATACTGAACAACTTTGAATCTTCTTGATTCAAGGTTGTTGAATGAAGAAGATTGGCGCTGTCGATTCACATGGCAGGAGCAACGCATCATATTCAAACTGATTTCACTCACTAACATTCAGATGTCAGGCTGGAAATGTCAAAAAAAAAAAACTCTCACGTCCAAAAGTGCGTAGTAAACAAACATGGCCGACTGGGACGAAGCAGTGGCAATAATTTGTGGACTATCACCATTGCTTCTAAGTTTAATAGAAAAAAAAACATAGAAAAATATTTATATTTTCTGTAGAAAATACTTTCTGGTGCACCGTGGCCATTTTTTGTCTTCAGTGTTGACAATTCTTCTCCGTGTTTCCATCACTTCACTTTCTGATTTGCTACACGTTCTTGTTTGGGGACGCCACACACTCCACAATAACGGACCGAGACAATCCAACAAGTTGAATATCCCTGATAAGTATGGCTAACTTGACTACCAATAAGTAGATCGTTACCCTAACTATGAAATTTCCACAAGGATTTGATCATTTCCAAATCCAGCGTGATGCACGAAAAGACAGAGTTTGAAAGACCAAAAGGGTAAAAAGACAGCAACTCTGCTTTCTCTTTGCTTTCCTGTTATCTGCTTGAAAAATGACTTTCTGTCACTCTCAGGCAGCCTGAATGAATTGTCTTGATAGGGTGTATAAAGTAGTTTTTTGCCCCCACAAATATAGTCATGACTTGCATCTCTGTGCTTCCTTTGACTTTGTTTTAAATACCTCACTGATACTGAAAGCTTGATTATTTTTAACATAGAAAGAGCATCTAGACTGAAGGCTGTTGCTGGCAATGGAGTTGTTATGGTGCCTTGACCAGAGCAACATTGGATTCTTTTGCTTTCCAAGATGATATGTTTAAATATTATGATGATGATTTGATATTCTGGTTTGGCAGTATGAGTGATTTCCCTCCAGTCACTTCTTTCCATGCTCAAAGATCAAAACAAGGAAAGTGCATCAGCCAATTACAGTTATATCTCTGTCCTGCCGCAGACTCCCCGCTGTCTGTCTGCAGCCCTCCCCTCAGCCAAAAGAAACACACCCTCCCTTCTTCTGGCAGCCCAATTTGTCAAGATCACTCATTCAGATTGGTGTCGTTTTGAATGGGGGCCGCTGTCTGCCTTTACAGAGGGATGATTATGGTAAAAGCAGATGAAAAGGCAAAATGCAGATGATCCTTAATCTCTTTCTGAGGAGTTGTACCTCCTTTAGCTTTTCTTCAAGGTCCCTTCTGTTTCCTACTGACCTCCCATTGATTTCGTTCTGGGTTGATCCCTTTCCTCGTCTTTTATTTCTGACCGCATGGGTAGCCGCCTCCTTCAGATGACCCAGCATTGACCCCATGTTAATATTCATGCTAATATAAGCTTTCATAATTTTGTGTACATGAATATTGCATGACTGGTTTTCATCTACAAGCTCCCATCAATTTGGTCTCTTTCCTCTGCTTAATTGAAAACCATTATTACTAACTGCAGTCAGGATTCGTTCTTCAGAAAACTTTTTTTTTTTACTCAGATTGTGCCTCTCTGATCTATCAAACTCACTGTGCCCCTGCAGCCAAGTCCAAAGCCCGCTTTTCAAATGGACACCAATCAAAAGGATTCTGAAATAGGCAGAGCGCAGGGTTGGGAAATGAGGTTAAGTGTGCTGACTGACCGACCTTCAACACTGCAACGCCCTCCATATCAGAACCTGACAGCCCGTGAGAGCATGGAAGGAGAAAGCTCGGTGGGATGACTTGTAATTGGACTGGGAGACTAGAGGCTAGATGAAGCATTTAAGGCTCTGACTTGCCTATTTGCAGGGCCTGAAGTGTGTGAAATGACAGGTTCACCTCTATGGTTTCTAACAACTGCTTACTTTTGGCCACAATAAAGAACACGCATGTCTAAAAAGTGTCTCGGTGTTAACGTGCATATTTCACAAAGCAGACTTGTTCTGCTGCGTTTGCACCTGTCATCCATGTGCATATGATGCTTTTGGTTAGAAAAGAGAAGAAAAGAAAAGAGATGTTTGAAAACTTTTCCAAAACTGAAGATTCTTTTAAAGAGTCTTTGTCTGTCCTTGACAGAGTTTTAGAAAAACTATGGCACCACATTATTATTTTATGACATGAAGATTTGCAGAAACCGCAAGAAGGATTTATTTTATTATTGTTATTTTTTTTACATACATTCCTTCTTCTGCCAAGATTTTTCCCTGAAGCTGGAGCCATTTAATGTTAGCCATGTGCTGCAGCAAGCAATCAGTCAGAGTAAAGGGAAGAAAATGAAGAAAACAAAACAAGCTCTTGTTATTTTAGGTGAATCTCTTGCTGTTCACATATTGATTGTCTTGGCTGTGGGTCAGTTTGGCTTTTTACCAATTTACATACCCATGCACATTGCTATTTTGTCCCAAACTACTTCCATTATGCACTCTTACACAATGTTGTACAGCTGCAGTAAAATCATTGTGAATTCGTTGATCTTTGTGGGTGGGTGTTTTAGAATGAATTATTGAGATGAAAAGTCATAAAATGCTCAAATATTATTTAATTGGGTGCTTATTATTACTGATATTTATCATTGTTTGTTACAGGGGTGCACCAATTGCAGTTTACCGATATTTATAAAACGTGATTTGCCGATTCACAATTTTCGTCAACAATTTTTAATTTTTTTTTTTTCTGAAATGTTGCTAAACATGGCAAGAATGTCACTGAGTTTTCAACAGTGAAGTGGGAAGGAGACCCAAAGTTTTTTTTTTTTTTTTCTTGTCACTGCAGGGTTTAAAATGGAAAAAAAAAGGTTTGCAGAAACCAGGGATCAGAAATTGTCCACAAATCTCTTATCTGTGCATCTCTTGAAAAAGGTGAATTAAAAATATCTCGAGTAGTAGTGCACTTTGTTACAGTTCATCTTGTTTTAATTTTGGTGGTAGAGGATTGTAAGACAGAGATGGGAGGCAGAAAATATCAACGCTCAGTTAATCATTTCACGCTCTGCATTTTTTATTTTCCCTTTTTTTTTCTGCTGCTGATGAAAAATTCAGTGCAGTGTCTTTGGGGTGCTATTTTAAACAGCCCTCTTCCTTTCTATCTGATCTTTTGCTGCTACTTGGGGATGTGGGGGATTGAGCGGAGTGTGTCGAGACTCTTTGGAAACAAGGTCCTCCGTGTTGCCCCTGGTCACAGTCTCCCTTTCAAGCAGCTAATTTTATGCACCCCTCATCATGACTTTGGAGCAGAGAATGAGAGCGACAGGGAGATAGTATCTCCAGGATGGTGCCAAAATAAGAAGAGGAAATTGAGTGGAAACTTTTGCTATGCATGAAAATCATCAGGGGAAAGTGTTTTCTCCCGCTCTATCTTCTTTCCACAGTTTATTATTTTCCCCAATTCTCACTGTTGTCACTTTGCCTCTCTGCTTCACATTTTAAGTGCTGGGGTTTGTGCATGTAGATGCATTCATCAGATGAGGTAGATAGACGATACATGATATGTGCATAAAATGCAGTCGCCTATGTGACCGCAATGACTTTTTCTGTTTGGATTACCAAAACTATTACTATTTGCCCAATGTCAGACAAAAAGATTATTAGTTTAATTTTTTTCCTCCTTTAAGGTCAGAAGTTCTCATAAATATCTGTAGTGTTTGGTATGCCTCTAAAACTGTATTACCCGACTTGCTTAGATGTTTTGGGTATCCTTCCAGAATCTTCCCACAATAGTTTGCTGTAATTTTGGCCAATTTCTTTTCACAGAAGTGGTGTAACTGAGTTAGGTTTGTAGCCTGCCTTGTTCACATTCCCCTCTAAACCGCTGTCTAAAGCACATTTACAGAGGAGGTAAATGTCAGGTTTCAGCTATCTGTGCAAATGTAAATGTGCTTTACATATGTATATTGATTTCCTGAGTGTGAATGCACATATCTTTCACGTTTCCTGAAATATCAGAGGTTTATTTTAATTACTGTTTCTCTGTTACAGACCCGTCATCTTCTTTTAAAACTCCTCATGCTCATATGCCACAGTTTCTTTGTCAAAAGTGAATTTTTTTTATTTCCTACATTGACCTTGAGTATGTTCTCATAAAATATTCACACTTGCACAGTATTTTTCAGGCTGAAAATTCTGGGAAAATTCTTTTACATGAGGAAAAAAAAGTACATTCACCTTGCTCCCTCGTTCTTTTACCTCATCTTCCTGTTTCTCGTCCTTCTGTTTTCTCCCACATAACACTGCAGTGCTGGCAGATTCGTAGTAAGGCCTCAGGAATAGAAATGAGATGCATGGTGGCACTGTGTCAAAGAGCAGCAGATTGAACATTAGCCTGAATCGTCGAGCAAATGTTTTCAGATTTTTTTTTTTTTCTAATTCAAATTAGCCTGGGATATTGGCTTGGGAGCCAAGAGGGTGTAGTGAGAGCTCTGCAGTGGACACCTGCTCTATTAACCCCACATGATGTGTTTGGGTGTGATTGCATGAATTATCTCAAGACTGAGAGCATTCTCTCTGTGTGCTACTTGTGCTTTCCTCTGTGTTTGCATTTGTGACCCAAGAGAGCATGGAAATAGAGAACAGAAAGTTAGATTTAGCTGCCTTTAGCAACTTATTACTTGCTAAACGAAGGCTGTCTGCTTCGTGTTTGTTTTCCCATAAGCCGCACTCCACCCCCCTCCCCCCCATTTTTTTTTTCTTTTCAGTCTCGCACTTAGTCACACAGAGACTCAAAACCTGTGTGGAGGGAGGGGTCTTCCACTCTGAAATCAGACAGGGTTATTTATGGTGTATGTGCCTGGAGTTGGTGTTTGACTTATTGCAGGGGTCACAGGATGTGGGTGGATTTAGATGCTACTTTATCACTCTCGCATCGCCATTCTTAAGCAAGTCACGTCCAACCCTGTCACGCTGCTGGGTCACCTCCAGTATCTGCATCTGTATCTATGTGTGTTTGCGTGTGCATGTATACCTTACACTGTATACTGTGTATACTCATGATACCACTGGATAGTATTGACTGGGACCACACACACACACACCCACACACACACGCACGCCCCCATGGACACACATGCAACCTTTATTTTGATGTTGAGGGCACGCAAAGTTAGTGTCCCAATAATTCAGTCTCAGCAAGTTTCTGACAGTTGATTAATTGCAGAACAAATTAGGGTTCATTGCTCACATTTAAAGCACATTTTAGTTTTCAGCTGATCTAGGTTGATGGTACACAATAAAGAAAATGGCATCAAAACATACAGAAATGTAAATAATTCATAATTCCCTTGATTTTGGCCAAATAAACCTACAAGCCTGAGACAGATGCATTAGAGGTTTCCCATTATTTGTGCTATTAACCTTTTTTCTACATATGCAATTGTAACATATTCTCAAGACACACATATTAGAAAATTGTTTTTTTTTTGTATGTGACAAACTTTGTTTTTATTGCCTCCTATTCCCTGTTTGCAATCCATGTTTGTTATTCCTGATGACATCACCATGAATATCTGTTTTCCTACTCAACATCCCAACAGAAACAAATAAAATGAAACAAAAGTTGACAAAGATGTCAAGAGTCAATATAGACATCTCCCAAAGATGTTTCAGACATCTTGTTGAATCTATGCTACAAAGAGATAAGGTTTTTTTAAAAGCCAAAAGGTTATAAAAATAAGGTGGCTTCTTTCCAGTGCACATATATAAAACTAATATGCTTTTCTTTTGCCTGGATAATATTGATGAACCAAAGTAGATGTTGGAGGAAGCTATTTTCATAGTTGTTATATCTACTCACACAAAGGAATGAAATTACTAAGAAATGGGAAGCATCTTCCTCATCAGCGCCTCTCCACCGGCCTACATCGTTATGGTATCTCCAAAAGGACCGTTAGTACTTTTAAATCAGATATACACCTTAGCATCTAAATATCAGTTTCACATCAGATGCAATGCTTTGTGAGATGCTACCACAACTTTTGCATCCATCTGTATTTGGAGAGGTTTCTCTGAAGGTGGCCAAAAACAGAAGTCTCTAATTTTCAGGTGTACATCCCTCATATGTACTTGGAGCTTTAAATAAACCATCCCACTGACTGTCTTCTCTGAGAGATGGACATTTGGGACACTGTAGTTTAATTCAGGTCAGTGCTAAGATTTAGCTTTTGCCCAGCCCGCCTTTCCAAGCACGAAACATACTTAGTGCCTTCTCTAATTCTGGTTCAAATATTTAAATCAGAATTAAAAATGCATTTTCGGGAGCAAGAGAGAGATGCCAATGCACAAATGTTGTCCAGTAGAAGAATTTTAGAAAAGAAAATAAATTTTTTAAGGAAATGTATTCTTTAGCAAGGAAAACACCATAGTGGGGTTTTGTACCAGCAACTGTATCCTAACTACTTCATCGCACATCTGCTGTTGTGCCGACTGTGTTCAATTTTTCCAGTGTACAGCATGTTGGCTCCAGCCTCTCTCTATGTCCTTGGCTGTGCTGACAGTGGCTGCCCTGTTCTGCTTTTAACCTCAATCTAAAGCCATGACTGATGGGACTCGGCAGCCTCCTGCCTGCATCACCTCTCACAGATGATATATGTTTGAAGAGAGATTTACCTTTTCTATCCCGTGTGTTTGTGGGAGGTTTTTTCTTTTTTTTTTTGTCTGTCAGAGTGTGGGCGTGTTGGATCCTTGATTTTGACCTACGTTTGAGTATAGAGTGTTGTGACCTGTATTTCTTGCAGTGGGATTTGTCTTTGTGTAAATTAACCAGGGAAGAACAAGTGTCCTCGGCTTTCTACTGCATGCGTCTCCTCACTAAGTCTCGGCTGACTAGCTATCATGCCAGCCGGGTATTAAATGTTTAATGCTTGTGGATGTAGGAGATTGCCTTCTACTTGTCCTGATTAAATATTTAGAAGTGTCTGAATAGAGTATTCACATTGGTAGGTGGTAAGGGACCCCAAATGTGGTGTCGGAACATAACTGACTGCCTGCTGTCTATTTGGTGATGACTGTGGAACGACCGGGACCTCCTCCGAGGAACACTGGTGGCAAACGCAGAATTCGAGGTGAGAGGGGAGGTTATATTTATCTCTCTCCTCCCTCATGTATAGTGAGCCGCATTTGTTCTCTGTGCAGCTCTATGCCGGCTCATATTGAGAACATTTCTTTGTCCTCTTTGAATACCGGGGTCAGTTGACAAGGATAAAGTTTAGATGCCTTATTTAGAAGTCAGTAGACATTTATGTACTATGCATATGTTCGTTTACCATAATGGGAAAACACAAATGTTCCCCATTTAAGAATTATGAAACAGATTAAAAAGGAGAATCAAAAAATGTTTCTATAGGAAAGTCCTCCAAAGAAAATAGACTGAGTTTATGTCAGTTTCCATCTGGAAAAGTCTGCAAGGCAGAAGTACAAAGACGGTCTTTTGGATTAATGTTATAGAATCAAAGAGCTTTTTAAAAAGTCTGATTCGTTTACCTGACATTATGTCCACTCTTAAAGTGAACTGAAGTGAGTTTTCCCCATGTGCTGATAATGTCTTTCAGTAAATGTTGAGCTCACTATATAAATAAGTCAGGACCGAATCTTTGAAAGCCCAGTTATGGTTCCTTGGCTTTTTAGAAGATCAAGTACATCCAATCCCTCTGCAAATAAATTATTTGTTACTCAGTTTGCTTTTTAAAGAATTTTCTGTAACAAATACAGAAAATACACGTGTTCTTTTCTCAAGCTGATCTTTCATATGTTTAAGTTATTTTGATGTATACAGATTAAACCAAGATTTTCTTTGTAAACTTTTATTTTCAATTTGACACACCAATACAATGCTTTGAAAAGGTTTTCATGTCATAATGATTTTGCAAGCTATTGTATGTTCTCACTCAACAAGATCTTCAGCTTTTGTCACGTTGCTTACTTTGCACTCTATGCAACCAGCTTCTGTTGTAGAACAAAATCTGTGGGAGCCTCTCAGATTTTCCGGTGAGTTGTTTGTCACATCCTCCAACCACGTCCTTGAGCGGTGAAGGACAACAGAATCCAATCTTGACATGGGACCCATGGGATCATCCAAGGAGACACCTGGTTGCACCATATACCACTTCGTAATGCTGGCTCACAGCGATTGCATTGTTCTTAGAGGCTCACATCAAAACATGGACTCTGAAAATTACTCTTAAGAGAAGACAGGAAGCATTCTTTTGAGGTTACAATGCACTGATCTTGCTGGCACTTTCCCCAGTTTACACTCCCATTCACATATCCACAAGGCAAGGAGAATCCAATGGCATGTCACCCAAAACAGCTTAAGTCTGCAGCTGGGGAGATAAAAAAGAGGGGAGGCAAATCCCATCCAACTGGAGTGCATTCTTCCTGGTCAAGAGAGAAAGACAAAACTACAAGAACAGTATGTCTGACTTAGCCTGTCTTCTTGCCTGACTTGTTGGAAGAGCCACAAAGAGACAGAGAATTGATCAGAGGGGGGGGGGGGGGGACCTTCACATTAGCAGCCTGAAGGCAGGAGAGGAACCTTCTGCTCCAAAGTCAGATCTACTTCTCTCAGAGGATGAAAGCAGACTCTGATAAAATGATGGCTGCGTGAGTTCAATAAGGCCACATGGTGAAAGCTGGGCTTACAGTTTGGCATACACTTGAGCAATCACCGCTACACTAGGGGTTGAACGACTACATATTTTTTAAGGTCGACTACATCATGATAATAGTCGAGTCGATGTCGACTAGTCGCGGTGACGTCATAGTGACGTAAGCGCAAAAACCCTTCACAACTACTTGGAGGCTTTATTACCTATTTTCACGGCAAATATTGACCCCCCCCCCCCCCCCCCCCCCCCACACACACACACACACACACTCTCCCCTTCTCCTGCTTTTACTAAGTCTATTATGGAGATTCTTCGTGAGCAGCGGGGAGAAGTTTGTTGCACAAAGTCGGGTCTGACTTTTTTTTTCTAAACACCGGCTGATGCTGATGATCTCTGGATAGTTACTATAGGAGTCAAATTATCACACTGACTACATGGTGCTTTTGGAACATCACAAGCAAAACTTGTTATGAACGGATCCAGCTGGTTACAGCTGAATTCAACGAAACCACCTGCTTCTCCTCCGCCCGATGCGCGGCAGGAACCTCTGCTGACTCAGCAGATTGAACGATTTAAGATATTTTCTAGTCAACGTCGTCAACATGATAAAAGTCGAATCGATGTCGAGTTGACTAGTCGTTGTGACGTCATAGCAACGCAAGACGCAAAGCTTTGGAGTAACGTACAGGCTTTATTACCCGTTTTCACGGAAAAATAAGGCATTTACACAGAACAGCAACAAGTGAAACAACAAAACATCGGGATAGTTTATGATAAATAATAAGTTGCTGGGAAACCAACATTCAAAAGGAAATGCACGTCTTTTAGATGGCATGTAAAAACAATAAAAAGAGGTGGCACGGGGGGGGGGGGGGGGGGGGGGGGGTAAATAAAGCTCACTCGCTGTCAATATTCTCTTCGCTAAGAGTTGTTGGGGTTTTTTCTTGGTTGACATGTAGGAAAACAAGGGCATCAACATGAGCCGGATGAAGGCTATTAACTTATTTTTCTTGTGTCTTGTGACGTATACTGTGCTGTCAGATCAGCACAGGCTGTCACCACCGGCAATCACATGACTGCGACTAGTCGACATGAAATGTAAAAACTCGCGAGACGTCCTAGAGTCGACTAGTCGACTAGTCGACTAATTGGTTCAACCCCTACGCTACACTAGTGGTTGCTTGGTCCTGTATTTACTGGCCCCACACTAAGTTGTTGCTCAGCAAATAGCTGTAGTTTATGGACAGACATGCCTTTGGCCCCACTGCGTGTTTGCTAAAAAGCAGATGTGACTTTAATTGGCTGCATAAAAACAGAACTTTGGAGATTTTAGGAGTAACTTGTTGTGGTGTGACAAAATAAGCACATTTTACAACTGTCTGCACCCACTGTCTATTCTTTACAGTATTCCAGAGGTTTGTGGTGAGGTTGTAATGCTATTTTCATTGGATGGTTCTGGTCTTGCTCTGGTACTTGTGAGTTTGTTGTGTTAGTCCTCTCAGGAATGTTTCTGCTTTTCATTAGCCGGACTGCATCAGAGAGTCTGACCCATGATTTAAGGAGTCACGGGCATCTGCAGCTCTGTTGCAGCTCTCTAATTATATTGTTCTGTATCACAGATCATTAGCCATCCTGTGATACTTAGTCATCCACTGAAGAATTTCAGCTTAGGTCAGCAGCACATGTGTCTGTTTGGCAGGAGTCGATTCAAGAGTGAGAATACGGTTATCAAGGCATACAACGATTTCAAAACTGATAACTTTCTCATCATTTTGTTTCTAAGATTTGAATTCCTTTTAAAGAAGAAGCTGGCAAATGTTTTCTTGTTCTTTTGAATCAGTCGTGCAGTTCCCTTCCCCCACCTGTTGCTGCTGGTCAATGCTACACTTTTAGCTCATGGTCATTCTAGATAGGTGTTTTCTTCTCCAGGTAGGAATTTTGGATTTAAAGGAATTGGAAAGTTTACTTTGTAAAAGTGCAGAGAATAATGTTGTTTGACTGTTGTGTTAATAGTCGCAACCTGATGCTATGAGTATTTTAGCTGGATTCATTTACAAATACATCTTTCGCATAAAATAACCAAGTATCTGTGATTGCGTCCTGG
Source organism: Xiphophorus hellerii (assembly GCF_003331165.1). Classification (NCBI taxonomy): domain Eukaryota; kingdom Metazoa; phylum Chordata; class Actinopteri; order Cyprinodontiformes; family Poeciliidae; genus Xiphophorus; species Xiphophorus hellerii. Next base: position 22,880,247 of record NC_045683.1, on the reverse strand, counting down.
ATTTCACCAAATGTGTATCGAAAAGCTGTTAGCGGTGGTGATCTTCTCAACAGGAGGAGGGGCCACGATTCCAATTCTGCTTTAGGCTCTGTACAACCTTGGGCCATCCCTGCTCTCTTTCTCTCCATATGTGTTGGCGTATCTAAATCTAATTACCAATTCATAAGTATCACAGATCATTCTCTAACCGTAACATTCAAAATGTTATTGTAGCAGCAGTAGGACACATGGGGTTTTTAACTCAAGGTCATTGTACCTTTAGAATCCCATAGTAGCTCAGCTGCTTCTGAAGATGGGAGATTTTTCCCGTGGCAAAGTAGTTTAAACCTAAAAATGTGGGTTTTAATTTGTCACATAAAAAAAAAACACCAATAAGATAATTTTATACTTTTTCGTGGCAATACATCTGATTTCTCCACACATAGAGCTCCTTCAGGCAAACAGGGGCATTGGTCCCAGTGTTGATGGAACCATGCTGGGTGGATCGGTGGTTGAGGTATGAAGAAGCTCTAACAGACCCTGTTATGGCTGAATGATTTAGCTATAATCCGACTGAGGAAGACGGGAGGGGCGGCTTGATGGGTGGCATCAAGACCTAACAACCACACACCCAGTGTGCACACACCTGCTGCTCCACTGTATCAGAGTGTTATAGCTGATTAGCAGCAGTAATTAAAATTTCTAAATATATCAGATTCACTATCTCGAAGGATTTGTAGAAATGCAGATTATGAAATGTTTTTTTTTCTTGTTGTTCTGGCTCTATTATCCAACGTGGGCCGAAGCTGGAAATCCAGAGATGAGCTGCACCGGCTCTTTAAGTCCACCAGCTTTATGTCTTAACACTCGCAAACGTTTTCAGCTTGTCTCCTTCACAGTCGGGCTTATTATGTGTTGTTGAAGAGGTAGAACAAGGTGTATGCCTGTATTGAGAAGACCAAATTCATGTTCAGTGATAAATGTTTAATATAAATCAACAAAAGAGCTATTCAGAGCTTGAAATACAGCCAAAAACCACACGCACAAAAAACAGCATGTTCAGGACTCCCAGATGGTGTAACAAGGAGAAAGCAGCTTCTCCCGATTAAATGCAAGGAACCACCGGTGGAAAACATGAGTGGCAGAAGCAATCCGCTAAAGCAATCTGCAGCAGCCCGTCCAACCTTGAAGGAAGCGTACAATAGCTCGAACAGTTCCCTTAGCATTAGCAGTCTTGTGTGGGATGCTGTATAATCTACCTGCCAGATTAAGATGACATGGTCATTGTCTAGAAGGGGGAATTGAATTATGGTGTGTGAAAGGGGTATAAATGTGATTATGCAGGGAGAACTCTTCCAGCATGTGTGAGATGTGCAAAGTCAGAGCCTCGGTGCGCTGACTGCTCCCAACTCCTTTCGTGCACACCTTCCCGCTCGTGCGCACACACAGTGGGAGATACTTTGCATACCCGCGAATACAAAAATATGCAAATCATGACTGCTACACATGCAAATGTCCACGCGAACACACTTGGCCTACATTCATACACCAGTCTGCATCGGGGCTTGTTGCAATCCTCCATGCTGCCTTCATTTATGAAGAGATCATAATTTTCCTCTTGTTTTATAAGCAGTTCATCTTCTCTCCAAGACTCTGTTTACTACCCTGAAATGTGTTCACAACCTTGGAGTCTGGCCTCACTTGTGTTCCTCTGACATGATATTATAGCCTAATCTTTAGCACGATTGGCTTAACCACTCTGCAGCGGTTTCAGAAGATGTATCTGCACTGTTTAACTACTGCTAATCTCCTTCTGACCCCCAGTTCTCTTAATGCTCACTCCTAAACTGCATCATCTTTGCTTCATCTTGTTCCTCGGGCGCTGTGCATGCGTGGGTGTTTCTACACATCCCCATGTTCTGGAGTGTTGTATTTATGGGTTACAGGTGGCTAATGTGGCTAATGACTGTACATGAGTTTATGTGCGGGAGTGGGTTCTCATCCCCCGTGACGTTTTTACTCAGGACATTGCTGCGCATGTGTGGAACCTGCATGAGAAGACGAGGAGCAGCAGCCGCAGCATGCCATTTATCTTCATTGATCATCAGGTGATAGGATGCAAAAAGGTTTCATGACAATGTTGATGGGATCGATTAATCATATTTTTCAGGATGTGGTCTCAACATTCAGAGCTTGTCTCATATACCCATATGTACACTGACTCTCTAAAATGTACACGCTCCTAGGGGATGTTTGTGGTGTAAAAAAAGTGATAAATCATTTCAAATCTTTTTCTACATGATGTGACGTATAACGACAAACAAATCAGTTAGACTGGAAAGACGGCGCAATAACTTATTTACATTATGTCCTCACCCTTAAACTATGGTAATAATGTGTTCATTTTGATTCAGTTTTACTGCTGTCTTTAGCAGGAGTCAACCAGTCCAAGAGCATCTTGCCTTTGCAAAATTTGCCAATTCTATTTTTCAAAGATCTTTGAAATCTTTCACATTGTGTGAAGACATCGTTTGTCCACTGCTCCATTCAGGCAATCCCACAGACCTTCTCTGTCAGATGTACGTCTGGACTGTGACCAGGCCATTCAATAACATTAATTTCCTTTTCATTAAGTCATTCTTATGTGGATTTAGACACATGCCTGGACCCAAAGTGGAGGTAAAAATTGAAATCCTTTTTCATTTTGATTTTTTTTTAGGAAATGCCTTAAGGTTTTGGGTCAAAATTGACTAGTTTTGAGGTTGTCCATCATTTCATCAATCCTCTTTGATAAAAATCCATATTCTGTCGGAGGAAAAGTAACCCTAGGGCAAGATGCTGCCTCTACCATGAGGTACATAGATGTGGTGTACTTTTAATTATGTTCAATGTCATAACCTTACTGCAGCCTTACTACTTTTACTGTGATGCCTTTGTACGATGAGATCCCTCTGATCCATTGTGACCTCTTTGCAAAGACTTAAGTCAAATGAGGCAAATGTGGAGAAATCAGGATAATCCAACAATGACGTTTTTCTGTCAGGGTCATCTGATTCAATATAATTTATGATTGGTGTGAATGTAAGGAGACTTGATAGGCTCGAAAGGTATTAGCTTCATGGTTTTTGCACTAATGCAACCATGTTATTGCACTAACCAAACACCTGTAGATTTATGTGTAGTAATAAATGTGGAAAACCGCTTAGAAGGATTTACTCTGATTTCCTTTTAAAAACAAAAAACACGTGTTATTTTAGCAAGGACGTGAACTCTTTGGAGATCAACTCTATACGTGCTTGTGCTTGCCTATCAGTTGATGCAGGGTGGATTAGAATTAGCAGATGGACTGTACTTGCATTAGCCAACAGGGTGCTAACACAGACGGAGTCAATCTGTTGTGCAGGGCTGAGACCAGGTTGTTGCTCACTGGGGTAGAGCCAGACCAGGACACACTGTCTGGGCCTCTGCAGCAGCAGGGGGTCTGTATGGGGCCGCTCTGCTGAGAAATAAAGCGCAGGTGGGAATATCAAAAATCCGGTGTCTGGTTACTGTTTTTTGTGCTACTCCTGTGTCAAATGTTGGGTTGGGGTGAAATGCGGCTGACATTGGATGATAAACTGCAGCGTTCTCCTCTGCTGATGTTGGGAAAGAGGATATGACTAAAACATAAAAAGCGTTGGAGGGGGCAGAAGTGGAGTGAGAAGAGAGAGGGTATACTGAGTGAGCTTACTAATCAAAAATTGCTTTTGAGTGTTTTGGATTCAATTAGCACTCCCGATGTAGCCGTGTTTTTTCTTTTTCTCTTTGTTCTCTGCCTTCTTGCTTGGTTATCACAGCCCCAAGCTCACTGCAGGGGGGCTGGCTGCAGGGGTTTCCTTGATAATATGTGTTTGTCAGCCAATCATCAGATTACCTCCTGAAATAGACTGCTCAATTTCTTGTCTTTTTTTTTCTTAGATGTTTTGTGGCGATTTTTCTTTACTTCTCTACTCATCCTTTGAAAATTGGTACATCAAAGGGAATATTTAGAACCAGTAGCAATTGAACTAAAGTTATTATATTACATTGTTTCTTTTATCTGCATTTTTTTTTTCTTTTTTATGAATCCAAATCCCGTCTGCATTATCCATGCTCTTGTGGTCTTTTGGATTTGTACTAGGAAGTTGTATTTTTATAGTTCTCAGTTAGAAACGCAGCAAGGAAGGCTCCTGACATTGAAATTCTGACTCAGAAAGTCAGATTTCTCCAAGCATCCCTGCAATATCAATGCAACACAGATGAAACATAATAAAATGCCTTCTTGGCATTTTTAAAATGTGTATGCTAAAAAAGTAAATGTCGATCAGTTGTTGTGTGGCATTTCTTGGTCTCCAAAATGAGTGCTCATTTTCCTGCATGTTTTAGTGCTTTACCTACGTGGTTTTGTTTTACTTTGTTGTCTTTTAAAATGAAAAAAATGATAGTGGTCATTGGTGCGACTAGTCTCTACTGTTTTTCAGTCTTTGAAGCAGGACACTATTATAACAAGAACTCCTCTGAGAGAAAACATAAGTTAAAAGATGGAGAGTCAAGGAGGCATATTTTTCCTCTTTTTTTTTTTTCTTTTCCTGCCCCTATTACATGTCATCACCCCAAACTAATCATGTCGTGGAAATTGAGCCTGAGAAAGACTGCTGAGCTTGGCTTTAACTCCGTTTCTCTCCCCCTCCCCCTTTTCTTCAGTCCTCTCTGTTTCATTCTTTCTCCCTCCCTCCCATCGTTTCCCCTCTTTATCTCAGTGAAATCTGTAATTCCCTCTCACTCCATCCATATCTGTGCCTGCCTCTAACACTCTGCTCCTCTTTACTTTCTTTTTTTCCATTCCTTTTGCCCCATCTCGCTTTACTTGCCTCCTTTAGTTTTTATCTCTCTTTTTTTGCTGTTAACCACTGAGCCAGGGATCGGGGCCCTCTGCTTCTCGACACCGAATTGGTTGCTCTCCAACAAAGAAGTGGATTTTTCAATTAAATTGGCTGCCATTAGAAAGACAGCTATGCTACACCTCTCTTGTTCCTTGTTTTTTTTTCCTGTTCCTACCTAAAGGTACTCACCCACAGTGCCTCGCCAAACTATTCATACTAAGCTTGGGCCAGTTACTGGTATTAAGATTAACCTAAGGTGGATTCAGAACTGATAGTCTTTGTGTTTCTCCCATAGTTTAAAGTTCATTCACCAAGATGCTGGAGGAAATGCTTTAGTTATTTGGAAATAACACTTTACACTAATATGTAAAGCAATATATAAGAATTTCATACCACACTATGCCAAATTCACACCATTTGAACCTTTCCAAGGTTTATGTTGCAGGCATTTGTTTATTTTTTCTGTTTTTACATGATATACTAACCCAAATAATTGTGCCGTTGAAGGAAAATTGCATGTTGAGAAGGATATGTTGTAAAAACAAAAATATGAAAAAAAAAAAGGATGACCGAAGAAACTGACCTGGGTCCACTGATTGCAGGATGACAATTCTAGACATACAACTAGAGCAGGAAGTAAAGTTGATCAAATTCTTATGTGTTAGTATGGTCTAGTCAAAGTAGATAACTCAATATAAATGGGAATCTGTGCCAAGTATTTAAAATTGCTGTTCACAGATGCTTCACGTCTGATCTGACCAAGGTCCAGCTGTTTTGCAAAGAGTGGGAAAACTATATCACTTTCCGAATGCAAGAAACTTCTAAAGGCCTTTGATTGTAATAGTTTTAGAAAAGGTGCAAAATATCGACCATTGCGAGGGGGATTTATGAACATAAAACGTACCACTCTTCTCAGATTTTCTAAAACAATGTGTTAAAAAGAAAATTCAATAAACTGTGTTGAGCTTTGAGGTGTTAACCAGATGCAAAGCTCTGTTCTCAGAGAGCAGGGCACCAACAAACCTTCTTATATCGACTTTCACAGTCACATGGTGAGAGTCTGCAGCGCTAAGATGCTTACTGAACTGGGGAAACCCCTCTCTGGTAATTACATTGGTTTAATAGTACCAAGAATGCTATCTCCTCATGACAGGTGGTCACAAGATGTGGTGGGATAAATCACTGCATGAATTACTTAAGGTGGTGGGATGGCCTTTTGGCTAAACCAGGAAGCACAGCCCCCTTTTTTAAGGGCAGGAGTGATAAGCAACTGAAATGTGACAGGATGAAGTAGAAATGATTTAACCATGATACAGCTGGAGCGGGGCTGCGAGGGGAGGAGTCCTCCAATCATTGTGTTTGGTTGTTATCTTTCAGGGAAAGAACACAAATAAGTCACGTCTGCGCGAATGACTTTAAACATATGGGCCCTGGGGATAGACATCACAGAGATTGCATATCTGGACTATCCCCCAAGGGTGAGAGAAAAAATACGCTTTTACCCTATAACGCAGTAGTTTCATACATATTTGATCCTCTCTCGCTTGTGATTACCACCATCTCTCTCCACTTTCAGCCCGTGTTGCAGTGGAAGTGTCTGTTGTGGTTGTTTGTGTGCGTTTATATGCACGGTTTGTTGTAAGAAGCGGGCCGGCTTTATTAGATTTGGAAGAGGCAGTACAATTTGTCTGACATGTTGAGGCAGAAGATTACGGAGGGGTGGGGGGAACACAAAATGTATTCACTATTACATCCTCCTCTCACAGCTGTAGCAATTGATTTTTTTTTTTTATAAGTACATAGTGAAGTCAGCGGAGCAATGGTCGCTGAGAGCGGGAGTTGTGGAGAAGTGCCATTATCAGGCCGGAGAGGCGAGTGCACAAATGTAAAAACTGCGAGTGAAAAGAGGATAAACAGCAATAATCTGTTTTTATGGATGGAAGTGTGTCTAAAGTCATTTGGGGGGAGAAGCCGCTGTGTATGAGTTTCTCCGCTGCTCGGGCTCATTGTCCTTCACCACATTGCTCGGCCTAAGCCTGGCCTCTGGGTCAGATTACTCGCAAAATGCCTCCTAGCATTCCCAGGATTCCCTCAGTCTGGGCTTATCATTCTCGCACACATTCAGCAGCAACAGCGGTGAGCAGGGCCAATGTCTTAGTGCTGGAGAGTCCGTGTAACGCCTGCCAGTTGACAGCGTGGAGGGAAACTGCGCTAATGCTGTGTGGATCGACTATCTTAAAAACCTCCACAGCACTGCAATAAACATCCTGAGCAAAATGGATTGAAAATATTTAATTATTCCTCTCCTTGATGAGCAGGGCACACGTCGGTGCCGCTCCTCCTCGTTGGTCATTGATGAGGGTGAACTTTAAATGAAAGCGCCGGTCAATGTCGGCTCGTTAATGTCGTCCGCTGGCAATAAATGGTTTTTTAATGGTTAGTCAATTTTCCCACTTTTGCGTGCAGTCCTCGTATGAAATGATTAGCGACGCATGGCTGTGTTAGGAGATGGAACATCAATCAAACCTGAGGCAAAGATGAGTTGGTGCCACGTGTCTGACAGGTTGGTAGGTGGCTTTGATGGTGGGTTGCAGGAAGACGTCAGCTAATAGGAAGAAGCTGAACATTCTGGAAAGTCCAGTCTTGTCTCGATAAGGAACATGCAATATGGAAATGTTGATATATTTTGGGAAATTATCCAAATCCGTTTACAGATGCCAATTTTGCCAATCAGTGATACAAGATAGTGAAGTCAATTTAAAAGGTCATCTCTGCATTCATTTTGTCCTTGTTTTATAACATATTGATGAAATCCTGTTTTATCTGCACAGCTTACAACATCGGGGACTGTGAAGCGATCATAGGGTGATCATAGGGTGATCATAGGGTGATCATAGGGTGATCATAGGGTGCGTCTCGAAGGACGTTGATCAATAAGTGATCCACCAAGATGTCTGCAGTCACACAGCTGGTTGATCAAGGCTAGAGATTTGTGATTTACCTAATATATCTTTGAATCTTTATTTTCTTTGTAAGCAAGAAAGTTGTTAACTTTTTAAGATGTAATGTACATACATGCACATAATGTGAAATGAAATATTAGGATCTAGCAAGAGGCTCAGCCAACTAATCAGTGGATGAGATGTGTGCAAATTTGCATTGTTTTTTTTTTTATAAATAGTTGTAAATATAGTGAATAAATACTGTATTACAAATATCTCCATGACATAAAAAAAACTAAGCCTTGAGTAGCTGGCAGAGTCAATTTGAGAAGATGAAGGCCCTTATAGTCCCCTTGTGGCGCTGGACCTGCTGAAATTCTTAATCTTTGTGAAATATTCTAAACTCACTCATCTGTGTTCTTTTTATCTGAAAGTTGACAGGGTTTCTTTTTGGCCACATTATCCTCCCTCAGGTTCTATGCTATCACAGCACAGGGCCACGTAAACACGTGTGCCACAAAGCATGTGTCAGGCCTTTAACGGTTGATGTAATGCCTGTGTTGTGGTCCCTCTCGCCCCCTCTTCCTGCATGGGCAAAGTCCCTCAGATGTCAACCTGTGGCTCTCTGTGAACCGTGAAGCCTATCATGTGAATGTAGGAACAGAAGAAAACTCCTCTCTCAGCTCTCTTTGATCTGCCTGGAAAACTCAAACCAGCTCCTGTCATACTGAGCCAGTGTGTGTGTGACTTTCACACGGTGTGCCTACCTTGACGGGGAATTGAAACTGACTTGATAAAGGAACGTGACCCTCCTGGGCTTCAGAACAAAGCACCCGTGTTAGTAAACACATGCATAAACTGCATTCTTTGGAGCAGGGAGTAACAGATCCCACACATTCACAGCCTGTGAGCAAGGGCAAATATTTTCAGCATCCCACAAGCTTTACAAGGCTTTGGAGAAACATTCCCGAAATACCATCTTTCCAATCCATCCATGGCAACAAGTGGCTCCTTGCTTCCTGTTTTTAGGCCTTGCAAAACTCTTCCTACTGGGGGTGTGCATGTGTGTGTACACACTGTTTATATATATATATATATATATATATATATATATATATATATATATATATATATATATATATAAATGGTTTTTAACAAAAAATTCACCAGACAAAGACATACACCTGCAGTTTTTGTTAGTTTCATATGTTTTATCTTGAAATAAACTGATTTGGAAACGTTTTTGTTACTTATATGAATAATTGTTATTTTGGTCCTTAAAATACCAAAATTTCCACTTAACTTTATATTTTGGTCCGCCTGATGTCATTTTTAAATATTAAATAATTGATCATTTATTCAGCTGCTTAGTACCTCAGTAGACTTTTTTACCATATACGTTTTTACTCTAGTAATTTTTTGGATGGCTACTTTTTATTTTTACTTGATTAAAAATATGTTGAAGTGGGCGTGTTGTGGTGGCGTAGGGAATAGCTCGACCCACGTTTGGAGGCTTTGAGTCCTCGACGCGGCCGTTGCGGGTTTGATTCCCGGACCCGGCGACATTTGCCGCATGCCTTTCCCTCTCTCCTGTCAGCCTACTTTCATATAAGGGACACCAGAGCCCACAAAAGACCCCCTGGAGGGGAGGAAAAAAAAAATGTTGACGTATCACTACTATTATCTGAGAACAATTTTTGGGTAATAATTGGAAATAAAAAGGATTGTTGGGGAAAAAAATAATGAATTAATTAAACACAAAAGCATCCACAAGTAAAATGAAAAACAACATATATTTTTAAAAACAGTAAAATTTAAATTATGTGCTTAAAAATATAATTTGCTGGAAGCTGTAAAAATAAAAATGAATATCAAATAAATAAAACATGAGGTAAAGTTCTCCTTTTTTAAATTAATTGGTTTGTAGTGTATGGATTTATTTATTAGGCCATTTATATAGTTCTTATTTTTTAAATTATGTCAGTTTTGGGCCTCCATACCTTACATTCATATTACTGTTGGTTTAATGGGTTTAATGGTGTAAAATTCACCTGTATAGTTAAATTGCAAATGTTAACCAAATAGTGTTCGACAACAATATCGGTCTTGACGAATATGATTTGCCTCAACTTTACAGAATTCAGAGTGTGTAAAGGTCAGAGGTCAGGTCGTGGGTGGACAGTTCAGTGTCACACTTTGTATGCCTCCATAGGAATAGCATTAACTTAATGCGTACTCAATTACAGCCCTTCCCTCCTCCGAGCCCTCAGCTTAACCTTATCTGCAATAGCCATGAACCATAACTGATATAATCATAGCAGCCCCTGTGTGGATGTGTTACCAGCAAATTATCAGACATAGTAAATCAGTTTATGGATTAATCAAATTTAGCCTCCCCATCCTTAAATGGTGCTCCCCATTCTCCCTCCACCCAATGCGCCTTGGTGTCCCTCCTGCAGAGGAATCAGCTGAGCGGTCTGCCTATTTCCAAAGCACTCAGGTGTGTGTACGCGTCTGCTCTCAGTTAATACGAAAGTAATGGCTTCATATCTGCTCTCATGCTAATTGAATTAAATCAGTTTCACGCTGTTATTATTAGGAACATAGAGCCCCAGTGTCCGAATAGAGCCTCTGCTTTTTCTCTCAGACTGAAACGTCAGAGATGTTTGTCCATCTGCGCTTGACGCTGGAAATGCTCATCTTGGATGATCAAAAGTTCCCAGGGAGAGACTTTTATTGTTAAATATTGAGGAATATGAAACTGATTTATTTATTTTTTCTGCTCTATTAATGTGGAAAACGTGAACTGGAGGCTCTGCTGTTCAAATGTTGAGGTAATTACAGATTTTTCTTTAATAGGGACATGAATTTTTCCCACAGATGTAATTAGAAGCCAGAATTAAAACCAGCCACTGCCTCTCATCTTTTTGTGTTTTAATGATAAAGCAGCGATAGACATGAAGAACAATGGAGGCAGACAGCAATAGCACACAACCAGGCACCTAATTAGGTATTTCTGTAGCCAGGAGCCGTGGATAATGAAGGAAGCAGTGGTTGGTGGGACTGACAGTGTTTTCGCTGTTTTTCTCCCGTTAACACTGCAATCCTCTTGGTCTAAATACCACTGAGATAAATTAGACCAAGTAAATGACGGTAATTGCCTTTTTCAGATTACATTTCTAACCTGTGCACCTTCTTTCCTTCTCCTCTCTGGAAACGTCAGTCCTCCTCGCCGCAGCTGCAGTCAGCTGACAAGTTGTGTTACTCAAATGCACTTTTACTTTATTGAACTTAAACAATCTCTCTATTTTGCCATTGAATGGTTGTCATTTCACCAACTCCCCTTGATAGAAGCAGTCATCATTCTCTGTCAGAGCACAACTGCAAAGTGGCCCAAAGTGACACCTTTGGTGCTGTGCGCTCCTCTATGAACTGCACGTTTCTGCTCCACGTGTAACAGTCTAATATTTTACATCTTCAACATATTGGCTGGTATTGTGTCACTTTTAAACCATAAACTTTGATTTGTCTCACTAGGACTTCATGTTATAAAAAGAAATAAAAAATATTAATAATAAAAATCAGTTAGGCCATTTTTCCCCCTCTGATGCTCCTTAATAAAAGTCATACAAGAATTATTCATACATTTTTTCATATGTACATCAATAATGATTTTTTCTGTTCCTGATAGAAAACAAGATTTTCGTCTCTGAAAAGACAGCAATGAAAAAGTATCGGATATAAAACATTTTTTACATAATTGTGTCAAAACATGAAGTGCCAAGTACCTCATATACTCCTATCAATAAAAACGTCAATCAAACGCTTCATATAATTGCTGACCAAAATGTTTGCATGTGTGCATACTTCCACTGTTGTTTTGGTGACGTTCTCCATGTTTTTGAGGTTGGAAAGCCTCTTTGCCATCACCCTAATTTTAGCTCCTTGCACAGATTCTCATCAGTTTAAGTCGTTACTCTAACTGGGCCGCTCTTAAGTGTTACCTTTAGGTCAAACTATAACATTACTGTAACCTAAATCGGCCAACAGTTTGAATACTATAGAAGGTGGCAAAATAAACAATATTTAGCTTGTGGCTGTAACTTAACGAAATATAAAGATGTTTAAGATGAACAAGTACCGCAAGGCACTATCTGTGTATGGTGTTGCATCTGTAAGACCCACACTGTCGTGATGATATTTTCCTTCTTTTTGAGGTAAACAAAGCTACAAAGAGGCTCACGAAGACAAAGCGAAGTGATGGATACAGTAAAGAACAGAGATGTAATGCTGGATGAAAATATAAGCAAAATGTGAGAGCAGGAAGGAAGTGAGAGAGACGAGAGAGGCAGGGATGAATAACAGCTTGACAGGTGGGGGGAAAAAAAGCAGTGGAGGGCGTTTGGATCTGTACGTTAGGCGTGTATGCAGTGTGGTGCAGCACTGCGTTTGGGTCATACATCACACTAATACAGCAGGAGGACATAGCCTAGCGCAGCGCTATGCAGAGCAGGGGGAGAATAATGTGCTGCGCTTGCACCCGCTCAATCTGATTGAAATACACAGCACAAGACGATACATTTACTCACCCCCCACATGGACACTTTATAAATCTACTCTTGGCCTGTATATTCTGCTAGATAATCCCTGAAAATAGAACTAGAAGACAGACACAGGTTCTCCATCACTGTGAGGCCAGCGTCTTTCATCAGCGTGTGGTGGATAGTTTTGTGTTGAGGCGCAGAGCCGCTCTGTCGAGCCAAGATGCATTTCAGGTAGGTGTGCAATTAAAAGATGATTAGGCCATTATAGAAACTGAATTTGGCTTGTTTTGACACATTAATAAGGCAGGTTTATTAATTCATAAAGCAAAAGAAGGAGAGATTAATAACCCAGGAGAGTTTCCTTATTTTCTTCGGCTTGTTGTAAATGTCAAGCTAATTTTTGTCATCAGATCTTTGCCCGACTTTATTTTCTACTTGAAGCTTGACGTATGGATACAAGGGCTCAAAATTAAGGGTTTGACGCCTTAAAAGCTACTGAAAAGGAACTAAATGTAATTATTGTACGTGGCAGTGATCTTTAATGTTCTTGCTCTCTGCATGAAATAATCTTGAATTATTTAGGTTATTATAACTGGGGCCTGGCTACATGCTCCTCTCTCTGTGCGTGCTTTTGATCACTGAAGCAAGATTCAAAGCGAACCTGAGGAGAGCCCAGAGTCTCTCCTTCAAGCATCTGACATTTACATTATCCGCCGTGGTCTTTCCTCAGCCTTTATAATTAGGACCATTGCTGCAGTGCTGCAAAGCGGGTAGGAAAATACGCCGCTGCAAAGATGGTGTAACAGGAGCTATGTGCTATCAGGTGTGCTGTCACTCTTGGCGCCTATGCAAGGCAGGTGAAACATAACGACATGCAGCTGATAAGCAGTGTTGTTGTGACATTCATGCATTGAGTGTGAGATCGCAATCCCATCTGGGGTGTATCTAATTGGCCGGTGGTGGAGGTCTTGAAGCATGCCAAGTGCTTACATTATCATTAGCATAGAGCCGGGACGTTTTAGAGTCCTCACCTCTCACCTTCTTCTGGGACCTGGTGTGTGGGCTGAGTAAAGTGTGAACCCTCTGTTGCTGTGCCAGTTCGACTTTACAAGGTGATCAATTAAGAGTCTTAGTTCGGGGTTTTTGAACTGAAGTTCTGTTAAGTGACTATAAACAGTTAATTGTTTACTTGACGTAGGTAACTCTCTTCGTCTCAAGAGAGTTTGATTTTACGAGTTCCAAATTGGAAAAACAACAAGAACTCTCCGTGAAGCCAGGATCCCAACCTTGGAGCTGACCGAGAAACTCCCAGGTTTGGTATTCAATATGGCTGTCTGGATGCAGTCAGAGTTTCCAGTTTACTAAACTTTTAGCACTTCCTGGTTTAACTAGTGGCACGTAAAGTACTATTAAACATAGTGAAGATGTTCCGTTTTTGTACGAAACAGGGGAAAATGCTTTGTTGTCAGCATGTATGGCTCATAGTAGATGGTAATCAAATAGAAAATCTTGCTGTTTTCCAACTTGCAACTTGAACATTCACAAGGCAGGTGTGGTGTTATTCCAAGCTCTGTCTTCAAAGACAAATCAGACAGAATAAAACTTAAGATGATAAAATAGCATAGAGTAGGTTATAACAATTGGTTGATGTCGTAGGTAGTTCTTCTTAATTTATTTAGAAATTTATTGGAGTTGATAAAAATGTCTTTTGCATGGGAAATTGTACACCTGGAACAAAGATATTAAATGAACGAACATGCATTAAATTAGGGTTATGTCCCAGAATCAGTGTTTAAGGCGAGGTAGACAGAATGTATATAATATAAATACAGTCAGTAAAAACCTAAGAATTGATTTGGTCTGGGGGGGAATAGTTGCAAACATCTCTAGTTAAAGTCTAGTTTGACTAGAGACTTTGAGTAGGTTTGGATTCAGACAAAAATAATGGTCCAATAAGAATTATGGGCTGCATGTGAGATATCAACTGCTTACCGCCTGTTAACACAACCCATTTATAAATCTAGAGGAAGCCTTTAATGTTGGAAACCAACCAGATGATGCCAGACTCATTGAGAGGGGGGTTGCTTTGAAGAACTCTGAGCTTTGTGGGGGAGGTCCTTTAAGACCAAGAGGTCACTGTTGAGAGAGAATCCCCTCCACAAATAAGGATCCAGTCACCAGGGAGTTCACTATGGTTGTTGTCTTTAAAGGGAGTTGGAGGGTTTGAGGTTAAGGAAGGGGTTAATAGGCTGAGGTATAGATGTGAAACCTAGTATTTACCTGGAAACTATTTTCATTCACATCCCAGTCTGGTTTTTGACTGCTTGTGTAAGTTCAAGGGGCTATTGTGAACAAACTTTCACAAAGGTTGAAACTCGGTTTCAGGAGACATGAGAGGGTCCCTGAGGCAGTGAACTGGTCCTTCAGAACATTGAAGTGTTTGACAGGGCAGCCGTAATTGCTCCCTGGAGACCAAAAAGAGTCGGTGTCGTCAAATTGAGTATGTTTGAAAGGGGTTCTCTCCTATAATAGGGAATGAGATGCTGCGTGGGAGAAGAGAGAGACGGGGAAAATATACGTATTCATTTGTATTAAAAAACAAATATGTGGAGAAATTGGCTCAGATGTCTTTGTGGGTCATCTGGGGTAAAAGACTCCATTTACTGCTTCAGCTGTTTCCTATTTGAATTCTCATTTATATCGGTGGTTGTGCATTGAAAAACATGAGCATGAGGGCAGGCTTGGGGGACCCCTGGGGCCGGCCCTGATGCTCCGTTTGCAGCATGTGGTGTGATGTTCAAAGGATCCTCCAGTTGTGAGTCCTGTTGAAAGCCGAGTGTTTAGACTGATTCCCGGGGATGGCTGTCTGCTAGGTCATGAAGGCAGCTTGGGTCGTCAGCAAACGGGAAAATATGGGATTCCACTGTTTTTGAGGATAACTCTCCATCAATGGTTGAATTCAGTTGTTTTCTTCAAGAAGATTATGGTTATATCGTAGCACTTGCAATGATTCCTTCTGTGTGCGATTTTGCCTGGAGGCGGTGATGGATGCACCTCAGTAATAGACAAGTGTGTTGCAAAGCACTTACTCCTGTTTGTCTGGTTTCACTGCATGTTTCTTTATGACTGACAGGCAGAGGCAGCTGCAGAAACTGGGTTCCAGCATCTGCTGTTGTAAAATTGAGCCTGTGTGTGTGCATGTATTGGTGTGTGTGTTTTTGTTGAAGGGTTATGGTGTCCAGGTCAGAGAGGTCAACACTTGTGCACAGGATGTGTCTCTGATGCATGAGTTTTTTTTTACTCTTACATATTTCATTAAGCACAATATATCAGCTTTACAACCTTTGCAATTAGTCAACCAACTCTTCCTGTGCATTAGATATATTTTGCATTAATATGACCAGACCTTCATGGGTGACTGCATGCAAAAAAAAAAAGATCCCTCTCTATAAACAAAGCCGGTGTCCCCATGGGAGGAACCCAGCTGTTGACCCATGATGAACTCCTGACCAGAACTGCCACATCCTTGACTTGGTTCAGTGACACCCCGGATTGGGACGGACAGACAACAAATGTCAGAGACAAACCGACAGTATGACCCAGACAGACTGGAATGCAAAGCGGAGGGATCCTCAGAGCTTCTGCTGCCTGTCAGAGTGGTCTGCTCAAAGAGATACGTGCTGGTTTTCTTTTCATGTTTCAGACCGCGCTGCCACTGGAATGGATTTGATGTCACAAGCAAATAATTTACTTTTTGTGTAGATTGTAAGTAAATAAAAAAATATTTTTCAGGTATTGATTTTAGTTTGGCTCAGAGAGAGTGCAGAGTGATAGACTGCCGGTGCTAATCTTATTCTGTGTGTCGTTCTGAGCTGGCTCGCTCTGAACTAGCTTTGTGGTTTATCTTTTCATTCTCCCTCATACTTTAAAATGAATACACATAATATTAGTCAGAAACGGAGGCAAATTAAAAATCCAAGGTTCTCCGAATTTTTTTGTCAGTAAGCAACTGTTCAGACACTAAAGCAGACGTTGCATCAAGGCCATTTGATGTTTACCTATAAATTAAACTTTTTCGGATCATTTTGATGGATTTTGTTTTTCCTCTGCAAATCATTTCCAATTTAACTTATTACAAATGGATAAATAAGTTCATCTTTGGCCATGTGTTCTCACGATATTTTTCTTTACTGTTTAAAGCTCCATTGCAATACTAGCACTACTTGCTATGACAAATAAATAGAGGTTTTTACTAAAACTAAAACCTTTCTTCCTCAGTTTGTCTTGCATTTCGTCTCAGAATCTTAATGCTTAAGCTTAACTTTCACTTGTGTGGTGAACACTCCTCTTTCTGAATAACACTGCATCTTTTCCAGGAAATTTGGATCTGTACCTTCACATTGACCAGATCCAGAACCTGCATGTTTTATGACTAACAAAGATTAAAAGCTGAAAGGATAAAACAGAGCAGCTTTGCTGTACTCCATTTAGTCTTTCTACTGTTTTTCTAAGTCTTACTCTCTTACAGGCTTCATGAAGTATAAATCTGTGTCGACATGTCATAGAAAATACATACGGTTTCCTTTAAACAAACCTCTTATGTCATTGTGCTTTTTCTGACCTAATTTCCAACACCTTACTGATCCTGAAATCTTTATTTTTGTCCCTCAGCAACAACTCCCCCTCTGAAGAGTGTTGTTCCCAGTGTATCCCACTAACGGTTAGAATGATGCATTCAGTGATCTGAAAAGATGGAGACCCCGACCGGCCAATTCCCAGTCAGGGACGATCAAGAAAATAAATTTCTTGATTCTATACATATGTCAAAAACATTTTTTTTAAATGATGCACAGTGCAATAAAAGCATTGGGTATACAGTATACTTGTTAACAACCAGAAAAAAGTTGGCTAACTGCCAAATGATTATTTCTACCATTTCATTTGGTGTTTTTGAGTATCACTGGTGTTGTAAGGCCTTACAGTTCCTGTACCCCCCGCACCCCCACCTGGTTAACTTTGTTCCTGTTCAATCACAGGTAGCAGTGCTTCAAGGGTTGTCTCTGTAAGCCTTCACCCTCCCAGGAACTCTAGACAGCTTTGTGGGCATTCATCTTCCTTTCCCCTTCACTTACCTCTTTTGTTTGTCCTGGTTTCCATAGATGAGTAGCCCCCCTCCTCACTCTCTTCTCATGTGAAGCTAAGTGCCACCGCTTCTTTCGACCTGCCAGCTCCAAATTGGCAGCCTGACCTTCTTTTTCTTCCTCAGGGCGTCTGCACAAAGCCATACCTCTACCAGGGGGGAAAATGCAATTAAGAAGTGACATAAACACTGAGCACTCGTTGTAGCTGTTCTCAGGAAGAAGGAGACAGTAAGGCAGCTGCCACTGTGACATGTTTGCATAGAAAGTGCTCTATTAATTGGACTTCATGCATTGCAAAGTGACACGAGGGTGAGCTGCCCTGATAGAGACTGGATATGACTTGATGTCACTGGATGAGCCAATTGACAGAAAAGAGGTGTCATACTTTATGGCTGCTCTCTGGCCTTATTTTTTGATTTGTTGTTGGAAGTTTGTGTTTCTGTTGTGTTACTGAACAACAGGTACAAACAAGCAACGCGAAGTTTAATTCTGCATTCAATTTGTCTTAGAACCAGAACTTTGCATCTGGGAATAATGATGTAGTCAAGTTATTGAGTGCATTTTAGTTAAAAGTTGGAAACCAAGTGGATAATTTACTGTGCTCCTAACTACATTGCCTTGTCCCACGAGATCTCATGGTGATAAAACCCGTCACAAATTAAAGTCTGACTCGTAAAGTAATATCCAGTTGAGGGTAAGGTATCATTGTGATCCCCAGCCATAGAGACATGAGTCTAAATTTGAGACTCTGTGTTTGAGAATCCTGCTATAAAGTAAGGAAGAAAATACTTCCTGTGTTGACCAAAGTTTTGTTGATCAAATCGGAGCAAAACTTAAAGTGAAGCATCTGGGTGCTCCGTGGAAAACAGGAACAGCGACAAACAGACAATACATTTTCTTAGTTCTGTTCGGCTATCCTGACTGGCTAACTGTTAGCCACCAGTTATGCTAAAGGTGGCAGACAAGATATTTGCAGTAATCAATTAACGCTATATGAATCGGAAGTTAAGATGTCAAAGATCAGTTCGTTAATGAAGAATACTAATGGGATATTTCACAGCTTTACATAGACTGAAATATTTACTGTTCCACACCTGAACTTCATATTTCTCCATTGAGCAAAGATTCTTTAAAATCTGTTTTAGAATTGTCAAACATTTACTGTATTTGTGGAAACATGAAAGGAATATATATTGACTTTTTGACATTAAAGCCACTCAATGTATAGAGGTAATAATTAGATCATTTTTCCTTGCGTAACTATAAAAAAAAGGGATTCTGTTTGGCAATACAAACCAAAATGCCATTTTTTCTCCCAATTCCATGAATGTAAAAGCAAATGAAAAATGTTTATCAAAAAAGATTGTAAAGTATAATGTACATCTCTGGTTTTATGTAAAACAATGAGCAGTTATTGGATCAGTGTGTCTTATGTCCAGCAGTCATATTGAATCAGAGCTCGAGTTTAGCTGTGGATCTCTGACTTACCAATATAGTCTTTCTATATGTATAACTTGGAACCACAACATAGTTTCCCAATATAACATCAATACAGAATTTACATTATTTATATACAACATTCAGCTTTTGTCTCTTGAAAGGGCAAAGTTTCAATTGAAACTGACTGTCTTCCAAACTATGGCATCATCTGACTAGCAAACACTAAAAACTAGCTTTAAATTGCTCTCTCCACAAGACGCTTTTGTTAATTTTGTGTGTGTTATATGGAAAACATTGCTCACTGGTGAAATCTGCTTTGTCATATGGTGTCATATTTTCCTGTCAGTGTGTTATTGTTTTGTTTTCTGACATGTTGTCGTCTCTGGTGTTTCTGTATTTTTTTTCTCTGAGCCACCAATTGGCTGAAACCTATGATTAAAGGCATTTAGAACAATACAAAATCCTTTCACACCGCAACAAAAGTGGTGTAGCTTATGTAAGTCAGAGAGTAGCCTGCTGTGTAAGTGGAAGTAGCATGAGTCTGCCGCTTGTCTTCGTTATACTTATACAATTCATTAGGCATGACATTCATGGTTTATCTGACCTGAACGGCTGGTAAATACCTGTAGATGAATACATAAATTATGTTCCAAGGTTTATAGTCTCCGTTTTTTCAATTTGAACTGTCCATGCATTGCTGCTTTTATTTTTTACTATGGCGAGCCCATTAAACCAACTACAGAGGGAAAAATGTTGCTTAATTGTCAGGTAAGGTGTGTGACATTTGGAGCAGCACATCAGATTTGGTCCAAAGTCTAAAAGGTGTTGTGAGAGACTGAGTAATTACTCTGGTTTCTCCCGGCAACCGGTTTAATAAGACGGCGTGGTGATTGAGGCGCATCACATAATTGGGCAGAAAAATGGCCACGTATCAAAGCATGTGAGGGGGGGGAAAAAAGCACAAAGGTTCACACCAGTTACACAGTTATGATATCACATCTTTTTTGTGTTGTTTGCATTAGAATGGCTATTGCTTTTTAACATTGCTTCAGGGTGGGCTTTATATTTGATGTTTAAGTCCAGCAATTATAACTGTCTTACAGACAAGCTCAAATTGAATCTGACAGATGATCTGCAGAAAGAGCTGAAGATTAGAGTGATGGCAGAGAGGCTTTTCAACCTCCAAGAGTAGGAGCTCATCATCACATAGATCATCAGAATATTTGTGGAAAGATTCAAAAGGCTACTCAAGAAGAGTTTGATTGCTGTAAAGCTAGCAAATTGTTTTCCAGTAATAATTTAGCCATATGTAAAATGTAGAATTTGCAAATTCTTTATTTCTATCTTTTATAAAACAGTTACAAAAACTAACCACTTCTTTTGATTTTCTATCAGAAGCAAAGTTCTTAGTTGAATAAAACTAATTTCATATCCATATCTGCCAGAAGCATGAATAATCTAAGATTAAACTGAACTTGTAGCCAATGTGGAAAAGTCTGGAGTATGGAAAATATATTTGTGTCCAGGTTTTATTCCCTAATACAACATTAAAAAGTTATATCTGGCCCTCCATCTGCTTGTTCATCCATTCCTTTCACTATTCAGCTGTGTGGCCGTCCATTTTTCTTCCTGTGCTGTTAGTTGTTTTTTTTTCCAGTTTTAAAATGCATAGCTTCACTGGTTTAGAAACTTACACAAATAAAGTCCCAGTGAAGACCAAGAACTCTGCATAAATCTGGAATCTCAAGTTGAAATACATGTAGGAATCCTGAAGAAACGACCTTAAAGCAGGGACTGCGAGTCACACAGTTATGGTGTCGGGATTTTAGCTCCGATTCTAAAAATAAGTCATTTTGAGTCCATGAGATTTGGTGAGTCATTATCAGGAGTGATCTATGTGTTTGCTTAGCCTTGTAAACAGCCAGCTGCTCCATCCTGTCTGTGCTTACCATGTTTGTACAGTAGATGAGTGGGCTCCCTGGCCCTCTTCTCGAGGTTGTTTAGCTTTCAGACCCCTGACGGGGCGGGGGGGCGGGGTACCCTTGGGGCAACATGAAGTACGACAGGTTGAATGAAATTCTCTCTGAACACTCCAAAGCTCTCTTCATCTCTGCAAGCTCTGGGGGGAGAAAAAAGCAGCTGAAAGAGGGTTAAAACAGGATGCTTAATCTAGTAGCATTGAAAGCAGGAGCAGTGGACTTTTTTCCCCCTTTTTACCCAAGAGAAAAAACACTTTAAAAGAAGCCTAACGTGATAGGTCAACATAATGAGCCATCTCTGGCTGATATTAGGAAGTTTATTCATAGAGGAGCACCAGGAGATGAGTAAGAGCAGGATGTTATCTTAATGCCACAACTTGATAAATGATTCAAGGGAATGGGTGTTAGAAAATATGTGCTGTGGCAACATTTTCTTTTCTTTTTCTTTTGCGCAAGGATGTGGAGAAACATACTTTACAGAAAAGTGAAGTGCCATCTAGTTATGGGCTGAAAGAAGCCAACCAGTGAGTATCATGCTCTTAAATGAACATTATTGTTAAATAAAATTCACACAGAGCCATCTGATGGTAAATTGTGAAATGGTATCCTTAATATTAGTTGGAAGCCCAGAGGGTGCACTCAAACGTAAGTTATGGTCTGGGATTTTTCACAGGGGGCTTCTGGCTCTAAATGATGATGGTAGCAGTGGCTACATCAACTGGAGTCATGGCTTCAGGGCTAACCTGCTGATTCTCCCACCCCAGTCATATGGAAGTAAGAAGTAGGATGGTGGGGTTGCTGGGCTTTCCCTCTCTCTCTCTTTATTTTTTTTTTTGGATTTGTCACGCCACGCCCATTTCAAATAACACCGCCACTGCTGCTTAGGCTGCTTAGGCTAATTGTTATTGTGAGGAAATGCTGAGTTTGTGTCTTTACTGACCAAATGGGTGTCCTCCAGGTTTTGCACGGCAAGGCTGCGAGTGTAGATCAGCGGGCTCGGACAATGTGCTAATTTGAAATTGCAGGTTTCCTGATGTTCATTTGCAAACGAGTGTTGCACTCCCGCTCCATGCTTGGGGTGATCATTAGCACAAGAGAGGAGGGATTTAGTATTCAGCTCAGCCGTGGCTCTGACACTGAAGGGTCCCTGGTTTCTGTTTCTATTAGAGCCCAAGCCCGCGGCTGCACAGCCAACACTTCAATGAGAGCTTTCTCTGCGCATGGCCATTCAGCGCTGCAGCTGCTGCCCTTCTAACTCAATCCCTCTCCCTCTCTCTTATGGTTAGAAATATGACTCTAAAGAACACCCCCTGTTTTCTCCTGCCCCACCCCTTCATCTTTTCTCCTCAGCTACCCTCACGTTTTCACATCTAATTTTCCCGTCGCCCGGTGACACCCATTCCCTCAAGACTCCTGAGACGCAGCGAGATCTCTGGCCCCCCTCTGTGGTCCTGAGTGTTGTGTGTTTGTCGTGTTATTGATCAGAGTTGTGTCTTTGTGGCTCTGGGCTCCTGCTGCTATCACTGCAGTGTGGAGGGTGGGGAGGTGGGACCGTGGTTCACAGCACTGACAGCTTCAGGGCAGTTCATGTTACCTATAGGGACTTACAAGATTTTAACTTTGTCTTCTTTTGTGTTGCTGTTGTTTTTTGCAACATGCTTCAGTGATGTACACAGTTAAAAGAAGATAAATTATGTTCAGTTTGTTCTGACAGCTGTCCAGCAGGTATAGTGTAACATATCTTATCCGTGACTTATATGTTGCTGTAATCAAATATAGCAGGAAGATGTCTGCAGGTATAAAAACTGACATATTTGTCTGTAGATTCAATGTATTTAAACTAACGTCTGATACAAAGCATCTTTTCATATTTTCTGATTGATGCTCTAGTACATGGTCCCTATATGCCTCAGATCAAATGTTTGGATGTCCTTCCAGAAGTTTCTCACAATAGTTTGGCCCATTTCTCCTGACAGAACCAATATATCTAGGTCATGTTTATAGGTCATTTTGCTTGCAAATATCTGTTCTTCTCTGCTTATAAACGTTCAGTGGGACTGAGATAGAGGGTTTGTGATGGACACACCCAAACATGAACTTTGTCCTTAAGCCACTTTGTAACTAATTCGATGGTGTAACTAAAGCCACTGTTCATTTGGAAGAACCATTTGCTCTCCAGGCTGAAGTCTTGAGATGTTGATTCAGTTCTAAATAACGTTCTGCCATGGTATCAACCTTTGGGCCCTTTCTGAATTGTTTAAAAGAAATGTAGAAAAAATTATTAAAATCTCAGATTATCATCTCTCTCTGAAGTTGCCATTTAGCATATAGAAATCACTTTAGTGATCCTAACTGATATAAAACAGGAATAGTTTGACATACAGTGCAAAAATTCTCAGTTTTTTTCATCTGCACATAGATAAAAATGTGTAATTTTCCTTTTAAAGCCAGAACTAGATAACATGATGATAAGGACCCATCTGTATTTTCTCCTGACTTTACCTCCCTAAGCCACGATTCCCCTTTCTGTACTCAGTAAGTGTATATAGGGCTCTTATGATGGATTGCATTTCTGGTTCTCATGAGTGCATGCATAAGGATGAATGGTCGCCATGTTAATGTTCATCTCTTTCCTCCCTCTTTCCTCCTCCATCTGCCAGTGTTCCTTTTCCTTAAGTTTTCTCCACCATCCTGCCCCATTCTTCATCTCTGACTTCTCCTGACCTGTGTCCAGAAATGTATGTCGGGACATGCGTATGCACACACGGTCATGCTGACTCACTCGGTAGAATTGTTGTAGCACTCAAGGCAGCAGTCCTCTGTGGCCGCAGTGATTAATTACTTTTAACAAAGCAAACAGAGTCTTGCTTGTCCGGATCAATCTTTTCCCTGTCGTGGTGCAAACTGCTGTCACTAGTAATTGCCCAAACTCAGTGTTGTATGAAAAGGAGGGCAACTTCCTCCCCCCGCCCTCTTCATGGTCCCAAGCAAACTATGGTCTCAGTTAGTTTTTCCCCTTCCGTCTTTTTTTCCCACTGTTACCCCTCCATAAACCCCTTCCTCTTCTCTGCCTTTGGAACTATGCCTTTGGGGGGGAAAAAAAGAGAAAAAGCAAAAAGGTGGGTAGTCATGTCTTCTCAGTTTAACCTAGCCATTTATAGTAGCTGCCGAAAGCTTTTAGAACAGCACATAAAATGAAACATCCTGCCTCTCCCCATCCATGCATACTAATTGGCATTGCTCCGCCAAGTTGATCAAACACCATTAATCTATTTGCAGTTTATATTTGTTTCCAAATGAGAAAATTAATACATTCCGCTGCTACAGCCAGCTGGGTGCGGCGAGCCCCATTGATTGTTGGCATCCACAGTATGACTCATAGCTTCGAGCAAGTGTTTTTATTTTGGCTTACTGTGCCGGCGTGCGCGCGTGTGTGTATTTTCACATGTGTGATTTCAGGCGGGAGATTACTCTTATGTCGAGAGCATTTGCCAGAGGAGTTTTAGATGTGCGCTTTCATCATATATAAACTGTCTACAGGTAGGTAAGGCACCCTGCTGAGTTGATCTTATCTCTGGACACGCCATTGAGTATCCATGGAGACAGATATCAAAGCCAGGGAAAAAGAATGTAGTGATCGTTATAAGCAGGTGGGCACAATTAATGATGCACAGTGATGGCCAATGTACGCTGAGAGAACTTGCCATTTTAATGAGCAAACACAAAGACCGTGCAGATGTGTTGTAGGGCAGTGCAATGTTATCAGAAGCAGATACCTCCTTTTCTGTAGCGCTAGTCCAATTAGTCTTCCTATGGGAGCTGGCTGTCAGGATTTCAGTCCAAATGAAAAAGTACTTGTTGATAAAAATGTGCATTAGCTGCGATGTGGAGAACTGAACATTTTCCGTTTTTCTTCGTGTGCATGTCTGCTGTGAAATGACTAAAGACGCACAAATCCAAAATTTGTTGCAGATTTTCTCGGTGGTGCCACCAAGAAGGGGCCGGGGGAAGCAGGAATCCCTGTTTGTTTTCCTTAGAACATGCTAACCATTTCTGTAAAGGTTTCCATCATGCAGTGGGCCCCAACGGTATGGGACCACAGCCACCTATGAATAGCTAAACTTGACAAACACTCGACAAAATGCATATAACTGACTACTTTGAGTTCAAACACCAAATATACCTTGATGTGCATTAATGAGCACAACAGAAGCAGTCTTGTTGCAACCCCTTTTGGTGGTGGAGCCAATAGCTGCCAAATAAAAAATATGGTAGAGCTGTGCAAACGCAAGCTAATAGTGTATCAACTAGCATTCATCAGTTTCCCAAGCTGCATTTTCTGTAGAATATCTTATATATATGCTCTAGAAAAAATTGCGATCAGGTAGATTTCTGTAAGTGATTGGAGTTTGGTCCACAGAGAAATCGGCGAACAGGTGAATCTTGGAGGTAAGATTTGAAAACATGCAGTCAACAGAACCTTTTTGTTCCTGGAAAGGTTGGGTATAAATGTATCAAACCTGTACAAATATAGAATAACCTTTTCCATAGAGGCCTGAATGAATAGTTGACATGACTCAGTAAAAAGATGGCTTCCTTAAATAACTTCTTACACTGGTTGTGCTTCACCTGTCTGTTTTTGAAGCAACTTATGCTGATAATGAAAATCCATACCTGTAATTCTTGATTCCGCCAGTAACAACATCCACACTGCAGAGTAGCCTTGTTGTCGTGACCTGGTGGAGTTTCATCGTGGTGCATTAAGTGACCAGGAAGCAAAAAAAAAAAAAAAAAAATCTTATTTCTGACTTTTTGCCCAGCTGGTCTTTTTCAGGGCCTGTCATTTCTCTGTGCATCTCTTGGAAACACTGTTCAGCTCAACTTCATCTGAGATTGACCAATAACTCTCCACAGGAAACTCCTCTCGTCATTAATCATTGATAAAGCCAAACTTCTCCTCTCATAATCCTACATTTGTCAGCTTCTGGTGTTTTTTCTCTGGCCCCGCTTTGTCATATATATGATAAGTAGTGGAGCCTGTCCGCGCGGGAGTCATCACACACTTAAATTGGTACAGCATGGAGTTCATATTGCATTGTGGCCAGAGGGGAATTAGCGAGTCTATATATAAACCTCAGCTGCATGTGTTGTGAATTAAAGTGCATTTATCTGATAATCACTGGGGAGATCTCTGTGTGCACAAGCATGATGGCAGAGCTGTGGGAGCTGCAGCCACAACAGCACCAGTATACAGATGCTGTTCTGGAAAGAAGGGAAGGAGAAATAGGTCATTCACAATAAAGAGCTCTGATAGCTGGGATGGAGGAAGACGTGTACAGTTGACGAGGAAGGAATAACAAGAGGCCTCCCTGTGCATCCTTCATGTGCTAACCTTTTTCTCCTCCTTGTGCTCTCTCCTTGCCTTCTGTCCACCTACTTGATGTTTTTGTCTCACCCTCTGGACCATATTACCATAGTCTTTCCTTGCCCTGCTCTCTTCCCAGCCTCTCACTGCCTTATCAATGATTAAGCCTGCCTTTATTCTATCATGAATATAGTGGAATCAAAAGCAGGCGGAGCCCATGCAACGCTTTCATTAGACCTCGATGGCTGACTGCGACTCGTTTGAAGTATTGCAGGGCTCCTCTGGAGAAGCCATGCTGTCGGGCAGCCTGCTGCTGACTCTTGTTTGAAGAGGCAACTTTCCACTCAAGCCAGAGGGCTCTAATGAAGTGCTGACTCTGGCAAAGTGCCTTGCCTACTGTGTGTCACACTCGGAGAGGGTAACGACTTGGTGGACTTTGTTTCTCGCTTTGGCATCTTCAGTGACAAACAACAAAAGCAACAGCCGCAGAAATCTGAAGATCTTTATTTACTTTCCAGACCAAAAATATTGTGGACATTACAATTTGATGTAAAACGCACATCTCCTGCTGCAAAGTGACTACATGAGTGTGACGCTTTGAAGAGTTGGTAGGACCGAGTCAGTTGGAGCTGTCATGGCGATTGGATCTTATATTGAGCATTTGTTTCTTAGCCAGTTTTTAACAGAGGAACATTTTCTTTCAGCCATGCTTGAGTTCACCGTCACAGCCAATTAAGGGAATACAAATAGAGATGGATGACATGGTCCTCGGGCCAACTGAGTGCAGAACCTGGATCAGGTAGTCTCCCTTTCTGTCTCTGTAAAGCTAAACAAAATTATTTTTACCTCTGGAACTTCGCATTTTGTCATGTAACAGCCACAAACTTCATTGTATTTTGTTGGTATTTTATGTGTATTGCATAATTGTGAAGTGAAATAAAAAATATACATTGTTTTCAATCTTTTTTCCCCCTACATATTAGAATCAGTAAATTGCCATTGGTATTTATATAATTGACCCTTCACTCTGACAGTTGCTGGATAAAATCAAATTCAACTCATTGCCTTCAGAAGCTACACAATTAGTGAACAGAGTTTATATGTGTGTACTTTAATCACAATATAAATACAATCGTTCTCTGAAGTCCTCATGTGAAAGGTACAAATCGAAAATACAAAGAGCTCTGCATTTTCTTTGCCCAGCTCTTTCCAGACACCTAAACCAAAAATCTGGACAACAATAGTATTCCTTAAAATATAGATATCAACTACGGAGGCATCTGTCATTAGGAAACTTATTAGCTATTTTACAGATCTGGCCTTTATGGTACAAAGGAAGTCTTTTATTTTTAAAAACAAAGCAAACTTTTAGATGTGCCTCTGCTGCACCACACCTGAATAGAATAATTCAGGTCATTAAGGCTCGGAGAACTGATCTACACAAGGAGGAGGTAATTAAGCCATTTCATTCCAGCATTTTGTACCTGTGGCACATCTAAAAACTGCAGGACAGTGGCCCTCGAGGACTGGAGTTTGAGACCCCTGGTTTAGACCAAAGCAACTTCCTGTTCAAGAGTGGTCCAGTCAAAGTGCAGAAAATAGATCCAAGAATCTGTGGCAGGCTTGATAACATGATAACACAGACGCTCTGAATACATTCAATAGATTTAGCTGTTTTGCGAAGAAGAATGGGCAAAGTGTCTACATTTGCAAACTAATCAAACAAAAAGATTTGGACAGCATTTTAAAATAAGTATTGAAGATTAGAGATTTTGACGCGATGGCAGGAAAAAAAAATACATCCTCTGGTTTTTGTATTAGATTTTTATGTCCACCTTTCAGTCTGGGTGGTTTCGAAGGCCCTCCTGCAGCCTGGTGGTTGCTCTCTTGTTCAGGTTCACCATCTGCCCTTGATTGATTAAAGCTCCTTTAAGTAATTAATGCCTACTTTAATTGAGAGTCAACCCTTGTGGCTGCAGGGATCGTGTGCTGAGTGAAGCCAAGGATCTAGTCGAGAGGGGGCATGGAAATCTGTTTAGCACCCTGAACCTCTCAGCCACTCATCTAAAGGCTCTTTAAGATGTTAATAGGAATGCAAGTATGCAAGCCGCATCCATGTGACAAATCGAGCTATAAATCACGGCGGCAGTGTGACATGACTTTTCCAACATTGGGATTAACGTGCTGGGAATGAGCTGCAGGCATTTCGCGATTTTATTCGCTGGTTTATCACTTTCTATTGGTCTGTTTCCTTTGTGAAAACGGTCTGTTATGGCGGACATGCATGGAGCAGAAAGAAAATTGAATTTCTTCTGCCAAACAGTGCATTGTGACAGCATGTCACCGCATGATGCCACGGCTTGCCGCCATTGTGCCGTTTCATCTGCTGCTGATGAATAAACAATATTAGCTTTTTCCCTTGTGCTTCACTTTTACTGCCACAATAGATGCGCGTTGCAAGCCCTGACCTTTTTTTTTTTCTTTTGTTGAAGATTCTCTTTGTCTTTTGGTAATTGTTTTTAGTAAACATTAAACCATCCTCCAGTCAGATAATGTGAGACACGGTGAATACAGAGTGGTCAGCATTGATTCCACATACCGGACTATGACCTTTTCCAATCTAAAGTCCTGCACTGCCTGCCAGTTTGATGTGAGCCGGCTAATCGATTCCTCGCAGTCTTGAGAGACTCTCCCACTGAAATCTCTTCCAGGCCACCTGGAGTTTACCTAGATTTCATTGCTGCCACTCACTAAATAATGAAACATTTACCCTTCAATTGCCAGCTCCACAAAGAATAATTAATTTGCTCTCATTAAAGCCATCTAATGTAATGGCCTCATTAAGGGCTTTGGATGGAACAGCAGTCAACAGAGTCTGCAGCGCCCATTAGGAGAGATACATCAATGGATCATAAATATTTTACTACCACTACCTGAATGCAGATTGTGAGGGACCTCAGTTTGACTTGCACAGGTATTTAACATGCACCTTTGATTTGGGTTATAGCACTAATAAATAATGAGGTTAAGTAAGGCTCTTCTGCCGAAGCCAGTGCAGTCAGCATTTTGGTTAGGAACAAAATGCTGAGAAAAAGCAGCATTTTTCATCGACTAGCTGTATTAATAAAGAAAAGGCTCACTCAGTGGGAGGAAAAACTGGTTTGTCAATGTTTTTTCCTGAAAGATGCAACACACACACTCCGACGGACACACTTGATCGATGCGGGTCAGTGCTGTTTGCTGGTTTAGGGTTCAGTCTTATTAGATTGGGTAGATGGTAATAGACAGGCAGCTGTATCATGCTTCTCTGTGTGACCTCAGGGGTTAAAGGTCTATGTTTGACCCAAGGCAGCAATTGTAGTGCCTTGGGTCAGCACGTTACAGGCCAGGATAGATCTTAGACCTCTTTCCTAATGGAAAATAAAGAGCTATACCTAAGGAGTTGTGTTGAGATGCATAGAAATTTGATATTAAATAGAGGTTTAATATGTTTTTTGTATAGTTGCGTGTCCAAATCAGTCTGTATTCCATTTCTCTTTTTTCAGCAGATCTTCAAGCTAATTTACCATGATCAACATCTATCTGTGATTGCTAAATTAAGCAGCTGATCTTTGGTAAATCCTGTGAGTCAGCTTTTGATCGTAAAAGTATAATTGCAAGTACACTCATTGCCCAGTTCTTTAGATGCGCCTGTGCAATTACTGGATAACATGAATATCTAAGCCATCATTCAGGCATCTAGACATGGTGAAGACAACTAGTTAAAGTTCAAACTGAGCATCAGAATGGGGAAGAAAGAGGCACTTAGGGACTTTCAACCTGTCTTGGTTCTTGATGAAGATGAGCTGATCTTATTTCAAAAGCTGCTGATCTACTACAATTTCCAGTACGTAGAATGGCCTGAAAAAGAGGCAATATCTAATCAGCTTTGTTTCTATGGACAGAAATGCCTTTCTGATGTCTTGGGTCAGAGGGGAATTGCCAGACCGTTTTGAGAGGATTTAGAGGCAACAGTAGCTCAAAAATAAACAACCCATCAGAACCATTTCAGCTACAATAAAGTGGTAGGAGCATAAATTGGTATAAAACCACAAAAAATAGATGCAGGCTGCCTTGTATCAACAGTTCAGACCACTTTTGTGGATCTAATTTACACGGTAAATGTGCAGAGTGTTGTTGATTGCTATGTTCATTATTCAGCATACCCACTACTTCACTACTTGAGGCAGGATAACCTCAAGCTGGTTTCTAGAAGATGATAATGAGCCCATTGTACTTTAATGGCCTCCACAGTCACCAGATTTTGATTCAAAAGAACCTTTTGGACGTAGTGAACAGGGGGTTTGCATAATTGATTTTGCAGGTGATGACCGTCTGATGCTGCTGTGCCATTAAGAATTGAGATGGTTCTGAGAAAAAACCTGGTTAAATTCAATAAGGCGTGAACCAAATGTTCTAAACTAATACTGAAAACCTGGACAATTTTAGATTAAGATGTAAAGGAGATGCCGTAAAGGAGAAAGGAAACAGAAGGGAAAATGCAACAATCTATCCCTTGGTGCTGTCGGTTCTAATATTATCTTGGCATTCCAGCCTGACTCCAAAGCTGATTTCAAGTACTTGTTTGTTGGAGACCAATAGGTGGTTTTCTGTGGGGGGATATCGACATATCCATCTTCAGTTTGTATTTTTGTGTGTGCAGTGTATTTGCAGCCTGCTGATTTGGGTTCTTTTTGTTGGTGGTAGGTGCTCGGCTCAAAAGGAGTTTTTGAGAACCACTTGCCCTGTTGGTGATTAGAAACCTTCTGCAGCTGGTGTGCCCTGAACACCACAGCAGTGAAGGGTGTGGTGCGCTCTTGGACAAGGTTACAAGGCTTGCATTGATTTCCACGTTCAAGTGTATCTTTATTATTGCTGATCACCGATCAGGGCACAGCAAGTGGCACAAAGCTGTAGGCTACAAAGGAACAGCTGCTTTTGTGTGAAAGGTATTAGGGATTTTTTTGAGAAGCATGGATGAGCATTACAGGCCTGAGTATATAGGCTTGTGAATTTAGAAACCTTGTCTGTGATAATCAGTATTCATAAACTGGTTCGAGAGTTTGTTCTTTGACAAAAAAAGAGTAAGAGATCAAAGGGAAACAGGCTGAACAACTAGATCTGACAGGAATTTATCTTTGAAACAGTTAAATGACAGTCAGCATCAGCAGGGGGGAACATTTTCTCTCCTACAGATGTGTAAGACACCTGCCCAATAGCTAAAATCTAACTTTACTTCTCCAGGTTGTAGTTTTTGGGCTTTTACTTTGTTTATTTTTATTTACTTTTATGCTCTGCTGCATGTCCTTTAGCAATTTACAAGCACATTTTTCATAGCAAACAATAAGTTTCTGCTATGATTCTTGCTGGATAATCGATACTATTTTTATGTGTTTTGAGATAAATTTTCTATTGAAATCTACATCTATGTCCAACTTTCCACCAAGTATGTTGTTGATAAATTTTGAGGTAGTCCTTCGTGTTCATTTTTGACCCCCCCCCCCCCCCCCCCCACCCAGCACCACCAGCAATGAATAGCCCCACGTCATGATGCTACCACCATTGTGACTGACAGTTTTTCTTAAGCATGTAAGCCTTAGCTTTGATCCTCCATACACATTTTCTTGTAGTTGTGGCCAAATAGCTCAATGTAGCCATACAGTTGTCTCATTTTATTATTAAGCTTTTCTTTAGAAACACTCAGCTTGTTAAGGTGAAGCACTGAAAATGTTAGTCGTGCATGAAAATGTTGATTTTGGATCAGGTGGGTCTTTTCTGGTTGGCGTCCTCTCAGCCCATGGGGACATTAATCTTGATATTCATCAATCCTCCTTGGAAACAAAATGATTCAACTAAACTTTGAAAATCCCTAAATGCCATAATATTTATTATTCAATAAATTAGCATATACATCCCTTTGAGTTTTGTCAGATTAAAAATGCTTTTTGGAAATCACAATCTTTAAGCAGGTATTAAACACACTTAGCCCACATTTCTGTTTTTAGAAACATTTTTTTATTTATCTGAGGTAATATTCTTATTTTAAATGTTGTGTTTTCATTAGCTGTAAATGAAGAATCGTCATAATTAACATAAATAAAGGCTTTCAAACATCCATCTGTATGTATTTAATCTTTCATGTGTTTCACTTAGTGATAAAGTTTCTAAACTAAATGGGCTTTTCAATAATATTCTAATTTATTTGTATTCCTGTCGATATAAAAAACTTCTCACTGGAATACATCCAATAGTACAAATATATATATGTATATATACATATATATAAGTTGCTTCTGTTTCTGAGAGTTTTCAGTGGGAGAAACAAAAGTCATCCTTTTTTAAGAGAGTATAATAACTTCCTACAAACAGTAAATCTCACTCACATTAAACTAAGCCACACGCCTGTCCTGCTCGTGTTTTTATTTTTGCTGCCATTTAAAGTAACAACATCACTACTCGAGATATTGAATTTCTTCTTTTAAGCCTGTTAGGCCCAAAACCTGAACGGGGACAGACAAGTGCAAACACAGACATGTTCCCTGGGGCCAAGGACACCCCTGGGGTTATGGTGTTGCTGAAGAGGAGCCTAAGGAAGGGGCAAGGACATATGCCGAGACATTAATCTGCTAATACATAGAAAGAGCCTGAAACAGCTGGTGTTGTGCCAAACTCGCAATCTTAATCTTGTAAACTTTCTGTTCAGCTGCGCCAACTGTGAGCCTTATTGTGAACAACAGAGCTGTCACTGGAAGAAATTTGTCCATGCTTCATTGTAAGTGTCTTGTTAGTGCGAAACAGAGCACATGCAGAAGTGCGCGTGAGCTGTTTTTGTGTGAGTGCGTGTGTGTAGGCGTGAGCGTTGGTTCCCCGCAGTGTGCATCACAGTATATTAGGAAAAATTTTTTGCATCATTTCCCCTCTTCCTCCAAAGCATAAAAACGTGAATATTTAAAACTACATCAAACAAGCATTCATGAAATATTAAAATGTTCAAGTCAGAAGAAAAGCTTTTATCCTCGCTCATTCTTAAGTATTTTGTAGCTTCTACACACTCATTAACACACATGTGCAAATGGACATGCATGTTAGTCCTCTGTGAATTTACCCACGGGTTAGAATGACAAGTCTTCCTGCTGGATCCACTTTTCTGTGACATCAGCACTTTGATCCTTTTTTTAAATAAAAAAAAAGGAAAGATAGAGTAAGGTTTTAGTCCATATTGAAATTTAGGCAAAATACATGATAAAAAGTCTTGGTTTGTGGATGTCATGTTGCAGCAGATACGAAGGCACGCATGTGTTGTGAGAAAAGTACCAATAGGGGATTGTAGTAGGGCTTCCTGTTTGTGGCTGAAAGATTAAGCAGTCATTTATGTCATTTAAGTTTCATCTCTGCAGTATATTGACGAGGCAAAGTTGATCCGTTCCGTACTCGCTCTTTTTTGCCTCCTCTTTATCAGTCCCTTTCACCCAGTTTGTCTGTGTGTACAGCTTAGAGCTAGACGCTGCAGTAATTACTTAAGCAGCGGCTCTGAGCGGACGCTGCTGTGTTTTTAGAAAAGATCCTGTTAAGCATGAATTGAGAGGGAAAAAAAACACATGTAGGAGTAAAATCTTGTTCTCACTTCACTTGTAGGGCCTCACAGCCAAAAGCAGCGAACTCATCTCTGTCGCACTCTGCCGTAATCTGGATTTACATTAAATGAAGGTGCTATGAGAGTTATGTGCTGCGGGTAAGATATTGACCCTCTGTAATGTTTTTAACAGAACCTCGCCTAATAAATTCTGAACTGTCCCTTTGAGGCTTGAACTTAAATTTATCTGTTTCCCTTGAGCTTCTCTCTGTGGCATGAGTGCATTTCATTAGCATTAAGCCTCTGTGATGTAATTTTTTTTTTTTTTTAGATGAATCCTCTCTGTTAAATTGACTTATTGGATTATAAGGCTAGGGGTATAGTGTGCTTATTATTCTTTAGTCACATGATGTCATTTAAAGGAAGCAGGAGATTAATGACAAAAATCCCTTATAAGGCCCTCGGGAACATTAATGTTGTCATTTCTGACCATGTTTGTTTATTTTTTATTTATTTGTGCTTGGTTTTACTTTATTTTAATTCTTAATCTACCAAATTTAGAGGACATAGATGCTAGAACACGAGGTACAGTGATGCTAGTAGTTGATGCTACTTTTTTGATTGAAGGAAAGCTTTATTTTATCCATCTTTTTTCTCTACTTCTGTTCCTAGTCGCTTCCATCGGGGCCCTTAAGGGAATGACAGGAGGGCAGGGCATTTTGTAGGGTAAATCTAATCAACGAGAGAAGTGCTTTTAAATGTCTTCTTTTCCCTTGGGCAAAATGTTTTGCGGGAGCGCTCAGTTCTCACCGGCGTATCATGCCCAAACTCCACCGTTTCAAAATGCAATTAATATTGAGCAGGTACCCGGGCCTGCGGTCCCCGTCATATAATAACAATGTTAGAACAAAGGTTAATGCTTTGAATTTAATCTCTGTCCTCGTCATTTTTAGTGAAGTTGCGTTGCAAGTGAGGGGACGTGGGCAGAGGGGTCCGGAGAGTGATTTGTAGTCTGTGTGCGGCTCAGACGGAAGCGAAATTAATTACTGGTCTCTATAAATTCAATGTCATGTCTCATTTTGTTTAATCCCCCCCTTATTTCTCGGTTCGTAGTGGTTCTAGTAGAGAGGCTCGGAAAGACTAATGAAAAGGCCTCTTAGATGCTAATGGCAAATTAGCCTTAGTGTCACTTTTGGAGGCTGTGAGTGGAATGACTGCCTACTCACTCGGGATATGGTCAAGTGGCAGCCAGGGCTGCAGCTCCTCTTGCATAAACACACACATGAAAACACCAAAAGGTTTCTAAAGATGACAGCTTCCCTACATAGTCTTTATTTCTTCCTTTTTCCCATGCTTTGTAGACGCAGTTGTCTCTCAGAACAGTCGCATCTACGACTTTTATCTCAGAAGTGCTCAGTTTGCCTTTTTCCTTGGAGGAGTTTGTGGTTTGGATCATGAATACTGAGTTGAGTCGAGTTCTTTAAGTCTTTGTGGTTAATGCTAAACTGGACCAGAGTCAGATTTAACAACTTACTTGGATTATTGTATGATCAAGCCTCAAATATAAAAATATTTTGAATTACAAGTCTGCACGGAACCTAATTATTTTTCTCTCGGGAGTCCAAACAGACATAAAAAGCAAACTTATTGATGGGGGCTTTAGATCTCAGAGACGGCATCTGTTTTAGGTTTCACTCTGCTAAATGTTCCAAAACACTTTATTCTCTTATGGAAAGAAATAATCTGACACAAGCTGCATGC
Organism: Xiphophorus hellerii; assembly: GCF_003331165.1. Taxonomy (NCBI): domain Eukaryota; kingdom Metazoa; phylum Chordata; class Actinopteri; order Cyprinodontiformes; family Poeciliidae; genus Xiphophorus; species Xiphophorus hellerii. The sequence goes on along the minus strand of NC_045683.1, from coordinate 22,844,583 downwards.
AGTTTGTGACAGTTTATGTCTGTTTCTCAGCTTTATAAATAAATGATTGAATGACAAATCTGTCTAATTTTTGTCTTTTTGAAGGACCATTCTGTTACGGCTGCCAGTTGTTTGACTTTTACAACTACATCCTGTCACAGTCAATTGTGTACAAATGAATGTGGTCTCTGGAGCTATATGAAGTCTTTGCATTGCATTTAATTTAGAATTATATGTGGATAAATACAAGGTAGTCCATATACGTATGTGGCGTGAGGGGAGACATGGTTTTCATTTAGTTTCCAAATACAAGAAAAGCTGAATTGTGGCATGCATTTTTGTTTCATTTTCTTTACTCTGATACCCAAAATAAAATTCATTGCAACATGCAGCTTTTAGAAGTCACCCAATTTTTAAATAGGACCTGCCAAAGTCCACTGCTGCTCTGCCAGTGGGACATTTTTAGTTTTTCAATAAATCTGGCTTTTATGGAATAGTGGCACAAACAAATTTATTGTTGGAAGAAATACTTAAGAAGTCCAATTTGTTGTTTGCCTCGGGCCATGTGGGGGGATTCAGTAAACATGTGGAAGAGGTTGCTCTGGTCTAATGAGAAAAAAACCTGAATAGTTTGGCAAACATTTGAAACGTCATCTGGTGGAAAATAACACTTCACAGCTCTATGAATGTGCACACCATGTTGGTGGCAGCAGCATGCGGTGGGGATACTTTTCTTCAGCAGCAACAGGAAAGGTAGCGAGAGCTGATAGCAAGGTGGGTGGAAGAAAATCCTAAACCTACTGGCTGAGCTACAATGAAATGATTTCGATCAGTTTCAGGTATTAGAAGGGCCTAGTCAAAGTCCAGATTTGGTAGAGACGCATCCAAAAACACCTGCACCCCATAGCTGGAATCCCAGCTAAAGTTCTACATAGTATTCACTGACTTGGCTTACTACATGCAACCATTTTAAGTTTTGGGGGTTTTTTTTAAAAAGAAGGGAAAAAAGAAAACCATGAATCCCAACTTCACATCTTATTTCATTGGTCTGTTGCATAAATTCTAAATGAAACATTTTGTAATTTGATTTTAAATTTAGAAAAAAAAAATTTTTCAAAATGAAACTGTATGAATACTTTTGCTTATTTTTTTTTGTACTTATCACACACACACCCGAACAGAATTCCCAGCATGCTGAGAGAAAAAAAGCCAAACACGTTGCTCCTCAGGAGGCAGCCATCCAGAGTGTAACACGTGCATTTATGTAAAACTTATAATCCAATTAACAAGCACAAAAAACCCCGCTGATCATTCTATAATGGGGGTACAAAGCAAAGAGGTGCCATGTTTGGGGAAACCGCTCATGTGGAAGAAATGCAAATGGCGTGAAATGAGTGTGTCTGGTAATGTGTTTGATTAAAGCCCCATGCTGTGGTAAACGACCGGATCCCTGATAACTCTTTCTGCTCCCCTCTGTCATTTGTTTTTCAGGCATACTTCCGACAGGGTGTTGCCCTTCAGTACCTTGGTCGCCATGCGGACGCACTGGCCGCCTTCGCCTCTGGGCTGGCCCAGGACCCCAAGAGCCTTCAGCTGCTTGTGGGGATGGTGGAAGCCGCCATGAAGTCACCGCTACGAGGTGAGATCTGTTGAAGCTCAACCCACTCCTCTTCAGCATGCCTGTATCAGTAGATATTCATGTATATTTCACTCTCTTCGTTGCTGCACGTATTTTGTCCTACTGCCTTCTAAATGACTTTCCTCACAGATAATCCTTGTTCTGTCAGTCAATACGTATCTTGGAGTGACTTTATCTGTCATTTTTTTTCAGCTTTACAGCAAGCAGGCAGTCTCTTCGTCTATCTATCTTTTTTTCTTTGTTACCGACTGTTTGTGTCGAGTACTTACCTTCGGGCTCAGAGGCATGATGCCTGCTGCTTCAGCATGTCTTATTGTCACTCAGCCTGATCGCACACACAGATAGCCTGTTATCTAAATGAGCATCCAACATTAATGCCATTGTTTTCGCCTGGCCTCGTGAAAGCTCTTTTACCTAAAGCTGAGTGGATCTTTAGCACTGCGGCGAAACCGAGGTTGTGACTATTGGACTGATGATGTTGCTGGGCCTCATTACCTGTTGGTTGTCACTGAGTGCGATGGTATCACTGTGGAGCCAATCCGACAGTTCTTCCTCTGATAATCCAGGGGACATATTCAAACTGTCTGATTGGTGTTTTACTTTGTCATTATTCATAAAATCCATCAGAGCTAATAATTTCCAAAATGTTCTCTCTGTACAGGTCTAAATAAAAATGGAAATTAAGTAGTTATTCAAATTAAAAAAAAATAAACCATGTTATATGGACTCATTTTGTTGTGGCTCACACAACCATGATAAAGACGGAACATAGACTAGAACTGCTCCTCAGTGGGTTGACATTTCTATATTAAAAATACTTTTGTATTGGTCCAAAAGATCTTAGATTCCTCAGTAGGTAGAATTTGCAATGACCCTTCCTGAAAAGCATGTCAATGTTTTTTCTTTTGGTTGTATTTGTATACAAATGTAAAGCTTTGCTTTTTTAACAAAGTTCCTACTATAAGTTAACATTTTGATTATATTCTACATACCTGTTTTACTTGTTTACTTCATGTTTTCATTTTTCATCACCCTTATCTTTTTGCCAAACTACCGCGAAATTGGTCCCTGAATAAATGTGAGCTGGTTTTGTGTAAACTAAAAAAATTATTTTTTTAAATTTGGGTGCAGATTCAAAGAGAAAAAATGGCTTGGAGAGTGGAGAATGAAGCGTCCATCTTAGCCACTATGAGCTTTTCAGGCTTCAATTGGAACCAAAACAAAAACAAACCAAATTTGGGTCTGAGCCCAGACCAGTCCATTGTGGACTAGAATGGGTGTTCTCTGTAGGGAAAGAGCAATATTTAGGCCAAGCCGCTTAATCCCCTAATTGTTTACCCCACTTCCCTGAGTGCCAAGCAGTCGTGGGAAGACCTAATCCAAGGTGTGTTAAGGAGAGGTAGCTAGGTCAAAGGATTAAAAACAATGATCCTCTCAGAGGGACTGTTGGCACATGGCGACGATAATCAATATTATGCCGGCAAACAGGGAGGATAATCTGTGTTACACAGCCAAAGTCCCTGTAGAAGTGAAAGGTAGGCGTGTACTGCTTTCTCTCCTTTAAGGGAGGAAATTCATACCCAGATTCAGTTGTTACACTATAGAAAATGTTGGACAACAGCAAAAGTAAAGAATGGGATGTTTTAATCAGGTGATGAATTTTTACATGCAGTTTTTCCACATACACTGATATGTGATAAAAAGGTAACTTTTTGAAAAAAAAAACTTAATTTTTTTTTTTCAGGTATCGTCTTATGTGCAAGTCCTTCATATTACTATGTAATCTGTGTACAGTAATGTTTTCCTTTGTGTATTTACAGTATAGCTGCATTATATTGTCATGTTGCCAGATTAAATATGATTGCAGTGCATCTTTATATCACAGATAAATCATAGTTCAGTGCATCTTTAGTGAAACCACTTTTAATTTGATTACATCCACCAAAATAGACAACTGAAAAACTACAGTAGAGAACGACAAACACTAAAAATGTTCTGTGTCTTGAGGACACAGTCAGCAGTCTATTTAAAACAAGAAAATATAGTTTTTGAGTATTTAATGTTATGGATGTTTTGTTTTATTCTTGATTCCTATTTCAAGGTTCAATGTTTTTTCAGAATTACCTGTGTGCATCCCAATGACATCTCAGATCTTGTGTGTCTCATGGCTTGGTTCAGTCCAGATCCTCCATCTATTTATGTGCCAGTGTTGTGTGTAGGGAACAGTGCTCTCCAGTGTTGTCACAACGACCTGTTTATGAACATAACAGCCATGACACCTTTTTAAAAAAGCTTCTTTTTTTTTTTCATCGTTTGATTTATGACTCAGCTCTCAATGTCACTCTGAAGGCAATTACAAGGTGTGAATGGATATAATATGCATGCACTGTCTCCATAACCACGACGTTCTGCCAAGTGCCGGAACAGAGGAGATACTCTTTCAAGTGTTCTTGAAAGAGCATCATCAGTTATGCTTTTGTGCGCTTTTACGGGGATGCAGCTCATATTGAGTAAGCGTGCATGGGGTGTGTGTGTGTGTGTGTGTGTGGGGGTGTGTGTGCGTGTGTGTGTACAACAATGTATAAGCATTTTTGTGAGGGTCTAAGATATACTCCATTTGTTCTGATGTTTCTGTGTTTAAATGTTTGTAAGTAAATTCTTAGCAGTTCCTTAAACTTTGATCTGATAATAAAAAGTAAATCAGACATCGCAGAGATAGAGATTATCTGAAGTGTGCAATGCTTTGATCTAATTGGAAACAACTCAACCATATATTTTTACACATTTTTTCAAGTGTGGTGTGTATTTCAGCTTTACTGAGAAATTAGTTATAGAACCACCATTTCCCACAGTTACTACTGCGAGTGCTTCTACCAGCTTTGCACATTTGGTGACTGAAAACGTTTCTCCACTGTTCACTGAAAAAGTACAGAGTCTCTGCCAGATGGAGTGAAAGCATTTGTTCTCATCAGTTATCTAGTCTTTTCCACAGATCCACAATTTGATTTATGTTTGGGCTTTTCCTGGTCCATTTTGCCACCTTTCATTGTAGCTCTCACTGTGTGTCTTTAGACTCTTAGTTTTGGTTTTAAAATCAAATCTCGCCTTATCCTTCTCCACAACTTTCTCACGCTTCTATCTGCTGTGTTCCTCGGTGATGCTGTTTATTCACTAATGTTTTCTAACAAACCTATAAGGCCGTCACAAACAGTTGGATTTATACTGAGAATAAATTACACTCAAATACTTAGAAAATCTATTGTTCTCACTGAATGTGTTTTCAGGTATCAGAGTACAGGGGACCGAGTACCAACGAATAAAACACTTTTATTTTTATTTGTGACACATTCATAAAACAATGTCTAGATTTATTCCACTTTAAGGTAATGTTCTACTTTGTGTTCCAATATAACACGCTGTTCGTGGTTATGTAGCAAAATGTTGAAAGGTTTAGGGGATGTAAATATTTTTGGTATGTATCTAGAAATACACGCACAAAAGGAGCACATATGCATCATTAGACACAAAGACCTACATACAGTTGGTCAGGTCAGGACGTTCGATGTTGCTGTCTGCCACAGGGCTTTATAATCTGAAAAGGCTCTAGATCCCCAATCCCATGAGGTCCACCATTGATTTATGTCATTGTGTGAGTTTTCAGCCTCTTCAGAGGTCACCTTGTACATCTCCTTTGGTCTTTGCTCCTGCATTACATCTCCACTGCATACTGGCATGAGCTGCTTTTGTTTTCCCGTCATCCTGTCATTTTAAAGTGAATAACCTGGTGTAGCTTTCTCAGTCATTTTACCTGACAAAAGGAAGAAATATTGGCACAATCTTGTTACGTGGTTTGTGAGAATGATCGCTAGCAATTGTCTAAACATTTGTCATTTTATGCAGTGAAAATTGCTTTAGATAGACCAAGTCAAAGAGTAAGGATGAAAAAATGGATCATTCAGTGCATTGAGTTACTGTTAAATTGTCAAGGACAGCCGTCTCTTAGCCGAGCAACAGGCTATGATTATGGACGTTGCTAAAAGCTGTTATTTAAAGAAAGTAAGGGCAGAGTGGAGATAAATCCCACCTTTACACAGAATTTACAAATCTGCAACTCATTTCTCATAATCTACCTCGTGTTATTGTTACTCAGCATATCAGCAGAATGTTTTTTTTTTGTTAGTTTTTTTTTTTTTGCTTTGGGACCCTTCATAATCTGTGTCTAACATGTCTTTGCTCTGCACAGATTCTCTGGAGCCCACCTATCAGCAGCTTCAAAAGATGAAGCTGGACAAAAGTCCCTTTGTGGTGGTGTCTGTGATTGGCCAGGAGCTACTGACAGCGGGGCACCACACGGCCTCCGTGGTGGTGCTGGAAGCCGCCTTGAAGATAGGAACGTGCAGCCTCAAGCTTCGCGGCTCCGTCTTCTCCGCCCTCAGCAGCGCCCACTGGTCCCTGGGCAACACAGAGAAGAGCCTCGGATACATGCAGCAGGACTTGGAGGTGGCCAAGACCTTAGGTATGTCAGCTGGGAACGGGCGTCAATTATTTCCGTTAGCTACGTTTTGAAATTCGCAGTAATGACACAAATATTTACATTTTAAAAATATTAAGATAAATATTATATAATAATAGTAGTAATAATGACAAAACACTGAACAACTACAAAGTATAAAAGTCAACCAGCTTTTGAGTCGGGGGTGTAGATTACATAAGGGGCATTTACTGACTGAAATAAAATTTGATTTTTAGTTTCCAAATCCCAGATCAAGCTAAAAGTTGTATTGTTTTGGTCAACAGCGGATTTCTTGATGCATGTCATACTGTAATAAACAAGAATATTTTGCTTCTAATGACGACAATTTTTTTTATATGTCATCACTGGTGTTTACACTGAAGTCTTAAAAAACTCTCAGCTACTGCACATCCTTGTTATTGCTTCCCTTTTTCCCCTACAACAATCAAGTGATATGTTTTGATGAATACATCAAAATGACACTTTGCATAATATGAACTCAAAATGTCACCGCTTCTTCCATTATTAAGATTCAAATGCTCATTCTTCATAGTTTCATCGTCATGTTTTATTACTGACTGAGTGTTCCTCAGCATGGAGGAAATCAGTGCTGCATATATTTCCTCAGAGATGTTCTGTCATTCTTCAAAAGACATTTTGCTTTCTGCTGGAAGGGTTGTGTTTTGCTTAGTTTCTCTTTAAAATACCCCAAAGGTGTAGGAAGTTGTTCAGCAAACCTGGCAATGTCAGAGCTCTCACTTTGTTTTTCACTCAAAACTGTTTGGAAATTTTAGAAAAAGTCATTGGGTAGTTAACATAAAGTTTTCTAATCAAGGTGGGATATGTATATATATTTATATATATGTATTTATAAGTGCCTCTGCCTTGTAGATATCCAGATATGGTTATGTATTAAAGTCCTACTTCCAGTCTTTTCTGTCGTCGTTTTGCAATCATGAGAGATCTTGGGTAGGTACCTACCTGGCAAAGTGAACCCAAATTTATCTTGATCTGATCTGACAAATGAGTTAACTTTCAATATTCATTAGTCTCTTTTTGTTGTTCTTCAGTGGAGTTTAATGTGTGGCAACAAGCAGGACATTTTTTTCTTGGATGTCATCCATAGGTACTGATATATACTGTGTCCTTTTAAATTATATGAAAAGTTATACAAACTAATTTTCACAGATACATTCTCTGTCAAATCTGTTTTCAGAGATAATTTATATAAGCAGTAAGCTATTGTTGTAATTCTGGGACTATTTCTGAGTACTAATGCAATTTTTTAGCTAACTTTTATGCAGTGTCCCTGTATCATTTTTTGTCTTTGAGTGTGACTACAGTATTAATGAGTAAAGTTGTACAGCTTGTATGTTGCTGATTTTAGATCAATTCCATTTTGCTTTAGTCAATAACTACTTTGCTACTGTTTAAAAGCTTGTGGCGAATATCCAGCCTTCGGTTTTTGTAAAACTTTAACTAGACAATAGTATTTTTTTTTTGCCAACTCTAAATTCTCTTCTTTGAGTCAACATTTCCAAATCATGTTGTGTTCCAACAGAGGTTGAAAGCTTTAAAAATTGCAGCTTTTTTCTGCTCCATTCGAACTTCCAGTTGTGTACTAAAAGTCTTGTTGTCTCTAGCTGTCATGCAGCTTGAATGAAGCACAGCACAAGCACCACAAACATGACTTTCTACGTCTCTTTTTTTCTATTATTATTTTGACTTAGTGAAAATAGCAAATTCTGACAACAAGTCTCCGGTTTGGGAGTGGTTACTGTGTGACTGGTTCTGACCAGTCGCAGTCAGAACCAGTAGACCTGAAAACGTTTTGATTCCGATAGCCACTCTATTTCTTGACCAACCTCTAATATTGAGAATTGATTACATTTATGTAACATTGATGTGACACTGCCTAACATGACTCAACTTTACTGATGATGAGGTGGATAAACAGGGTAACTGCAGTGATTTCAGGTCACTCTTGCCTGTTAGTTGACTTTCTCAGTAATAAATGTGATTCATTTTGAGCCTTTGTTTAGATTACAACATTTATGCTCACTGCAAAATCCTGTTAGCTAACTGTAAACCAATTAATTACCAAATGACTTCATCCTACTTTTTAGAAATGTTAGCACATTCATATGCTAACATGTTTAAGCTAACATTAGCTTTAAGCTAAAAACAGACCACTTAGCTTAGCTGCTGCCTCTTCTCTCATTTATCTCAGTGAATTATAGCATAATTTTGAGTAAATTTTGTAGTGAGACTTATTTTCAACTTTCTCAAATGTTTAAGGTGATTTAACAATTCTTTAAAAGAAAAAGAATTCCACATACTGTGGAAACTTTACAGAATGGGAAAAAAAACATTAAGCAAAAAAAAAAAAAAAGAGCAGCACTGACTGGCTCCACTCGTCTCACCCCCACACGTTTGACACATGAGTGGGCAGAGCAGCTGGAGATAAGAAGCGGAGGTTCTCAGGTGGAGCGCAGAGACTTGAGCTTTACTTTGGCCCTTACTGTGAGGCCTCGCTGTCAGACAGAAATAATAAGGCTTTCCCCTTTTGCCCTCCGGAGCTTTAAGATCAGCACTACCAGCTGTCAGAGAAGCTGTTCTTGCAGGGAAGAACGCAGAACGGCCACTTTACCTTTTAAGGGTGCAGTGGCATGCAAGTGGCAATACATGTGTTTCATTACACAGAAGGCTGATATGAAATAAACACCACTTGGTTTCTAATTGTGTCCAGCAGATAGTTAAGGTGTGTGTCAGGGTGTCGGTTGTTGTGTTTCAAGTCTTTTGTTCTACCTCTTCAGGTGACCAAACTGGGGAATGCCGTGCTCATGGGAATCTGGGCTCTGCATTCTTCTCCAAGGGGAACTATCGTGAAGCATTAACCAACCATCGCAACCAGCTGGTACTGGCCATGAAGTTAAAGGACAGAGAGGTAAGTAGTGTTACAGCGACCCTGAAATGAGTAGAGCAGGCCAACTGTCACTGCAGAGGATAATAAATTGAGGTGGATTCTTTTTTTCTTTCCTTGAGTCTCATATTGAAAATGCAGGATTGTGCTGTGCCTTGAAATTCCTCTGTTCTCCTGGTTTGGAGGACACGTGAAGGGGAAATATGAAGGACACAGAAATGCGGCTGCTCTTTGTCACTTCAGGAAAAAAATAAGTGTGAAATTGGTGCAGAGCACACATAGAGGGGAAAGTGGATGAGAAATAAGAGTTCGAGCAACAGACTCAGATAATGGGAAGCTTTAGCTGCTGCTATTATCGGTTCTAACTGTTAATGCAGATTTTAATCAGATGAATACCTGACTGCGTGGCCTTCAAGCATTCACAGTTTTTGAACTGTAATTTGCAGGAAATAATTTGATTTGGAAGGAACGAAAAGATTTGGCCTGCCAGATCCACTTTTCATCCTGTGCTGCCCTCTTTCTCTTCTTTCCGTCTCTCAGCTCTCTCTGTCTCTCTGCCCGACCTTTGTGGTCATTGTTGTGGGGTGACAGGTGCTTGTTCCTACACAATTCCCGTCACACAAAGAAAAGAATGGCCTCCTGTTTCCCCTTCCTTATCCTTCCTACCAGACTGGCAGGCCTGCTTGTTTTGGTCACTTCATATAGGGAGGCATTTAAGGAATCACGTCAAGTGCAGCACAATACACCAGGACGGAACTGACCATTGAGGAATGAGGACAGAGGTGTCTTTGACGTCTCTTATTTTCAAAGATCAAAAGTATGACTGTGTGGTCAACTTTCCCTTACAAAGGTATTGATGGCCCTTGAACCTTTTCACATTTAGTCACATTAACAGCTAAATTTATTAATGTATTTTGAAGAGGTTTTAAGTAACAAGCAAATGCAAAGTAGTGCATACTGTGCATGTGTTCCAAAAGAAAAAGTGTGCATTGTTTCGTACAAATAAATCTGAAACTGTGGCATGCATTTATTTATTTTATCTCAACACTTTGTAGAACTCCCTTTCACAGCAGGTATCGCTGCAAGTCTTTGGGGGTATGTCTCTACTTGCTTTGCAGATCAAGAGACTGAAAGACTCTAATCTTCCTTGCAAAATAGCTCAAGCTTTGTTAAACTATCTTTGAAGATCAATTTCAAGTCTCACTACAAATGAGATTCTCAATGATATTTATATTTTTACAATTAATCTACACAGTTTTATTGCAGTTCTGGCTGTAGGTTTAGGGAAGGTGAACATCGACCTTTATCTCAAAGGGTCTTCTTGGGTTTCTGCTAAAGAAAATTATTCTTACAACATGATGCTGCCACTGCCATGTTTAATACTAGTGAGATTTTGTTTTGAGTTTCAGTTTTCCACCACACATGATTAATTTTGATCTCATCAGACTAAAGTTGTAGCAAACTTTGAAGGGGGCTTCTCATAGCTTTCCCCCTGCAATACCATCTTTACTACTTTTCCTTCACTTTGTTTATTTACCATTTATTGGTTTATCACAGAAATTCATATAAGATCAATTAAGCTACATTGAAATAAGTTGTTGTACCATGAAAATGACATAAACCTATAATGGAAATCATTTTATTAGTAAGATTCAGCTCTGAAGTTCATGTCTGGATTTTGGTCCCCCCTCCATCTACACACAAAGTAATTTTCAAAGTAAACTGTTCTCTTGTGAGAACAGCATCATGCCTGGGCCCAGCTGAGGACAATGAACTCCACAAATGGTTGCATCATATACAAAACCTTGTGATTGGCTCCTAACAGCCCACCCTACTTTCCTCCCCGGCTCTGCTCTCGTTCATCCCGAGGCCCCCTAATCAGAATCATATGTGTGTCACACCACCTGGTCTCCTTCAGAACACACTGGAGCCTGGTGCGCAGCTCATTACGGCCAGCCGGGTGTTTTTGTGTTTCTGATGTGGACTTTTTTATCTGGCCTCTCTGAAGCTGAGGTCACTTCCTAGGGGCCCTGGGACAGGATGTTGTTTCTGACGGGATTTCCCATGTGTAGTCTACGGTCTACGAGCTCTGAGAAGATCCAACGGACTCATGATGTATAAATTTTCAAAAAGCAATGATTTCTTTTGTGAATTATAATGTTGAGTTCTCTACAATGACTAAGTTTTTGGATGTATTTTGGAAAATCTTACAGTAAAGTGATTAGTATGATAAAGTTCCCTAGTAGACCATCCTGGTATGATGCCAATGATATAAAACTATAAATAAGTTTTCTTTATAGATTATACAGTTCATCTCTTTGTGTATAAATATCCCTTAATCTATATTTTTTACTCCAATGTTTAATGAAAAAAAAAAAACAATAATTAAAACACGGACGTTATTAAAGCTTCAGATTAGAATTGTGTTGCACTTATCAACTCAATTGCTAACATCTGGGGATGTGATGACATCATTAAATGGAAGCCAGATAAGTCACTGAGGTCAAGTAGCTGCATGATCAGAGGTTTAAATATAAAGAGGTGGAGGATGGTCCTCATCAGGTCCAAATGGGACTTTTATATAATACAAAAGGTCCAGAACAACTATTAGTGAATAAATGCGTTTTATTAGATTTGTTCACAATCAAGAAGCGAATGGCTGCTTACAACAGTTTCTTGTTTTTGTACCACTGTAATTTTTGAATTCAAAGCGTGATCAGAAGAGGAATTTTAACTTAAACTTCATGACTTTCTGATTTTTACAAATGTTGTGCATTTGTTTACATGCATGAACATAAAAAAATATGAAAGATGGCTCTGTAGTCCTTCAACTAGCTCACATTAGTTTTATTTTCTTCCCTTTTTCCCCTCAGTTTCTATTTTCCATTTTTCAGAACAAATTCTGCACCATATGTTTAATGTATGAAACTTCAGTAGTCCACTAGAAAATTAACCAACATTTAATGAGACTAATTGAGGCCCTAAAAATATATATATTTATTGGTTAACTGTGAATATTTTTAGTATTCCATATCATGGGCATCAAAGTGCCCTAAGATTTGGGCTGGGCCCGCATTGCCTCTGTTTTCAGTCTATATCTGAGAATCTCTGGCCTATAGCATACTTTACATTGCCCTTTCCTTTTGTTGTTCCACCAAGAGAGATACTGATGGTACAAATAATGAAAAGTAATGCAACTGCCAACCTACAAAAACGCTGGATGTCCTAACCAAAATTGCCTGTTTATTGGGAAAGATCAGAGCAAGAAATAGAGCAGGATATCAGATAAGTTGTTTCTTATAAATCAAGCAGCACTTGTTCTGTCAGATCTTGATTTGTCTCGTGGTAATTGGGACTATTTCTGTGTGCATCTGTGCAAAGAAGTCAAACATAGTGTTGAGCGTTTTTCTGTAGATGGCCAGTGGACTTTGTGACACTAATAGATTGTTATAACTCTATCTAGGACACTATGAAGATGAAACGCTGAGAAGAAAAAAAAGAAAAGCAAACAGAGAAGCAGGCGGAGTGGTGGAGAGGCTCAAACAGAGAGCGCTCTGTCATCCACAATCCTCCTCTGGAAATCTTAGCCAGTGAGGTCATGGGCTAGCATGACGTTAGTGTTGTACGTTAGACTCACTGACTTATGGCTATATCTTTTGCAGATTTTCAACTGTCACGTGTACTGCGGCTATAACATAAACACGGCGTCTTTTCTTTGTAGGTGTGTGACTTTAAAAGCTTTTGTTTTTGTCCCACTTTGAACACCTGGCTTCATCCAAGGGCCTGCCAGTAACTATTTTTACAAAAACTCTGTAATTGTGAAACAAGGTTGTTTAACTAGGGCTTTCCTCTGGGTGCTCTCTTACTCCTTCCTTTTTGTTTGTGACTTTCTTTTTGTTATAATAGTAGGGTTAGGTAGAAGGAGGTTACCCCTAATTTAGGGTGAGTTTTTTTAGGTGAAACTAAGGTGGGCTGGCAGACGTTCACGCTGTAATTATGTCATGTGTGATTCTAAAAAGATTCTCTAGCAATGACACCCACCGACCTCAAACCCAAGAAAAGAGAAGCTTAAATGCTTTCTGGAGTTTTGCTTCTGTTCATCTTAACTGTCTTTGTTCCACTGTATATGTTGCAAAGATTTCAGTAAACTTTACCCATTATTTTGAAATTGATAGTGATGTATTTTCGGGACAACATGTTAAGGCGGGCCTGTGTCTCATTCACACTGCAAGAAAGCAAGAGAGAGAAAGACTTTCAATAGAAAACAGGTAGGCTGAAGGGATTATTGAAAAGGTGATTTGTTTTTCCTTTTCATAAAAATATTGCTGTTTCAGTAACACTAACCAAACTAACCTCACTAATCTCTTGTATAAGATGCTACAGATAGATAAAAATGTAAACCTTGTAATTATTTTGTGTTGGTTTTAAAATGTTATTAAAATGCTCATGTACAGTGAGCATTCAATTATTTAAATACTTAAATGATGGTCAAAACTACAACACTGATAAATTAGTATTTAGATACTCTTTTTATCCTGTCTTTCTTTGTTGCTGAAAAGATCTTTGTGTTTAGATAAATAATTATTATCATCTAAGGGTCAAGATATTGAAAATTGGCGCAAAACTCTGACAGGAAAACCTTTTTTTGGAGGTGGGGGATGTTTGGCTTAGCTTCATGGATCCTTCGAGGATGTAGCTGGTGTGATAAGGCCAATGGCTGAAAGATGAGCCTCTAAATAAGGGGTGAGGTCGGGAGCTAAATGTGGGTGTTCAGTTGTCAGGGTGAGGGTTTGTCAGTGTTTGTCAGCACTCCAGCCGAGTAGGGGATCATTAAGGAGTCATTAGTGTATGGACGTGTGCCTCTGGCGAATCTCCTGGGGGTTTCGCTGATTGAGGATGGCAGAGGTGGGTGTGCTGGAGTGTAACTTGGCACCCATGTCTCTCTTCTTTAGCCTCCACTGATTTTGTGATTAGAAAGGAGGCTTTTGGAATGATTAGAGGGGCTAATTTAGCTGAAATATCTGGTGGGGGTGGGGGACAAGAAGAGATAGATGCCCAACTAAATAAAAAGCAGCACATATCTTGCTTAGAGTGCACTTCATAAGGTTGGGTAGTTTGTGAGGGCATTCAGGTGTTTTTATTACTTTTCCAACAGAACCAATATGATCTGTACCTGCTTCCTTACCTCTTCTGGTGCTAGTTTGAAGAGCAAGAGCTTGAAGAGCTTGCTTTAGTGCTGCAGCTCCGGCAGCATGTCCAGCCCGCTGCGCCTTAATGGCACGCAGGCTTTCCTCGGCCCAATGGCTCAGAACTGCTCCACAGCAGCCTGCAAAGCCATGAATCATGAGAGATGGACGGCAGGCGTCAGCCAATGGGCCATGACCAGAACTGGGAAACAGGGATTGTGTGTGTGTAAGTGTGTTTTTCTTTTGAGCACACATCTGCGTTCCCATATTCCAGTGTCATGTGAATGTGTCATGTCCGTTTAATGCGCATGTTTGTCTTGGAACGTTTGCCTGTGCAAACACATATGGAGGACGTATTTTTTGTATGTTTTTTCACGAGGGGGTAGGGTTGTAAAACACAAGGAGAAATTTAGAACTGCTTTACAATCTATAGCTGTTTTCTAAGTGCTTCTGAGATTTAGGCTTGTGCAGCTTGCAGTTTAATGATGCACTCACTTGTCTTTGGGCATATTGACCAAATTCAGGGTTGACAAACAAACATTTCCTCTGTCACTGTGCGTGTATGCATATAAGCATGTTATGCTTGCATTGCTGTGCATTAGCTGCATTCAAGGTGACGCAGCTTTGTGTCTCCCCCAGCAGAGCACTTGGAAGGCTGTCAGAGAGATGAATGGCTGCCGTTATATCGACTACTGCTTTCTGCTGGCTCTTCTCTCTCTCTCTCCTTCTGCTGCATCCGGTGTTCTGTATGTCCACTATTCCACATCACTTTCACTTCCTTTGTTATCTCATCTTCCATTTTACCTCCCCCACACACTCCATTTATACTTTGCATTTAATTTCATTTTCTCTATCTATACTTTTGAGTACTTTTTAATTTGGCTTTAATTTTGATAAAATGGCCATGCCAAAACATGTTGGTAAAGATATCCTTAGTAAAACGGACACGAACCATGTTTGAATGATTATTTGCTTTTACTTCTTAGATCGATGCATTGATTCCAAAAAGTCAATGTATTGAACTCTTGGATATCTGATTATGGATGTCAGTGAACAAGCAGCTTCTAGTGATGCTTTATATTACAACAGATGCATCAATCAGAATTTTGGGACAAACTTTGATATCAGTTTTCTTTTAAATAGATTTTGGAAGTTTCTGACTATCCTTCATGACTATTATACAATAAGATACAGACAATACTTAGGAAGGTAAATATTCAGCCTTGTGGTTGTCTGCTTTAAGTTTCATTCTTGTGCCCTGAATGAACAAAAGATGTAATAAATATGTAATAAAAAATAGTTTTGTTTTACTTTCATTCACTCTGAAGAGAGCTGTTGTTTGTAGCAGACCCTGATAAACTTACTGTGACGCATCGAGTTTACCATTCAGTCACAATTTACTGCTGATAAAGCTGAAAATAGATTCTGGTAACTAGCCAATTTTTCTGTGCACCTTTAACCAAATGCTGCAGCAGGCTGTATTTACTAGATCCCTAGGAAATAAGGTAATTCACCTCGAATATTACCTCTATTCTGCCTTTGTCATATTTGCTGCCCAAATGAATAGCACTATCCTGGGTTAGATTAGATAAATAAGTCACATGGTCTGGTTACATGAGATTCCCTTCCTTTCTGATCTGTTTTGATGTCCTATATGATTAGAAATGTCAGCCGGGGCATATTTAGATTGTGTTCATCAAAGGTTTGTGCTTCCTTGAGGTTTTCATTGCACCGCAGGGAAATTCTAATCACTTTGAAAATCAAATGTTCAATCATTAATCTTGGCAGAAAGATTTGATGTCAAATGGAGAGAAGTTTGAAGTCAGAATGTGCCAACCTATCTTCTCTAGATAATAGGTGGGAGATAAGAGATGGAGCCAGCCAGTGGAACGTTGCTTCACAAGCTTTGATTGAAGGGAATTGCATGTGAAGCTCCCAAAGTACTTGAGCCTCCATTCACCAATATTTCACACCGCCTTTTACAGTTATTGGTGTCCCTGGGAAAGATGTTTAAAAGCATTAAAGTTCACTTATTGATGTGGCACATACTGAAAATTTTAGAAAATGTATTCAGTCAGATGTTCAGTTTTGTGGAATTTTGTTTTTTATTTAAATGTTCTAACTTTAAAAAATAAAATAAAATTTAAAGAATTTGATTCCATGCACTTCAACAATGTTTCCTTGGCCTTTGGAAAAGAAACTAGCCCAGATTTTCTACTGTACTTAACAGTGAGATGCCATTTGAACAAATATCTCTTTGAATTATTCCAAACCCACCCGGAGTGTTTATTCCTGAAAAGCTCAAATAGGTCCGATATGCCCAAAAAAACCAATCCCACTGAAAGTTCCAATGGAGTGTAGCACCATCCAAACAAAGAGTTTTATTTCTCGTTGGCATTTAGTGGTTGTTATGGAGATCACAAGATGACTGTTTTCTCTGAGTGTTTAATGGTGATCTGTGGGGATTTTGATTTCCATCTCTACCATCATCGTCCTAGACAGTCTGATCAGCTTAAAAATATTAATTGTCACCAGTAATTTTGCAAAAATGTCTTACTGTTGGAATGTTTCTAACATTTTCATTGTGAGATTACGCTATAGCAACAAAGAACTCATTTATTTACATTTTCTCCCCACTAAATCTTTATCAGAGGTGCCAATTATTGTGGATAACATTGTTTTTTTCCTGTTGTTCTCATGGAGAGCTTGCAAGTGTTCCACAGAGGCAGGATAATGTGTTTGTTAGGTCCGCTTGATTAATTTGTTATCTGATCTCATCAGCGTAATCCGTATTACAGAGATGGTGAGTCATTTTCATGTAAATTCTGATCTCTGCGAGAGGGCCAGACTGTTAGTCACCACTGAGCAAAAAAAAAAAAAATTAAATAAAATCAGGGGCCACACAAGGGGCAGACCTTCTGGTTAAATCTGTCACTCCCTGCTCCTCTTCCCCCCATCCAAGCTGAGTCCAGTCCAGCCCTTGATCAGACTGGCCACAGAGCCATTTAAAGCTCTGGAACTGCATCCCTTTCGCTTGCCCGATCGATCGCTGAGCTGTCAGCAAGACGAATGGAGGCTTTAGGAAGTCCATTTTAATGAAGGAGAAGTAAAGAGAGGTAGTTGGGAAAAATGGGAGCAGAAGGAGAGGGGAAGGTCCACTGGAAGTAGTTATGAAGTAAGGAAAAAAAAAAAGAGATTAAATGTGTGCTTGTGTTTAGTGAACGTGCGTGTGTGCTTTTAAAATTATATCTACTGTGTAATACTGTCCAAAGGTTGGACACAGGCTTGCTTTTTAGCTACAATAAGACCTACTTCTAACCCAGCAGTGTGAAATGGCTCCTTAGTACCAGTAAGATGAAAAGCAGGCCAAAACACAGAAACCTATATTAAGTGGACTGAGGGGATTTCATCAAAACAAAACCACATCAACTCCACTGGCTCATGAATCATGTCAGCAGCTCTGTAGTAAAAAGACATTGTTGTGACAAGGGAAAGGCTTACAGTTCAAGGCAACTCCCCGCACAGCTGCCCTCATCTCGCATACCAGCTTGCATCAACAGATTTGTGTACATTTGCATTTAAAGAATATCCTGTGGAGCAGGTATTTGTTTGTTTTTTTACTTGTTTAGTTTACATTCTAACGTGGTACTCTTTGCCTTGCATCAATATGCAGAAAATACTGCATGTTAATTGATGATTAGGGCTGGAGGTCAGAGGTCAGCCAGAGCCAGTGATGAGGACCAGGGATCCTCCCTCCACCAGGCAGTGGTCCAACCAAATTTACTGAAACAATCAGGGTCCTGAATTAGTTTGTACACCTGAGGAAAATGATTATCGATTCTTGCATGTGGGGATGTATCTTCTTATAGATGTCCAAAGCTGTTGGTATTTCGAAATATTATTGAAAGTTAGGATTCAATAATATCTTGACTCCACTCCTAATTATTATCCATCCATCCATTTTCTGTTCACCCTTGTCCCTAATGGGGTCGGGAGGGTTGCTGGTGCCTATCTCCAGCTACGTTCCAGGCGGGAGGCGGGGTACACCCTGGACAGGTCGCCAGTCTGTCGCAGGGCAACACAAAGACATACAGGACAAACAACCATTCACACACTCACCTAGGGAGAATTTAGATAGACCAATTAACCTAACAGTCATGTTTTTGGACTGTGGAAGGAAGCCGGAGAGAACCCACACATGCAAAGGGAGAACATGCAAACTCCATGCAGAAAGACCCCGGCCGGGAATCGAACCCGGGACCTTCTTGCTGCAAGGCAACAGTGCTACCAACTGCGCCACTGTGCAGCCCTAATTATTATATCTATGTAAAGTCACTTGATTCTTTACATTATTTATGGCACTGCAATGGCAAGTTAAAATTAAAGCTAAATTTGATCCTTTTTCAGCAAAAAAAAAAAAAACAGTCTTGACAGTAAGAAATAACAAACAGCCCTCACACAGTTTGTAAAGCAGATAACTATGATGCACTTTCCTGACACACATACACAAAAAAACATTTAACAGAAATACTATCTATGAATGATGTATAGTATTTTATTGCAGAGTTTGGCCGATGCTGTTTTAAACTGAAGGTGGATTGTTTTCTCAACAAAACTAAAAAAACTATTCTAACAATTATATGTGGAATCATGGATATGTGGCTTCTAATAGGCAACATAGGAACCAGGATTTAGATTTACTGAGGGTAAAGGTGGTGACTTTTTTTTTCTTTAAGCATCAAAAACAGTTTTTGTATTTTTTGTTTGAATTTCAGCTTGTGTCACAAATCCTCCTTTACTACGGTGATGAATTACAGGCAATCCAAACTTGCCACAGATCGCTTCTAAATGTCTGAGCATAAGATGCAAGTTTATTTCTCGCCAAGCTATTGCCTGTCAGACAACATTTCTCTTGAATTCCTCCTCCTCACTGGTAGAAATAGGCTTATAAATCATCGTCTGCTGAAATCAAATAGGAGCAGCAGATTTTTCTATCGTTTCTTTTATATTTGGTGGCCATTGTGTGAAGCACGGATGCTCCCATTTCAGTGTCCCATACATAACCTCATCACTCTGGACAACTTTTGGCTTCTTACCTTCATTTTCAATTATTTCTTAACTCTGAATTACACGCAACTGAAAAGGAACAGTTGTAAAATTTATTATACATGCCCTTCAGGCAAAGTAAGTCAGACATTATCAAATGGATGAAAGGGTTATATGTTTATAAATCCTGTTAGATGCAATAGTTTATATGTGAAAAGTTGGCTGTGTGTCCTGACACCTTGTGCAGTGGCAAAGGAAAGAAAGAAGTGTGTGGTTTTACATTCTCTTGTGGGAATATAGTTTTTCCTTTCATCTTGTTCTTCTAGAGGTTTACATTAAGCAGCGATGTCCCTACCCTTCCGTGCTTTACTCCTCAAGATAAAAAAGCAAAGTCAAAGACAGGGATCAAATGAGCCGTCAGTACTCAACCATCTGTGAGGTGCAGGAGAGCTTGTCCTTACAGATAAGCTGAAAGTCAGATGGTACGGCGAGTGTTTTGGAAAAGTTTTTTTTTTCTATTACAAGGTAACATGAAGTCTCCCATGAAGGGAGAGGTCATCATAGCACCAAGCATTCAATGTTTGCATTACATATAGCTTGTGCACACTTTAGGTTGGAGGCTACATTTTTGCAGAGTGAAGAAATGGTATTTTGCATGACTCTCTGACACCATGCCAAAAATGGAGATTACAGCTCCTTGGTTTAGCTCAGCTCAGGCCTCCTAGCTGCTCCAGTACACTGAGATTTTCTCCCTTTCTCACTTCGTCTCAGCTCCCCCCCTCTCATCTGCAGCTTTTGTCCGGCGTTACAGCAGTGTCAGCATTCTTGTCCTTGTGGCACGGTATCCAGACGTTCCCCGGTCTTTCTTGGATGGACGCCCTGTGTCTGTGTGAAGGAGGTGGAATGTTTCTTTGTGCACAGCTCTAGGAGAAAGCAATAAAATGGAGAGAAATACGAGGCCCCAAGTGAGTGAAATGAAAGCACTCGATCTTAGGAAGGGACGGAGGCCTGCGGGTTCTGCCTATACTTGACCTTCCAGCACACACTATGCTCTCTAAATAACTGTCAAGACCGACTGGCTACACTTCAGCCTCAGAAAAAAAAACAAAAAAAACTTCAATTTGCTGACTGAAACATAGAAAGAGATCAAGTGAAGTCAGTGTTGTAAAATATTTAGTAGGGCTCAAAGCTAAACAGTGCACTCATACATTTCATTGTAGCCCTTCTCATTTTGGACTTTAGCTGGTGTTTTAGGCGCTGGCAGCAGATTTATTCGTACCCAGTGGCTTTGGGCTTGTGGCAAGACTTGGGTATTTCTCTTGAGGTCCCATGTACACAAATATACACAAGTCCCATAAAGGGAAAGAATGCCATTTAGCAATTGTATATCAGTTTTACTAGCTAAAACATTGCTGTGTGTTACCATGGGGAATAATCTTAACGGTTATAAAAATATGGTAAATTTTGCAGACAAGGACAACTGGGACAGTTTCTGTTGCCTTGCAACAAGAAGGTCATTGTTTCAAATCTTAGCCCCATGCATATGTGGGTTCCTTCCCATAGTTCAAAGACATGCATGGTAAATTAATCGGTCTTTTTAATTTACCACTAGATGTGTGTTGCATTTATGGTTGTCCTTTATGCCTCTCTGTTGCCCTGTGATGGTCTGGTTATCTGTCCAGGGTTTACCCTGCTGTCATTAAGTGATTGGTGGAAATATCCCACAGCCCAGCCCCTCTGTCATCCAGCCTTTCATGCTACATTCCCACTTATTTCAGATTTTTTTTTATTGCTCTGACTGTACATAAGCATGAGTTTAGGTGAGTAGTTATTTTCTTGAAGTCATTTTTTGACTTTTAGTAATGAACACACATAGATGACATCTTTGTCAAAGGCTCACAGCTTATCAAAAAGTTTTTTGTTTCAGCTATTCAGTTGAAAAAGGGAAACTCATGGATTTACTATACTGTGGTATATGTGGGCATGCATTTCTGTAATGTTTTATGACAAGTGTGTAACCAACATTTTAATTTCTCAAAATCTCAAAAAGGTTTGAGAGCAGTGCTCTCGAACTGCCTTTCTCCTGCAACTTTTAGATGTGTCCCTTGTCCTACACACTTGAGTTAAGTGGCAAAACTGCCTTTCTAGCATGCAGTGTAGCTCTACAAAGCTCTGCTAATGAACCAATAATGGAGCCAGGTGTGCTGAAGCAGAGAATTGTCTAAGAGTTTCAGGGCATTGAGGACTGGAGTTTGAGACCACAGCCTTAAATGGTCAGTCTGGTTGAGTAGGCCCCACAATCCTATACGCAGAACTGCTTACTTTACAGTTGTCCTTGTACAAGGCAAACAGGCCATCCAAGGCCACTGCTGAAGAAACTGCCATTAATGAAAAGTTGAATAAAAGAAAAACTTGACAGAAAGAGGTTCAAAAGTAACAGGCACAACATTGACAGCCTTGAAAGGAAAGTAATTTTATAGATACTTTTTGGGGTGCCAATTATGGGAAAAATAATATTTCCTTTACATGAAATTATATTTCACTAAATAAATGTTATTAAGGAAAAAAAACCAACCATCTCCAGTGATAAAAATGTTACTTATCCTGGGTTAGAAAAGTGCTACCCACCTGTTAAAAACAGCAGGAAAGTGTGCCTGGTATCAGTCAGAGATGGCTCGGATAAAGAAACATTTTGTCAGCTGAACAGTGATGTGACACGTTTGAGATCTCTTACCAATTTAATTAAACTGAAAATCTCAACTCTGGGTTGTAGCAAAAAAAAAAGAGAACATATTGTTTCCACAATTATCTGCAGAAGTGACTCTTAGATTTTTTAATTCCTTGCAAATTGGCCATAATTGGTTCATATTGTGATTGCTATCAGACCTGCTTTTACAGGCTGCACACAGCTGCTCACGTCGCTATGATTGTGGAGATGAAGAGGCCATCACGCACATGCGTGAGTGTGCTGCAGACGTAATAAGCAGGACATCTGTGAATAAGTGTATAGGCACGTTTTTGACTTCATCGCCATTCAGAGAGGCTTAGCGTGATTAGAGCAGTGTGATCCTCTGAAGAGTTAATGATGAGAGAAGCAGTAGCTCCACAGAGGCCAATCACGCAGCAGCCTCCAACTGCGCGCAGAGGCTTATCTTGCTCAATGTGTTGTGTGTCTGTCTGACCAAGGATATGCAGCTGTGTGTGCACAGCCGGCTTGTTAATGCGTGGGAACATATATGATGGGATTTCAGCTATCATTTCTCACATGATAATGCTTATTATTCACTGTACGCCATTCAAACATGCATGATTTCTCAGTCTGGATGTTTGGCATTTGGGGGGTTTTATGGATATGCAAAGCAGAATCCATAATCATATAGCTTCATTATGCCGTTGTCAGACCAATCCAGCATCTAGCACAGGAGGGACTCTTGGTTCCTCTGGGTCTCGTTCAGGGCTGCCCACCACACCAAATATGGCCTCTGGCGTTTTTTCCCTTCCCCACTCTCCGTGGAACTGACTGACAGGCTTAATGACGCTGTCGAGGTTGCAGCATGTTTTCAACTCATTTTTGGATGTGATTGAAGTACGCAGTGGGTAGCTTTTCATCAGTGTTGAGCAGACAAAAGGGACCTTTTTATTGTTGTCTCTCTATGTGTGTTCAGTTTGGGTGTTTGCACATCTCCGCCTGCAGCCCAGAACAGATGCACAGGAGAAAAATTACGCCATGCTTGTTATTAGGGCTGAGCGAGAATCTCCCGGAGATGATAAGTTTTTCAAGGACCTGTCTCATGAGTGCAATCTGTGTCTTTATTGGAAGCCACATATAAAGACCTTGTGCTTTGTCAGACAAAATGAACAGTACACAATTAACATTTTATGTTTGGGTCAGTGGGTCATTAAACCAGGTTGCTTGTGTTTAGTTCCCAGAATGTACAAGACGTTCAACAAACACAAACTTAAACTAAATATAATTTGTTCTAGCCCAATATTGAATAAATTAATGATAGATTCCAAAAGCTCTGAAGTAGCCATCTTTATGAAAGGGGACTGGAAAGTCTGTTCCAACTATTGAGGGAGAACAATTCTCACCGCCTCTGGGAAAGTTTACTACAAAATATTGGGAAGGTGTCTCTGATGACAGAAGAACCCCAAATCCAAGAAGAGCAGTTTTGCTTTTGTTTTGGTCGTGGAACAGCAGTCCAGATTTTTACCCCCATGGAAATGCTGAGAGAGTCAAGGGTGTGTGGTTGTTCAGTCCACATGTGCTCTCAGGATTTGGAGAAAGCTTATGGCCGTGTCCCTCGAGGCATTTTCTGGGGGTGGCCGGGTACAGCAGGAGAATAGGGTGCCAGAGATGGTTTTACTCAAACAGCCATAGTGAAAGTTGTGTTTACATCCTCGGCACAGGTCGGGTTGTAGAAAGTAGGGCATCTGGTTTGGGGACCATGGGGCTTCATTTTTGCTTTTTGCAAATAACATATTTATGTTGGCATCTTAAGCCATGACCTTCAGCAGGCAGTAAAGCAGTTTGCAGCAGCTTAACACCAGTTAAGCATCCAGTATGAGCCTCACCTCCTTTATGTCTGAGTAAAGGGTTTCTAATCAGTGAAAAGGAATTTTTCCACCTGGTTTTGGGGTCAATCTCTGACTCCAAACCCATGGTGCTTGGGGTCGGAGTACAACTTGTACCTTGGTGTCTTCTTCAGCAGTTATATTATAATATTGTAGCTCACCTTCATCAGTGTTTGAATGTGTATGTGAATGATTGAATGCAGTGTGTAGGGCTTTGGGGTCCCTGGACTAGATAAAGCACTATACAAGTACAATCCATTTACCATTTTTAG
Organism: Xiphophorus hellerii; assembly: GCF_003331165.1. Lineage (NCBI taxonomy): Eukaryota > Metazoa > Chordata > Actinopteri > Cyprinodontiformes > Poeciliidae > Xiphophorus > Xiphophorus hellerii. The sequence goes on along the minus strand of NC_045683.1, from coordinate 22,820,450 downwards.
TGCAGGAGATAATTAGAGGGATTGGAGTCTCATCTACAGTAGTACAGGAGCTGCTTTTGGTGCATCATGGTGAAGGAACAGCTGAGCTAAGTGTAAACCTCTTGATTTATTGATCTGTCAATGTTTTCTCCCTCATGTATGGTCAGAACACATGGTTTTAAAAAAAACACATAGGACCTGCATAAAAGCCAGTGAAATTATCTGGTGATCCTGGTCTCATCCTCTTATATAACATCCTAATCTTCTAAGAAATTACATTTTATGTTCTCATTAAATGTAAACAGAAAATCATCATAATTAACCAAAATAAGGTCTTGAAAACGACAGTCTGTGTATTTTACTTAGTGAATTGAAATAGTTGAATAAATGAATTTTTTAATAATTTTCAAAGATTTATTGCATTTGACTGCTTTAGGCTGGATTTAAGAATTAATTGTATGACATATGGCATAAATGTAATGACAACCTTAATCCCCACCACCCAACTTTGTCATTTTAACAAACTAGAGCCACATATGAATATCGGGTTTGTGGTACTCCTTACTGTCAGCAAGCAGTGGGGCCTTCATCACCACAGCTACAGCCCTAATTTTAATGCACTTTAGAGATACACAGTTGCATTCATAGCAAAACAGACTATAAAGACATATGTGTGTACACCAGGGATGAGGGTGAGGAACTGGGCCCAGGTAAGGACATTGTCCTTATTTGTTTCTGTCTATGTGTCTGTGCTGGGTAAATAACGTAGGGACCCAGTGTGGGGCAGAGAGTAACTGCCCTTGGTTTGGTGTTAGTTGTGTAGGGGCTTGGGCAATCTGTGCATGTGATTGATTCCCAGTTGGCAGCTTTTGACCTTCTGGGAGCTCCTTGGGGCTAGCTCGCTAGGTGGGAAGGTGCTGTGCCCTCCTTCCCTTAGTCTGTCTGCATTCCAGAGGTGAACTGGTGCCTGCCTGGTGGGTTGGGGACTTTTCTACTCTGTGCTTGGCTGTTTTGCTACCCTAGATGTGGGTAGGCTCTGGGGCGCTAGGGTAACCGGGTTCTGTGCTTGGCCTGTGGCAGGTATGGGATGGGGTTGCTTCTTACCTCTATATCTATACACACGCACACATACGCAGAGAGTACAAATAGTTGATGGTTCCACAAGCACAGACTTTTATTCCAACTATATGACTTCTCTACTTTAATGTCAGACACAGTCTTGACTTAATAAAGTCAATAAAGCAGTCATGATTCCATATTAAGATATCCTTCTTGTACAGCAAAACGTTCCTGGCAAATGTAGGCAACCAGTTTCTCAAGATGGTATGCCTGACATGCCAAAATGGAGCAAATAAAAAGAATGGATCCATTGTTGCTTCTTCTCTGCAGTTTGATGTAACCAAATAAATAGACTAAATAAACCTGTTTGTTTGAAGCCACCCTGGTGTTTTATAGTCATTCTTTGAATTAGTCAAGTTAAAATATAATTCCACTGGTGCTTATGTTACTGTTCTGAGACAGTTGGGTATTGTGCGAGAGTCGAAGTCCCCTTCTCCACCCCAACTCCCTCCACTTGTAGCAAGCATCTTTTAGTTTCAGCTTGTCACCAGAGGGGAGACTTCAGTGAGGCCAAGTATTCCTCCTACGCTGGCATATTCCCCTCTGTTACATTGCGTGACCTGAACACAACACGCATTCCAGCAAAATCAGGCCTTAAAATTCCAACCAAGTCCCTGCAGAGTTTTTGGTAAACATTTTTCTCTCCCCACTATGCGTCTCTTTCCAGCTCTGTCTCTTCATTCCACTGAACTCCCCTTCCCCTTAAAAATTCCTCCAACCTATCTTTCTTCATTAAGATTGGTTTTCCCTTGTTACCCCCCACCCTGCCTCTGGTTATGTAGAAGAGGAAGAGGTGTTCTTACTTCTTTTTTCTTGTTTGTTTGTATGGAGGATCGGCTCATAGCAAACTCACGGCTCTGGTGGCACGATTGAGATGCCAACTTAATTTGTGGCTGAAGGGCCGTAACAAAAGCCAATCACTCGTCCACCTTCACCGCTATTCTGCCAGAGGCGAGAGATACAATCAGGGCCCCTGCTAGCAACTATTTACCCTCTCTGTCAATCAGAGTCTTGAGGCATGTGCTCACAGCTGGAGGCATTACTGGCAGGTGGCCTTGGATTTCTCCCTGACAACAGGCCTTCAAAGCGAACAATTATTTCCAGATCATTTCTTCCTCCCACATCAGCACCACAGGCCAGCATTTCTTTGCGATCATCTTCTTTGCTGTCTATTTGTTTTGTAAAAGCCTGTAATACCTGAAAATCTACTGCATTAATAGATCTCTGTTGTGTAGTCTTGGGAAATTTTTGATTTAGGGAAACTAATTGGGTTATTTGGGATTCGGCCCCTCTGCCTCAGCAGATGAAGGAACTCCGTTACTCAAGGAGACAGATGTGTGTCACAGGGGGACGAGAGGAATGTTCCTGGGATTTTTTTCCATCTTGTTGCACACAGAGAGCTTAGCATTGTCTTAAATGTGTTTCAGAGGGATGTACTGTGTTCTCTCGTGTTATTTGAGGATGTGTGTTCATGTGTCCATAATGTGTTTTTAAATGTTTTTTACAGGCCACTGCTAAAATCCTCCCACTAGTCTTTATCAGGCAAAGCAGCTCCGTCCACCTGCAGCTAAATCGTACTGTAGAGCCCATCAGCATCAACCACATGGGGTTAGTGAAGGAGCAACAGTCTAAGGAGCAGTAAGGTGTGTTGGAAGTAAAAAGCTCCTGTGTTTTGATCTCACTAAGAGCTGATCCTGTGTTGTGCAGGCCACCCAGGCTCAAGCAGCTTCCCTCACCAGGCTTGTAATTACATTTTGGGAAAGGGAGCAAGGAAGGGATTTAAATGGCCGTTATGGTGGACTGGAGGTAGAACAGGGCCCTTTTACTCTCTCAGCTGTGTGTCATCTCTGATTTATTTGCACCACACTGCTGAGCATAATGACGAGATTCATCTTTAAGGTGTGATGTAGCTAGCTAAATTAATTTACAGGTTGTTTTAATGCGGCCAAGGATTTCAACAGCTGTCAGTATGTCTTTTTCAAGATGGGAATTTAAATCAAGGTAGTATGGAGGAGAGCACGTCCATTTAAAATAGATATATAAAGGTTTCAAACTGTGAGCAGTTTTCAGTTACTTCAGACTCTTAGTTTTTATTTCTTAGTCCAAAAATTGTAGAGTTTATTGAGGTACCAGTCCAGAACAATTTAACCTGCCTGGAGCATCAGTTGACTCCTGAATATTTTCACAAGTAAAAACTTTGTATCTATGGTTTTTGTTTTCTGGTGGAAATCTTCACTATTGATCACATTTTACATCTGCCTGTGGTTCCATTAAAAAATAACCAGTGAATGTATCAAGAATAGCATAAAACTAAACATAAGCAAAGATTAGAAATTTAGATTCAAAATCAGCTTCTGAATATAGCAAATTTACTCCTAGCAGATTATTAACTAAGATTATTTTATTCAAATAAAATGTCTGTGAAATGAAATGAGACAAATATCATACAAAAGATTATAAAACAATTTGAAAAGTTATTGTTCTCTTGTATTGATATTTCAGAAAAATCTAAAATGATGTGTAATGCCCAGCGCACACTACACGATCTTAGAGCTATCGGCCGATTGTCGGCCCATTTTCAATACCTGAGAGATCACACATTAGCCCACAGAAATCCTAGGTATAACGGTTCGATCGGTTCAATCGTGCCGTGTGTTGTCCAACAATGGGCACAAAATAATGGCTACAAGTTCTGTGATGTTATGTCAGTTGACATTCTACAGGTTATAAGATTTAAGCGTTCAATGTCGCCATCTAGTGGTGAAATTTATGTTCATCACTTTAAGAGTCGGGCGTTAATGACGTCATTAGAGAGCAGACAAGTCAGGACAATGCAACGCATGGTTTTCGCAGTAACACGGCTACTCCTATACAGTTGGTCCTAGAAAGCACTGTCGGTACGTATAAGAGTTATGTTAATATTCGTTATATAAGCATAAGTTAATCATTTGTAAATGCAATACCGCTTTGTGAGAACTTACGGCTTTGAGCTAATACTTTCGTTGTAGCGACCGAGTATACTTGTGGGTGCTGTATTAACCGCTACTGTGTATTATTCAAAGTTTGTATGTTTATTTCATAGTTTTACACCTACTCCATCTGGCTTCATTAAAGACTCAATGCAAGCGCTCTAGTCTGTGTGATCCTTTGGAGAGGAGTTTAGCTGAGTGTCGACTCCGGCAAGGCGTTGGAGGTTGAGGACATGACAAGTTCAGTTAACTAATCTTAAAACCAGGCATTAATCAATGCTTTACTACAATCTGCCTGCAATGCATGTGGCTAGTGTCAGCGTAAAGTCCTGACTGAATGAAAATCGTTACACCCTATTTATGTCACGTTAACGAAGAACAGCTGAAAAGTTACCGGGTTTATCAACTGCGGTAGCAATTTTGCTCAAACTCCTCACTTTGTCATTTCTATATTCTTTGCATGAAATGTTGAATAAACATTAATGTTGTTTCCACATTTCATCTCCTATGGACCTTACCAGAGGGGCCGCTTTTCATTGGCTGATGCCCATTCTAAGTGGTCACGTGCGTGGCCGTCTCACAAACACACTTAGCTTCCCGTTAGCTAAGTACAGCATAAAGGCAGAACTGATACAACTTCTACACCTTGAAGCCTGTCTGCTACACAGTCTTACGTTAGCTATTCAGATCAATATGCAATGTGTCTGTATCTGACATACACTAAAGATTTTATTTTAGCAGAAAAGGCTTTGGACTAAACTGTTACTCGTGTTAGCCACGTTAGCACCAAGTACAGCTACAAGTACAATCAACCGTCGCTGTGTTCAGGGAAGCGCTGATTAATAATCGAGACATAAATATCAAGCCTGGAAACTTGATATCGTAACGGACTGAATGTTATGTTTTTAACGTAATCGTTGCTCGTCTTGCTGGGCGCAGGCGGTTGCCACGGTAACAGGTGTGCTTAAACTACAAAGAGAGAGAGAGAGTAAAAAGGTACAAGTGGTTTTGAGTTGATCACCTGTTCGGGTTATTTTACCTTTGTTTACCTTTGCTGTAGCGCATTACAGTCGCTGTAGTTTCCAAACGTTGGACTAATTACCTCGTTCGTTTGTGAGTTTATATCATTCACAACAAACATCAAATAGAACAAATATATTTCATAAAATTTTAACAAACAAATGGCTTCTACCGCGATAATTATGTGAAATTAAATTAATTATATCCCAACTTCAGAAGATTTGCCTTTACCTTTACAGAGCTCTTTGGTTCCTCCCATCAGTCTGTAGCTTCTCATATTGACGTCATCAAACCAAATTTCAGATCTACCATAACTGACTGACACCTGCTGGCCTCAGGTTTGCAACCAGCTTGTGACTGAGAAACCAGTAACTTCCTCCCATATGATGACATGAACTTGTTAGTTCCTCTGTCCATTGTAGTAGCTGATATATTGTGAAAATATCAGTCTCCTCTTCCTTCTGCGTTCAGCCAGAGCCGACAGGACACAGTGAGCTTGATTAGAGGACAGAGATTCACACTGTGACACGATGCCTTTTGAGCCAATGATCCTGCATAAACTGTCTGGGTTTTTTTTGCATCTGTTGGTGCATCTTATTACATCTGAGGACAAATGTTATATTCATAAGATGATTCTTTAAACTAAGTAAACTTCCTAATTAAATCCTAAATACGCTGCAAATCTCCAAAACGCTGATCATTTATTGACTGTTTTTTTTTTTTCATCAAAAACTGATATTGGGCTACAAGATTCAAGTTTTAATTGGTGTTTTCCATGAAGTTGTGATTAATGAGACCAATACATGAGTATATATATAAACATAAATATATATGTGTGAAAAATTAAAATTTTATTAGTCATTAGTCCCGGGGACTCCCTTGTTCTGCTGGGGGACTTCAACGCTCACGTGGGCAATGACAGTGAGACCTGGAGGGGCGTGGTTGGGAGGAACGGCCCGCCCGACCTGAACTCGAGCGGTGTTCTGTTGCTGGACTTCTGTGCTCGCCATGGATTGTCCATAACGAACACCATGTTCAAGCATAAGGGTGTCCATATGTGCACTTGGCACCAGGACACCCTAGGCCGCAGTTCGATGATCGACTTTGTCATCGTTTCATCGGATCTGCGGCCGTATGTCTTGGACACTCGGGTGAAGAGAGGTGCGGAGCTGTCCACTGACCACTACCTGGTGGTGAGTTGGCTCCGGTGGTGGGGGCGAAAGCCGGTCAGACCTGGCAGGCCCAAACGTGTTGTGAGGGTCTGCTGGGAACGTCTGGCGGAATCCCCTGTGAGACGGAGCTTTAACTCCCATCTCCGGCAAAACTTCGAACACGTCCCGGGGGAGGTGGGGGACATGGAGTCTGAGTGGACCGTGTTCCGTGCCTCCATTGTCGAGGCGGCCGATCGGAGCTGTGGCCGCAAGGTTGTCGGTGCCTGTCGCGGCGGCAACCCTCGAACCCGCTGGTGGACACCTTCGGTGAGGGATGCCGTCAGGCTGAAGAAGGAGTCCTATCGGGCCTTTTTGGCCTGTGGGACTCCGGAAGCAGCTGATGGGTACCGGCGGGCGAAGCGGCATGCGGCTCGGGCGGTTGCTGAGGCAAAAACCCGGGCGTGGGAGGAGTTTGGAGAGGCCATGGAGAAAGACTTCCGTACGGCTTCGAGGCGATTCTGGTCCACCATCCGGCGTCTCAGGGGGGGGAAGCGGTGCAGCACCAACACTGTTTATAGTGGGGATGGTGTGCTGCTGACCTCTACTCGGGACGTTGTGGGCCGGTGGGCAGAGTACTTCGAAGACCTCCTCAATCCCACCAACATGCCTTCCACTGAGGAAGCGGAGCCTGGGGACTCTGGGTTGGGCTCTCCAATCTCTGGGGACGAGGTCGCCGAGGTGGTTAAAAAGCTCCTCGGTGGCAGGGCCCCGGGGGTGGATGAGATCCGCCCGGAGTTCCTTAAGGCTCTGGATGTTGTAGGGTTGTGTTGGTTGACGCGACTCTGCAATGTCGCATGGACATCGGGGGCAGTTCCCCTGGATTGGCAGACTGGGGTGGTGGTCCCCCTGTTCAAAAAGGGGGACCGGAGGGTGTGCTCCAATTATAGAGGGGTCACACTCTTAAGCCTCCCTGGCAAGGTCTATTCAGGGGTCCTGGAGAGGAGGGTCCGTCGGATAGTCGAACCTCGGATTCAGGAAGAGCAGTGTGGTTTTCGTCCTGGTCGTGGAACGCTGGACCAGCTCTACACCCTCGGCAGGGTCCTGGAGGGTGCATGGGAGTTCGCCCAACCAGTCTACATGTGTTTTGTGGACCTGGAGAAGGCGTTCGACCGTGTCCCTCGGGGAGCCCTGTGGGGGGTTCTCCGGGAGTATGGGGTACCGGGCCCTTTGATACGGGCTGTCAGGTCCCTGTATGACCGGTGTCAGAGTCTGGTCCGCATTGCCGGCAGTAAGTCGGGCTCGTTTCCGGTGAGAGTTGGACTCCGCCAGGGCTGCCCTTTGTCACCGATTCTGTTCATCACTTTCATGGACAGAATTTCTAGGCGCAGCCAAGGTGTTGAGGGGATCCGATTTGGTGGCCTTAGGATCTCATCTCTGCTTTTTGCAGACGATGTGGTCCTTTTGGCTTCATCAGATCGTGATCTGCAGCTCTCGCTGGAGCGGTTCGCAGCCGAGTGTGACGCGGCCGGGATGAGGATCAGTGCCTCCAAATCCGAGGCCATGGTCTTGAGCCGGAAAAGGGTAGAGTGCCTTCTCCGGGTCAGGGGGGGTGTCCTGCCCCAAGTGGAGGAGTTTAAGTATCTCGGGATCTTGTTCACGAATGGGGGAAGAAGGGAGCGGGAGATCGACAGGCGGATTGGCGCAGCGTCTGCTGTCAAGCGGGCGCTGTACCGGTCCGTCGTGGTGAAGAGAGAGCTGAGCCAAAAAGCGAAGCTCTCGATTTACCGGTCGATCTACGTTCCCACCCTCATCTATGGTCATGAGCTTTGGGTCATGACCGAAAGAACGAGATCGCGGATACAAGCGGCCGAAATGGGTTTTCTCCGTAGGGTGGCTGGGCTCTCCCTTAGAGATAGGGTGAGAAGCTCAGTCATCCGGGAGGGACTCAGAGTAGAGCCGCTGCTCCTTCACATCGAGAGGAGCCAGTTGAGGTGGCTCGGGCATCTGGTCAGGATGCCTCCTAGACGCCTCCCTGGTGAGGTGTTCCGGGCACGTCCCACCGGGAGGAGGCCCCGGGGAAGACCCAGGACACGCTGGAGGGACTATGTCTCTCGGCTGGCCTGGGAACGCCTCGGGATTCCCCCGGAGGAGCTAGAAGAAGTGGCTGGGGAGAGGGAAGTCTGGGCCTCCCTTCTGAAGCTGCTACCCCCGCGACCCGACCTCGGATAAGCGGAAGAAGATGGATGGATGGATGGATAGTCATGTAGTCAGGAAAACTTCTGTTACCTTGTTTTTGCACTGGACCTGTTTGACGTGTTGTATACTGTTCCCCTTTCTGCTTTGAGATGATCTCTCTCTTAATTTACATTTTATGTAAATCAGTGATGACAGTGATACAACAATAAATATCTTGAAGTAAGCTTTGTGCTGCTTGTCTTTTTTTCTTTTATACGTCACACCAGAAGCAGATCAAATGTTTCTCTGATACAGTTAGAAATTCCACAAATCACAATTTCAGCTAAAACTCAAAACAAACCACACCAGCGTTCTCTGGCATCGGTTTCTACTGTCTGACGGCCGCAGTTACCATGGTTGCTGAATGTTTTTGTTGTTCACAGGTTGTCCCGAGGGTCACTGACAAAGACGCATCTATGCACACATACTTAAGATCAATTTCTATCTGTTGTGTCCCACTAGCCTGGAAAAAACCCAGCTCCTTGATTTACGCCTTGCTTCATACACCGGGTCTAGACCCTGGGCTACTGAGAAATGATTGTCTAATAGAGGTGTGAACTTCAAGTTTCAAAGAATTAGATTACAATACCAAATTGCTAGCGTTTGGCCGTGACGTATAAAATGTGTCAGCTCAATCATGAAGGAATCATGAAGCTTAATGGTAAATGCAAACCATCCAAAATAGAAATGCCAAGCCAAATGGCATCTTTACCAGGAATAAAATGTCTTGAACATTCTTCTTGGTCCGACTTTAATTTCTCAATGCTAGGAGAAGTGGCCAACATAGACTGAAAGACTTTGTTCACTGCGGAGTCAGTGAACAAAACTACAAGCAGATTATAACACTAAAAGAGCCCAGAAAATCGATATCATCGTTCACAACTTCTCCTTCTGTTCGCCGATTGGCCTGGTTGAAATCCTACTGCAGAAACCGAGGTCAGTGGGAGAAATCTCAGACAGAGTACTGAAGGGAGATGAGAATCAAGCTGAATTGTGTGGAAAGACATTTGCACAGCTAGTCTTTCACATCGGGTTGAAGGTTTAACAGGTCCAGAAAGGAACCACAGACATCTCTCCCAGGCCAGACTTGACACATAGACCATCTTCATCAGTTCATTTTAAATCCTGCATCGTATCAAAAACAATCTAATTATTATTAATAATAATGTCACCAAAAGCTGCTAATGCTGGTCATCTGATGGAGACATAAGAGAGAAGCTGCTATTCTTTTAAAAACAGATAAAAACATTTGTTTACCAGTTTTAATAGTTAAAATACACAAAAAACCAACAGACTCATAACCAGTTTACAGGAGAGCATAGAAATGGACTCATTTATCTCCTTCCCGGCTATCAGCAATGTGGGCTGCTGTTGGTGTCAAGCTCTCAATTACACAGAAAAAGCTGGAAGACATTACATTCTGTCTATTACTTACATTTCCGCACCATACAGAACAAATGTGTTGGAGTGGGTTGTTTACAACCCATCAAATATGGAGCGGCAGCATCATTTCTTTGGGATCATTCTTTATTCTATATTTATGCTAACGTGTAAAATGATTAAACCAAAATTATTTCTTTGTAGCTCTTCTTGAAGCGGGCAAAATTTCTTGTCACATTTTACAACAACAGCAGTAGCAAATGTCTGTAAGTTACATTTAATTTTCCTCTCAAGATATTTTTAAGTCAAGTATGATTCAAAATTTTAAACCTGATAGAATGATAAAAAAAAACCTACTTAAATTAATGGTTTTAATATACTATTGTCAAACTAAACTTAATATTTAACTATTAAAATCCCTGTTTTAATCCCCAGCCTCCTGAAATATACACTTGCAAAGGGTTAATAGTTTGAGTCATGCAGAACTGATCTGACCGTTTCCATAGCAACGTTCAGAAGCAAGACATTCCCCCAGAACTACAGTGAGCTCATTGTAGCTATGACGACATCTATGACACAGATCTATGTCATAGATCAAAGAATATCTGAGGTTATGAATGCATCCATCTCAAAACATCAGGTATTTTACAAATAGCACTTTGACAGAATTTCAACCCCTCGCTCTCTTTTACTAGGATTTTAATATGGAGAAACTTTTAACAGCCGCCGTCTTTTTTCCATTGTCTTTTGGCGCTGGGTATTTAGTAACGACTGGCGTGAGAAAACTTGTGACCACACTATTTCCGGGTGTCACAGTTGATTGTAGCAGCTCTGAAGACCAGAACGTGGATTACGCCGAATACCTTTTCAACACTTTCGGGACTCAGAAGCAAACGTCACCGGATAGAGAAGACTCGCAGCACGATGAGTCTTCAGATGATGATACTGAAAAAGAAACTTCCCCGGCTGGGGAAGTTTGCTGTGAAGCAAAAATGACTTCAGAGGTTGAGCCCAAAGACACCAAAGACTCAACCTCTCACTTGCCCTTAGAAGTTGAGTCTGTAGACCCAACCCCCTACCCAACCTCTGACCCAACCTCTGGCCCAACCTCAGATATGTCAGCGACATTAAACAAAGAGACCCAGGAAGAGAAATCTGTCATATTGGACAAATACCCCCCCAAACTTCCCAAAGCTCCCAGGATCCGAGAACCCATCCTACCTGGCTGCGACGTCTGCAACGCAGAACGAAGACGTCGTGAAGAAAGGAAGAAACGTTCGCTCGGACGTGAAACAAAAAAACCGTGCTGCACCACATTTTGAATGCCTCTGAGACGCATCTAAAATTATGAGGTGGTGAGCCTATGATTCGGATTTTACACCAAATAGAAATGATAACAGATTCAAGTTATGGATCTCAAAAGGCTTAACTACCTATTATTCATTTGTCCACAAAGGGATATTTTAGAGTTTTGAAACCTTACAGAAGGATCATGGACTGGAAAAAGATGATTGTTTTTAGGTACCTGCAGGTGAGACATTATTTTAATAGAAATTTTAAAGAGGTGTTGAGAAAAAATGATTCCAGTTTCATGGAGGTATTTCTAACACTAATTAAACCCAGGTCAGACAGCAGAATTATCTCTAAGTTATACAATGCCATACAGCTATCTAAACATGAGAATACAGAATACATAAAGAGGAAATGGGAAAAGGAAATTAAGGTAATAATCCCACAAGAAGATGGGAAGAAATATGTCAACTGCAGTGGGTCTCGACCAGATCAAATACATGGCGGGAGTTTTGTTGGAAAAACATTGCACGATTTTTTGTTACACCCATTCAGAGACGATATCAAAACAACGGGGACGCCTGCTAGAGACTTTGCCAGTCTAAAGGAGCCAACCACTTCCA